>NC_054375.1:40834683-41174683 GCF_017654675.1 Xenopus laevis
CTTCTATGATATTTCCTTTTTTCTTTTTTATTTTAGTATATCAGGTTGCAATATGTTAGCTTTGTGTGACATCACTTCCGCTTGTCCTCTCTTTCTGCTTCTACTTTATAGCTCTGGCTCAGATTATCAGGTTCATGGAAGGGGAAAGTTGGGATTGGCAAACCTGAGCAATTTGCTTAAGCCTTCTTTATCTCCTGGATGGTTTATGCTGTAAACATTTGGAGTTGATACAGAAGCCCATGTGCTCCTTTTAAAAATGTTTTTTCAAGGTAGCCGTTAACCCACAAGGTTCTCCAGTATCCTCCTTGATTTAATAGAATTCCACGTGTAACAATATTATAATTAAAAAAGGTACTGTTGGTTAAGAATAAATGGACGTCCAATTTTCGTTTCTTAAAACTTACCAAAGAAACGAAGACCGATTTGGAGCGTAGTATTTTAACGCAGTTACTTTTTCCTTACTATAACTTCATTAAAATCTTTTTAAAATTTTCACCAGGCAAAACCATCCACCCATTTTAAACTTTTTCTTTTTTTCTTTTCTGTTTTTCTCCCCGCATATACAGTTCAACAGAAGCATCTATCCAGCTCTTCGGAAATGGGAAGCCCCGGCAATAATTGGGCAAATTTCTGTGACTTTCCCCCACGGCGCATGGTGCAGTTGTGCCGGATAGGAAGATTTGGCTTCAAACTATGGCATGGCCGATAAAATCACGCGATCTCATTTCCGAAGATTATTGAAGAGAAAGAAGAATGGCCTCGCCGGCTCCACCGTGAACTTCCGCTGGACAGAATCTGCAATGAGGGGTAAGTAAGGGACTTAGGGGCCATTTGGCCTGTGGGTAAGCAGCTGGCTGGTGGGGGGGGGGAGGAAAGGGAGGGGGGTCTAATTGTAGGGGTGGCGGGGGTTGGGATTTTTTTTTACTTTAGGGTTTAATTTTTTTCTCATTTAAAAACGACCCCCACCCCCAACCCCCCCAGAACGTGCCAGTATATTCACATAACAGAAAGAGGATAATCAGCATTTTTAAACCAAACCCGGACTGGACAGTATAATCCGTGTAGAAAAATGGCCCTAGTTTGAGGCACACCCCATTTATTAGCTAGACTAAGCAGCAAAAGAGTGCCAACAACTGAGGCCTCATTAAATTCAACAGCATACCAGTAATCATATCCTTTTTTTTTTTAAAATTGATTTGGAGGATTTTCTGTGCTTAAACTTTTGTTGTGACAATGTAAATGGGATTTAATTTCTGGCTTTCCTTGTTAAATATAGGAATGAGTGGGGCTTACAAGGGCTGAACTAATGGGCTTTCCCCTCTATGGAAGGAAACACCAACAATTCTTGCCATGCCTGCAGCAGTTTTGTTGGCATCAACTAGCCTGCTGACTGGTTTGAATTTTCCTTCCCAGTGACGCTGCAGGTGGTGTCTATTATAACAAGCTGGGAGCATGGATGGCAAATCCTTTGTCCCGGGTCTCTACAACAACTGCCTGCTGATTGGCTGAACATATTCTCTCTCAGCCAGTACTTTCCCTTGAAATCAGAGGCCCTGTGACAGTTGGGGTTTTTTTTTTGCCTTGAGAAAAACAGAGCAGCAGCATTCTTCCTTCTCTAATAAATGCCTTTTGGTGTTAAAAAAAATGATGTTTCACGGGACAGTTATAAAATTCAACAGGGGTGGATAAGAATTTAACTGCCGACCCCTATCTCATCCAACCAGGGTTATCATTGTTACCCAGTTGCCTGTGGTGTCATAAGCAGGAACAGTAGTCAGTTTTTAAACCCAGCTGATTAAAATGATGAATTAAAAATGGATTGCTCTGCCTTTTTTCTGGGAGCCACATAAAGTAAAAAAAAAAGCTATTAAAGCTAAGAATCAACATCTGAAGAGACCCCCCCCGCGCCAGATTTGCAGCATCAGCCGCCTCAGTTACTTTCGCTTAGACTGACTCATGCAGCGCTGAGGGGCTTATGGAAAACAACCCTGTGTTTAAACTACACTACAATGAATTGGCCCCAAAGTTGGCACTCCAGCAGCTCACTCGAATTTCTTTTTTATTCGCCACGCCATTAGTTCAACTTGCACCTTTTGTCCGGGACTCTAATAATAAATCAGACATAAATTTTCAAAAATAAGAATTCCAAATGATAATATTTTAAAGAAAACAAATCATATCGCTTTTTTTTCCCTCCATTATGAAACGTGGGTATTTGCAAAATTAAACCAGGTCCAAAGAAATTCAGAAAATCCCAGCCCTGAAAAATCTCACCCTTGATCTGAGGATGAAACATCCATTATATTTCTTGGCACCTCCCGAGGTACTTTCTTAACTTACTGAGTACAGTATATATACGATTTTTATATAAAATGTCTAATATTTGTTTACAACGTCAGATGTATGATGTGACTGAATAATATCTAGATTGAAACATGCAACTTGTCAGCTTACACATAATAATAATAACAATACAGATTATTATTTCAGACTGCTGTGAACAACTTTGGGCATGGGGCTGCTAAACCTTTGAGCTGATACAATAAGACCAGAAATAAAATACAGCATTTCCAGACATTGTTAGTTCTCCTTTAAAGACACATGGTTAATCAAAAGTTGTTTCACATTACCTAATTGGCTATTTAATTATGAATGGTCCCTAACATATAAATGAATGTTTTCCAAGTAAGCATTGTTAACTGCTTAAACTCATCCCAGTTTTACACTCCTCTGTCTACGTGCTCCCTCTACTGTCTGTATCCACACTTGGGTAAATCATTGAGAGGAGACAGAGTTGCAGCTTTTTACTTTATATCCAGTGTTAAGTCACTTGCAGACTGAAGAGATTAGGGCTATTTAACCAACACATTTTTCCAAGTAAGCTGAAAAAACAATACATTCAATATGAAATATTCCTTTTTATTGTATTTTAAGCAATATTACAGAACTTTTCATTTTATTATAATCACAGAACATTTCAGAAGCATCACAGGCGAGGGTCTTTTTCAACTTCATCTATCATGTTACTTTGTATCAGATGAATTCCACCGTATCCAAGGGTTGTTCACATCTGTGAATGGTGTATTCATAAAGTCTTCTACATTTTTCTTATAATATTCAAAGTATTTTGCAGTTACACAGAAACATCCTGCTCCGACCAAAGCCGATAAATGGACAAATGTAAGAGATAAATTCCATTGCGTGATTCTGGTATCAGTTCAGACTTCTGAAGTAGTTTATCTTCATAAATTTAAAAATCTATTGGAAAATAAATATGGTAGTGTGGTATAATGCTGGCATTTTGTAGAATGCCATTTTATATATATATATATATATATACACACACACACAACCACACACACACACACAATACACATACATTTTCCAGCTGACAAAAAAAGGTTTATAACCCTATTACTAGAGATTGCAAGTATTTCAAAAACCGAGCAGCTACTTACCCATAAATGTTCTTTCTCGGGCCTCCTTCTTTTCCAAGCAATCCTAGTTATTGACTTTTCAGTAAATGACCAAGAGCGCGGTTGGATACACTACCATCTGGGGAAAGAGAACAAAATGTAATAGGGTTGTAAGATTTTTGGGCAACTATAGTGACCCAAGATAACAATTAGGGGCACATTTCTTAGCTTGAGTGAAGGAATAAAAGAAAAAAATCTTTGAATTTCAAATGTTTTTTTTTGGCTACTTCATCCATCAAATTGGGCTACTTTACCTTAGACTACGAATCGAACTATTCGAACTAAAAAATCATTCGACTATTCGACCATTCGATAGTCGAAGTACTTGTTTCTTTCTAGCAATTTTCTGATTGAAGGAATTTCGTTTGATCGAGGATTAAAATCCTTCAAATCGTTCGATTCAAAGGACTTTAATGGTTCAATTTTTCCTAGGATCGATCGCATCAAAGTAATTACCCTCGATATTCGCGCCATAGTAAATGTGCCCCTTAGTGTACCAACGCCTTTATCTAAATTTTGCCTGATGCATTATTCCTTGTTCTTAGGAATTCTTTCTGTGATACTGCAGCCATATACAACTGGCAAATATCATACTCCAGATCTCTGGTGCTCATGCCTCATTAAATACATGCACATGTATAATTTCATAGGGGTAAGTGTGCACCGACTATTGACCACAGAGGGAACCATGTAATTACCACCAAAGTCAAAGGTGGCAGTTGCACCAGGGTTCCCTGCATCAATATGCACTGAAATGAGCCTTATAGAGGTTGAATCGAAACCCTACACCTCCATTCAGTTTTACAATACACTTAGCTCAGCTAACACCTTTGTAAGCATTTGGGTGGATCATTTGGGGGGGGGGGTGAGTCAAAGAAGAAAAATACATTACCATGATGATTTCGTTGATAAGGACCTTGTTCATAGCCAAACAAATCCCATTTAGGAAGAAGAGAATCTGTTGAGAAAAAGTGAGGACAGTTAGGTTGAATGAAGTTCATCTTATAGAATGTAATAGTTACAATGCCTCTAACAGTTTACATAAAGTAGTAATGCAATTGTAAAACTTACTTGGGATACGACAGAACTAATTCCTACAAAAAATAATCCAAAGCACATAAGTGGGACAGAGACCAGAAGTGCTACGATACACACAACTGGCTCTCCATGTGGATTCCGCTTTTTATAATGTGCATTGATCTTCACGCCGAGAAATAATGCCGATTGCAAGTAGCAAGACATTTGCACATCCGTAGATCAATCTAAAAATAAGAAGAGAGATTACTGTTAGTTAAACATGCAACATCCTTTTCGGTTTTGGAAATAATCATTTTCAAGGAAGCTGCAAACCATCCTGAACTTGTATGAAGTAAAACAACAAGTAAGTTAATTGGTGAAAGTTAATTGCACACACACTAAAATCTACAAGTCCCAATATATTATTTGTGTGTAATAGAACAGAATTTGGCAAGTAGAGAAGGAAACGGGGGTTTTACCTGTCATCGAAGGTGCAGTCAACTGTCAGACAAGGCTGGTGATTATTTGAACATCATGCGAGCATTTCTCAGTACATTCGGAGCATATGTATACATGCTCATTAGTAATGAACATACTAGCTGCATAACCCAAAACAGCAAAGACCAAACAGCGGCTGAAAGAAGAGAAATGATATGGATTACAATAAGGGACATTTTTCTACTTGACTTGATTTTCATGCATCACTGATACTCGACTAATACCTCCAAAATTTTAATGGACCCCATTTCTATCGAGTAAGGCCGTAAATTAATGATCTCTACGAAGCTTCATATTTTGACTTTTTTTGCATGTTTTTAAAAGCACCCTAATACGGGTAATCGGTATAAGTCGTATTTTTCTGTCCATTCCATTCATTTAATTTGAAATAAGATCATTCATACACATGAGCTCAAGCAAAAAACTAATCGAAGTAACTATAATAATTGAAACAGGAATCTCTCACATCTAAAGGAGAATCTGTGAGAATAATATGAGGTACTGCCATTCTGGGGGGTGTTATTAACACTTTAATTTACTCATCGTTATAACTGTGTTCATACACGGGCTTAGCTAAATATATGCCTGTCTATCAGATATTGCCAGACCAAACATAAAAGATAAAGAGGATACTCACTTTAAAATCAGATCAAAAATATCAGAGTAAACTTTAGTTCTCTTCTGATATATTCAGCCTTCAACATAAAAACCACCTCGACCTGCTTTCTCATCACTGCTGCTAGAAGCACAAGAGCCACCACATCAAGGTACAGGTGCAATCTGTTTCCAAATAAAAATAAATATCAGTTATGTGACCCAGCATATGAGAATAGAGAATATATTTCTCAAAATGTGAAATAAAGCCCCCAGCAGATTAACAGAGTGAAATGTTGCCACTGTCACTTCATTCCTGTGGATTTTTAAGCATATTTATTATAGGGTGTAAGTGGAGAGTTTACTCACTTTACCTCAAAAAAATCTCTTACAAGTAAATAGAGAGAATGGAATCGTCCCCAGGACCTGTGGCGAGTTCTATTTTTAAAGTTTGAGAAGTATGACCCTTCATGTTTGCAAGGTAATGATATGATTTTATACTGGTATATATATAATAGCACCCCAGCCTTTAATACCTCCATATATATTTCTCTTACCCGCAGTGCCATACGCCAGTCGGTTCCTATTACGCTGGCTTACATACGTTCCAATAAAGGTCCCCGCAAAACTGGTAAAAACAAAAAAAAGGACAGGGTTAAAGTAAAGTAAGTGGCAGTAAATGGAATTATTTTCTATCAGCTTAGACTCTCATTATTATATAAACTCACAGGAAGATATAGGAAGAAGAGCATTTAGGGACTTACAGTTGCCATGCTAGAATGCAGATTGTACAGAAAAAAAGTCCTAACAATCTTAGATACAAAAATGGGGTACTTACGTTCCAATAGTGTTGAGAATGTAAAGTAAGGTCAGCATTTACGTCGTTGGTCAGTATCAAAAAGTTCTGCTACCAGCATTGGAGCAGCAGCTAAATAATGGCTTTTTACGGATTCCATGAGACTTCGAAGTAACACAAACGTCCAGAATGACTAAAGAATCAGAAAGATACATATTAAAAACTCATGCATTGATAGGATACAGAGTGAACAAAATGAATTGCTGTGTAGGTACTGTCTTTATATGTGTAGTGAATTGAAATGCCATTGGCTGTCATAAACAGATTATTACCTTCTCTGAAACTAAAGTACTGCCAATGCCGAACATGACCATTACGGCGACAATTCCTGATATTACTCTTAGTCCGGTGAAGGTACTCCAGAAATAAAATAATATCGGGGCCATGGTTGCACAGCTGCCAACAAACACTATATAGAGGGGAGAAAAGAAGACTGTGAGATGCCAATTGCAAATAACAAGATATACATGAAACTATAGATTCATTAGGTAGCAGTTTATAGTAATAAGTATAATGACAGATAGGATGATATGATAGTATCTTAAACAACAGATATAATGAGAAATTAAAGCATTAGAGATAATGGCAAACAAAGAATTTTAGAAGAATGATGCAAATAAAGCATATATTACTTAGAGTTATAACTGACGAATAAAAGTCCGTTATTTCGAATTCCTCTTCTATGTAGGGACGGACAGCTAAAAAACAAATTGGAGAAAGAAGAGAAAGAAATTAGGATTTTGGTTGGTTCAAATGCATACATTATACTCTGATATATCAGACGTCTTGGATTCTAAAGTAAATAAGTCCAAACTTACATTTATAAATGATGTTGTCCGTATTACTCACTGCCATAAGGAAAGCAAGTGCAATAATAAGAAGTATTGAGCAACATTTGCCGAGTTTAGGGAAATCCGGTTCATCAAGCTTTTCATCCTGTTTTTCAATATCCTCTTTTTCAAAAAAGTACTGATCTGTTTCATGTTGGATGCGCTTTGAACTGATAAAATAAGCGAATCTAAAGATTTTGTCATATATATAGTTGTAAATTGTTTGAATTATTTGCCAAATGATTCTGAAATGACAAGAGAAAAGATATCAGTGGTTATGAAAAAAAAAACAATATTCACATTTCCATTGTATAATATCTGCTGTACTGTATATTAGCTACCTGTAATGTGATCTAAACATCTGTATTGTCAATAACAGGCTCACATTGACTCTATTTTCCAACGTATTGCAACTTAAGCTATCAGTTAATACATACAGGTACTTTCTGTTTCACTGACCATAAATAAATCATTAAGATTTGTGTACAGTAGAAGTGAAAATTTGTTTGTAGCAACAACAAAAAAAGGTGTAGAGTCCTGAATCGTTCTTCGGCTAAAAGAACCATATTCGCTAATACTTTATCTTCTGCTTTGTTTAGGCCAAGTTTGAAGTAATAGTTATTTCTTTTCCCAGCCAAGGGTTTGTTCCATTACAGACAACAAAATACAGTTCTAACCCAGCTTCTATTTGGCTGCCAGACAATGTGGATAAACTAGTAGATATTACATTGCCAATATAAAAAAAGCCACACAGACTATATACTATATATATATAAATATACTGTACAAATATGTGTGTAAAAATGAATACAAGAATGAGCACTATTTAGTATTTTTGCTGCTTTAATTGAAAAGATCAGCTAAACCTATAACCAACCTCTCACTGGTAAGAAACCCAGAGGGTGGTATATTGTAAACCATATGAACAGCATAGAAATCCCCTCAAAAATAAAATCTTCAAATTTTTATTGACAGTACAATACACTCAAGCTAAAACACCTTTTAAAATAAATAGAGTTCCCCAAATCAAACCAGCTGAAATAGTTGTTTTGTTATGGGGAACTGTTTGTGATGTGTTGATAAAGGTCCTCTGTGTAGGACGAAACATTGATTTACACCATTAAAGTTTTACACAGAAGTCCCATGAGTGCTCTGTGCTCTTCTTGCTGACATTACTTTTTGTGGCAGAACCTGGGCTTTTTTGCCTTTTCTTTAGGAGTGAGTGTGCTGCTCTTCAGAATATATATATATATATAGATATATATATTCATTGTTAAGCAGCCACACCAAAGACCGGTCTTCCATTGATATATACGGGTGCAGGGTCAAATTTAATGCATATAGTTTTGTTGAAAAGACCCACACTCCAATTCTTTGTTAATCAAATAAAATTCTTTATTAGGTACATCAATCCGACGTTTTGGCCACATTAGGGCCTTTTTCAAGGAAACATCGGATTGAGGTACCTAATAAAGAATTTTGTTTGATTAACAAAGAATTGGAGTGCGGGTCTTTTCAACAAAACTATATATATATATATATATAATATATATATATATATATATATATATATATATATATATATATATATATATATATATATATATATATATATATATATATATATATATATATATATATATATATATATATTAAAATGTATATTAGCCTTAACGCTTGAATCAAATAATTTTCGGATCACTTTGTACCCATGATGACATTATAATGCTGTCCCAAGATATAATTAATCCTTATTGGAAGCAAAACCAGCCTATTGGGTTTATTTAATGTTTAAATGAATTTCTAATAGACTTAAGGCATGAAGACCCAAATTACGGAAAGATCCGTTATCTGGAAAAACCCAGGTCCTGAGCATTCTGGATAACAGGTCCCATACCTGTATGCTTAAATCCATTTCATACATGCCAACAGGCTAAAGCCTATATGTACTATATCCTAAACATCTCTATACTATAGCTAAACCCTGGTTTTATTTTTTACTTATAAAATATTCTTATAAAATATATATAAACGTATACATGTCTATAAAATTGGTTATTTGATGCTAAGAATTTCAGTATTATGGTAAAAAGAGCAGTTACTTACAGAATAAACATGTTGTTATGTGTTCTTGTTGAGATTTAAATAACAATGATCTCTCATCAACAGGCTAAGAGCAAAGCCTTCGTAGTTTGTGATTATGTCACAATGGCCTGCTGTTTATTGTGATGATGTCACACAGAGATTGTGATGATGTCATAATAGATTGCTATTTGTTGTGATGCTGTCACTCTTGGTTGCTATAGAAACCTATAGCCTGCTTAATCGGGGTTACTACAGGTCAATGAACTGTAGTAGAACTGTAGTAGAAATAGGAAAGCCAACTATAACAGGGTCTGCTTCAACACTGGATTAAAACAAACATGGATTCAGGAATGTAAAATAAAAATGTCTCATCAGCAGGCAAAGAAATGTATCATTTACAGCCCAGCTGCAACATTTCAACTGTATTTCCTCTGACACTGACCCCACATTTCAGAGGAAAGTGTCTTTTACTAAGCAATACTTCAAATATTGGTTTAGTTCTTGAATTGGATCTTGAAAGAATTTTCTACAAAGCCAACAGCGTGATCTATTTACATCATTTTGACAGTTTGGAAATCCCTACTGGCCATGGTGTCTGTGTAAATGCAATGTGGGCAATGGATTGTAAGCTGCACTGGGGCAGTGACCGATGTGAATGATGTATAATAAGTGGAAGGTGCTGCAGAATATACCAGCACCATATGAGTAAAAAAAAATAATGACAATATACTTGCTATGACAGACTGGGCCTTTTATCACTGTTCTGAAGAATTACCCAGGGGAAAAACCTTACATAAGGCAATAACAATGGAAGTGAAAAGGGAGGTGTTTTCCTGGTGCTTTTTCATTCGTTCTTTAGGCCGTTGCACATTGAAACACGCAAGCAGCTAGCAGTTTGCTTATGCTTATGAGGAAGTGGTTTAATCCACGAAACGCGTCAAGAGTGTTAAGTTTGTGCGCTCTATGATTTTAAAAATGTTTGAACAATAAACGAGTGTTTTTAGCCCGGCAAGTGCTCCGTGTCTTGGAGATTCTCATTCAGCTAGCAGTTTGGGAAACAATTCACAATGAAAGATATGGGTTTCATATTGAAAAGGCACAGTATGTGAGCAGCAAGGATAGGGGCAGGCAAACATAGAAGCTATAAAACTGGGTATAAACTGTGGTTATGTCCGAAAATGAGCAGATCCTTTTCCTATACACATCAGGATAGAATATTGCACTCATCAGGAATATGGGCAAACAAATTTGAGTGCTCCCATGTTGATATTCTGTCTGTTGAACTAAGGTTGTTATTTTTTTCGTGTGCAACAAATGGTCGGGATTCAGCCTTTTTCAGCAGGATTCAGCCGAATCCAAGTGCCTGGCGGAACCGAATCTGAAAAATCACGTGACTTTTCGTCACACAAATAAGGGAGTCAAAAATTTTTAACCACATTCGCAGCATGTGGTTCTCTTTCCCTCTTTTGCCCCTAATTTACATATTCATTTAGGGTTCGGATTTGGTTTGGTATTTGGTCAAATCTTTCACAAAGTATTCAGGATTGGGCCAAATCATAAAATAGTGGATTTGGTGTGTCCCTATTTATTGAAAATACTTTGGTTTGTGCTACTGCCACATAACAAAAAGTATCTATGGTACCACTCAACAAATAAATATTAGATGAGTAAAGATACAAAAATATATAGTAGAAGAAATAATAAGGAGAAAACACTCACAGTTCACCTCAGTCCCAAGGTGCAAAAACCAAAAACACTGTATCCAAAGGGTGTGAGGGTCTCCAAAAATAAAAAGGCAAATATAAAAAGTAGAAAAATTTATTAGGACATGAAGACCTAACGCGTTTCGTGCCTATAGGGGCACTTACTCATAGGCTCATAGTGTCCCTATTTATATCAAACACTGCAGAACTACCATTTGCCCCTTGCCTACCCTTTCAGTAACTAAAGCAAGCTAGGGAATGTCATCCTAAAGGATAATAGTAAAGTGAATTATACTTTAAAGTGGCGTAACACTGTTAGGGGCCCACCGATTTAGGGGCCCTAGTAAATCGTATATATATATAATTTTAATACACTGGAATTAAGATTTATTTAGGGGCAGATTTACTTAGGGTCGAATATTGAGGGTTAATTAACCCTCGATATTCGACTGCCGAATGTAAATCCTTCGACTTCGAATATCGAAGTCGAAGAATTTACCGCAATTCGAACGATTGAACGAAAGATTTTAATCCATCAATTATATGATTTTTCTTTGATCAAAAAAACATTAGAAAGCCTATGGGGACCTTCCCCATAGGCTAACATGGCACCTCGGTAGGTTTTAGGTGGCGAACTAGGGGATCGAATATCGAAGTCGAAGGATTTACCGCAAATACTTAGATCGATAGGATTTTAATCCATCGATCGAACGAAATTCCTTCGATCAGAAAATTGCTAGAAAGCCTATGGGGACCTTCCCCATAGGCTAACATGGCACCTCGGTAGGTTTTAGGTGGCGAACTAGGGGGTCAAAGTTTTTTTTAAAGAGACAGTACTTCGACTATCGAATGGTCGAACGATTTTTAGTTCGAATCGAAATCGAAGGTCGAAATAGCCCATTCGATGGTCGAAGTAGCCAAAAAAAAAACATTCGAAATTCGAACTATTTTTCCTCTATTCCTTCACTCGAGCTACGTTAATGGGTCCCTATATGTAGATTGTCATAATTTGGTTTACTCAACATATTGTTGAAGGTAAAAAATATTTTTGAGTGAGACAAAAATGAATACCCCCCAGACATTTATTGGTTGCATAAGGATTCAGTCAATACCTGCTGAACCCACTTTTAGCGCAGAGATGTATTGGTATCTTGGTGGATGTTGAACTTTCCGCAGCCTAAAATAAATTTTTCTCTAAAATCTCCTTATGTTCGACTCCATGTGTCTTGCTTTCCATCCTGACCATTTTTGAGTGCCTGCCAAAGAACAGCATTCCTGCAACAAGAAGCAACTAACAGCAAGTTTCGACTACAATGAACTTGAAACCCCTTCCTAGGCTCACAAAGGCAGAACCTCAGAACGACACTTATCCAACGCTTACTGATACTTTGTGTGCATCGTGAGTGGCACACATGCTAACAATTAGCAGACAGTGTGCCCTTTAGTAGGCATCTCTGCACTGATCTGGCCCACTGTGTTTTGTAATGCCAGATGCAATGCTGTGGGCAGGCACTACTAGCACAGAGGCAGTTGTGGGGAACTCTAGGGGATTTACTGGGAGATTTATTCTGTAGAAGACAGTACAATTCTAAATGTTTTAATTGTATTTGTCTCTTGTTTTATGGATTTTGTTTGTCTTTGGTGGAATACCCTGAGGTCAGGCCCGGACTGGCAATCTGTGGGCTCTGGCAAATGCCAGAGGGGCTGCCATAAGGTGCCATAGAAAGTCAGTATTTAGTGGGCTGTTGGGGCTGATTGGGCCTCTGTGTACCTGAAATGCCAGGGCCTATATTAATTCTCAATCTGGACCTACCTGAGGTGTAGTAGAAAAGGTGGCGTGTGCAGGGAGCTTGTCTCTAAATACTGTATTTGTTTTTTCCATTTGATTGCAGGTTTGATAGGTCCACCGTGCCCAAAGGAAGGAAAACAGAAAGGGGGAATTCATCTTTAAATGAACTTGAGGGGGGGTTATTTATCAAAGTCTGAATTTATCTCAATATTTTCTGCTACAAACTCCGATCAAATCTGCTCTGGTTTTTCTACGCTTATTTATTATTAAATTTTCCTGAAAATTTGCTCCACGGGAAAAAAAAAAATCAGATTTTCACAATTTTTTCATCTGATTTTCATGATTTTTTTCGGAAATTTTCACCTGAAAACTCCGAAAACTTCAGGGTATTGCACAAAAGCTCAGCACACATCAAAAAATCATTGACTTATATGCAACCTCGACAGGTATGAGATGCCGGATTTTCAAATTCGGACTTTTCCATCCTCAGGGTTTAATAAATTCCGGAAAAATCTGGATTTTTTAAAAGGCAGATTTAAAAAAAAAATCACGAATTTTTCATGATTTTTGCATTTGGAGTTTAGTAAATAACCCCCTCCGTATGATGCGGAGATAGATATTCTGAGACAATTTGCAACATGTTTTTGTTTTTTTATGGTTTTTAAATTTTGGCAGCTAACTGGTTGTGAGGGATCAATTCAACCTAGCAACCAAGCACTGGACTAAATAAGAGACTGGGAAATGGAAAGTAGAGGGCCTGAATATAGAGATAAGTAATTAAAAGTTTCGATAACAATAAAGTTGTAGCCTCAGGGTTTTCAGCTGAAGGGGGTCAGTGACTCCCATCTGAAAGTTGGAAGGAGCTGGGCAAATAATTCAACTATAAAATAAATAAAATGGGACATTCTATCTAGAACATACTACAAGTTAAGGTAAAGGTGAAATACCCATTTAAGTACATAGGAGAGTGAAGATAAAATCCAAACAAAGTGTACAAAATGGGAAATAAAATGTGTTTTGCTTTATATAAAAGCACGTGTGGTCTCCTAGATGTTTGGGTGCACTGCCATTTTTCTTTTTTGTGTCTGTGCACAATGGGGTGCAGAAACTACTTGATCCACTACTGCTTACTGGTACTTATTAGCCAGGCACAATCATCTGGCAACTATAACCCCAAATCCTGGAATCCACCCATGCTAGCAAAACAGAAAGTCACATTCAAACACGGATTGAAAATAAGCTTTTATTACCAAAAATTGCATTTGACCGTAACTATGCACCACTAAAATGTTCATCACATAATATTTTAGACCAATTTAAGGAACCGGTAACTGATTTTTTTTCTTCATTTGTCTTTCCATGGGGGCCACAATGTGGTAAGTGCATTTCAAAATATATTCCAAACTGTATTATATCATAAAATTGTCTATTTAGCATTTATGATATAGCACGAATTTGCTAAAACATCCGATACAAAATAGTTAATGTCCAAAAAGTTGCGTGAATCTGTAAGTATTCCTTTTTTCTAGTAGCCAATTTTAATAGAATTTTATTGCATTACAAATCTCTGAAGCGGACTGTACAAAAGTTATACTTTGCACACACACAACATCTGAAACGGTTCATCTGAAAATACAGCTCTAAATATACAAGCTATACAGACGTGGAAAAGGAATGCTGGTTTTGTAATCATGACGATAAAAATAAAAATGTCCACTTGTGTTGTCGTACCTCAAGCCAGTGTTACTCTGCTGGTTATTGCAATGCAAAATAATAAGTGACATGAAACTCTGTAACTTCATTACACCACACAATTACATTTTCAGCTTCACCAGGCTGCATTTCCTTTGCCGTGGTGCTCAGAACCGAAAAAATATAGAACATAAAATACTTTATGGTGATTATTAAACATCATCTGCTGTGAGTGTAGGTAGGTTCGTTCTTGGCCGAGTGAAAAATGCCATCTTCTCTCTGAAACACAAAACAAATGCATGATTTGGAGCGGCACATATAACAGATTTTACCATTGCAAATTCTCTGATTGGGAAAAGTGAAAACCTTGCCTCAGAGAGCACTTTGTTAGGGGCTGAAGAGAGCTGCCCCTGGAACTTGCTCTACCAGTCCAGATGTAAGAAGGTGAAATATAGACTTAATTCATGTAAATAGTTAAAGAAGAAGGAAAGCTACTGAGGCAGATTATTGGCAATATATTAACCACAATAGTGCAAGCTATGCCACTATATTTTTTCTGTAGAATGCTTTATCTTTTATAAGTAAACAGTTCTAGAAGCTCTCTTTTTGTTTGTTTAAGATAGCAGCTGCCATATTAGCTTGGTGTAAAATAACTTCCTGCTTGAGTCTCTTCCTGCCCACTCATAGCTCTGGGCTCAGATTACAGCAGGGAGGGAGGGGGAGAGGAGAAAACTGAGCATGCTCAGGTCCAAGTCCTAGAGGTTTAAGATGAAAGAAGGAAGTCTGATACAGAAGTCCATGTATACACAATAGAAGGAAAGAAATCCTTTTTTACTTTTGACAGAGGACTCAGAGCAGCATTACTTTGAGGGTTTACTGGTGTATTTATAGAGACCTTTCTAAAAAGCTTACTTTTTTTTAACCTTTCCTTCTCCTTTAAGGTAATATTTAGTTCAGTCAGCAGGTGGCACCAACCCTTAAGGTTGTAAGGCAGTGAGGAGCAATAGACTCCCTCTTTAGCCTATGAAGGTCAACAGGCAGGACGGACTTCAGAGCCAGACCAGGTAGCAGGATGTCGAAATTAGGAAAATTGGTGAGAGTCAGTCAGGAAAGTCAGTAAAGGGCAAGCTCTGGCACTGACACGTATGTAGATCGTTTTTTGGGGTAGGACCCTGGGTAACTGTGCCAGTTAGGGCAAGTCTGGTTAAACGCATCACTTTGTAAGATGGCTATTTTTCACAGGAAAAACCTGTTGGCCACCTTTTTAGTCATGGGAGTCCATAACCATGGATGTCCCCATTAAACACAGGTTAATTAGTCCCACAACTGTTATGTTCCAGGCTTTCAAAGTTGTCAACACGGGTTGACCATTTTGCGAGTGTCAGTGGCACTGCATGTGCTCAGCATGAGACGCCAAGCTTTAGGGGTCCTCAAAAATCATCAAGCAGAAAATAAGGTTTGTCTGTCATAGAAGTTGGTGCTCAGAGCTGATTAATGATTCCTACTGCAAAGCACACTGGTTTCTGAGCTGCCATGTAATGCAAATCTGAATAAATGACTAATCATCCTAGTATTGCGACTTCTGTAGTCTGTATGTATATATATATATATATATATATATATATATATATATATATATATATATATATATATATATATATATATATATATATATACGGAGAGAGGGTTTTATTTGGAAGAAGTTAAAAGGGGATTTCACCTTTAAATCATTTCTTAATACAGGTATGGGATCTGTTATCCGGAAACCCATTATCCAGAAAGTTCCGAATCACGGAATCACCATCTCCCATAGACTCCATTTTATCTAAATTTTTAAACATGATTAAATTTTTCTCTGTAATAATCCAAACTTGATCCAAACTAACATATAATGAATCCTTATTGGAAGCAAAACCAGCCTATTTGGATTTATTTAATGTTTACATAATTTTCTAGTAGACTTAAGGTATGAAGATTCAAATTACAGAAAGATCCATTCTCTGGAAAACCCCCGTTTCCCGAGCATTCTGAATAACAGGTCCCATACCTGTATGTTAAAGATTGGCCTAATCTTTTGATTTGTCTTTATTTTTTAAAATGTATTTTTATAGTCGCACATGGCATAGAGGTGTAAAGAACTATACAATAAGCAGGGCCAAACTTCAGTGAAAGCCTATTTTAATTCCTCTTACATCCCTTGTGTACATTCTGGGTTCTCCTGGCATAACACCCTGAGGCATATAGTAATACAGCACTTTACATAATACAAATCCCATAGGTGTATTTCATTAGACTCACCTGAATGACTGCACCTCCAAAGGCTCCTTGCTGCTCTGCCCTCGTAACCTGTGCACATCCTTTGCTGCTGCTCTCATCATCTTATCTGCTTGCATCTCGTATTTCTGCTCGATCTTCTGTACCTGGGTGGTTTAGTGGTTAAATAACCATTAGTGCAACGAGGAAACAGAAAGTGCCAATTCAAGCCGTTGTAGGATGAATTTCACTAAGATGAACCCATGTAAAAGTTGTTATTTTACTTTCCTTTATCAAGCACAGAGCTCTGTGTGCTAAAACTACAATCAGTTTATATTACAATAGCTCTATCTACTGATGAAACATATTACTACACCAGTTGAAGTCTCAATCCTAAAAATGTTGTATGTATTTTATGTTGTTCACCTTTGAATTAACTTTCCATATGATGTAGAGAGTTATATTCTGAGACAATATGCAGCTGGGGTTAATTATTTATTCTTTTAGGTTTTTGGGTTATTTAGCTTCTTATTTAGCAGCTCTTCAGTTTGCAATTTCATCAGTCTGGGCCCAGATAAATTTGCATTACAATGACAGTTTAATTAAAGGGGTTGTTCACCTTCAAATTAACTTTTTGCATGAGAGTGATATTCTGAGACAAAAACAGTAGCAGTTGGATTTCAATTTTTTAGTATTTGTGGTTTTGGGGTTATTTAGCTTCTAAAAAAGCAGCTCTACACTTGGCAATTTCATAAATCTGGTTGCTAGGGTCCACGTTACCCTATCTATGATGTAGAGAGTGATATTCTGAGACAATTTGCAGTTGGATTTCAGTTATTTATTATTTGTGGTTATTTAGAATCTAATTCAGCAGCTCTACGCTTGGCAATTTCATCAATCCGGTTGCTAGGGTCCAAATTCAAATTTGCAATATAACGAGAGTTTAATTAAAGGGGTTGTTTGCCTTTGAGTTAACGTTTAGTAGGATGTAGAGGGTGATATTCTGAGACAATTGGCTATTGGTTTTCATTTTTTATTATTTGTGTCTTTTGAGTTATTTCGCTTTTTATTCAGCACCTCTCCAGTTGGCAGTTTCATCAATCTGGTTGCTAGGGCCCAAGTTATCCTAGCAACCACACACCGATTTGATTAAGAGACTGGAACATGCAAAGGAGAGGGTCTGCATATTAAGATGTTTTATATAAAATGGCAATAGCCATACAGTTGTGGCCTTGCAGAGCATGTGTTTTTAGATGCAGTCAACTATAAAAAATAATGAAGGTGAATTGAAAAGTTGCTTAGAATTAGCCATTCTATAACATACTAGTCGTAGATAACTAGTTAACATAGTTCACTTTAAACCAGTGTTGTTTTCATTCTCCAGACAGACCACCATGTATTTAATATATACAGGTATGGGACATATATTTCACAGCAGAAGGTCAATGATATCCAGGCAAACTGAATGCTTTATTCACAGCAGAGTTTGCAGAGCATAGTAACGTATTGGTAACAAGAAATGACACACTTTGTTCAAAAGAACAGTATGGTTTATCTCCTCAAGCTCCAAAGCAATTAGCGCAGGAGTATATTCCTTCACAGCAGTCTCTCACACACACCCACTTCCTGCTTTACCCCTGAGCAGAGAGCCCCCCTCCCCCTACGTAGTGACATCACTTCCCCAGGGTATGACTCACTCACAGCGTCTGTTATTCTGCTCATAAGCTGGGTCTCTGGGAGATATTTACCGTCCTGCTAGTGTTTTCCCAGCCACAACACCACTACACACACACACACACACACACATATATATATATATATATATATATATATATATTTATATTTATATATATATATACAGTGGTGTGAAAAACTATTTGCCCCCTTCCTGATTTCTTATTCTTTTGCATGTTTGTCACACAAAATGTTTCTGATCATCAAACACATTTAACTATTAGTCAAAGATAACACAAGTAAACACAAAATGCAGTTTTTAAATGAGGGTTTTTATTATTTAGGGAGAAAAGAAATCCAAACCTGTGTGAAAAAGTAATTGCCCCCTGAACCTAATAACTCGTTGGGCCACCCTTAGCAGCAATAACTGCAATCAAGCGTTTGCGATAACTTGCAACGAGTCTTTTACAGCGCTCTGGAGGAATTTTGGCCCACTCATCTTTGCAGAATTGTTGTAATTTAGCTTTATTTGAGGGTTTTCTAGCATGAACTGCCTTTTTAAGGTCATGCCACAACATCTCAATAGGATTCAGGTCAGGACTTTGACTAGGCCACTCCAAAGTCTTCATTTTGTTTTTCTTCAGCCATTCAGAGGTGGATTTGCTGGTGTGTTTTGGGTCATTGTCCTGCTGCAGCACCCAAGATCGCTTCAGCTTGAGTTGACGAACAGATGGCCGGACATTCTCCTTCAGGATTTTTTGGTAGACAGTAGAATTCATGGTTCCATCGATCATAGCAAGTCTTCCAGGTCCTGAAGCAGCAAAACAACCCCAGACCATCACACTACCACCACCATATTTTACTGTTGGTATGATGTTCTTTTTCTGAAATGCTGTGTTACTTTTACGCCAGATGTAACGGGACGCGCACCTTCCAAAAAGTTCAACTTTTGTCTCGTCGGTCCACAAGGTATTTTCCCAAAAGTCTTGGCAATCATTGAGATGTTTTTTTGCAAAATTGAGACGAGCCTTAATGTTCTTTTTGCTTAAAAGTGGTTTGCGCCTTGGAAATGTGCCATGCAGGCCGTTTTTGCCCAGTCTCTTTCTTATGGTGGAGTCGTGAACACTGACCTTAATTGAGGCAAGTGAGGCCTGCAGTTCTTTAGATGTTGTCCTGGGGTCTTTTGTGGCCTCTCGGATGAGTTGTCTCTGCGCTCTTGGGGTAATTTTGGTCGGCCGGCCACTCCTGGGAAGGTTCACCACTGTTCCATGTTTTTGCCATTTGTGGATAATGGCTCTCACTGTGGTTCGCTGGAGTCCCAAAGCTTTAGAAATGGCTTTATAACCTTTGAAATTGAACTCAGGTGTGATAAACCACAGTTAAGTTATTTTTTAACAAGGGGGGCAATCACTTTTTCACACAGGCCCATGTAGATTTGGAGTTTTTTTTCTCCCTTAATAACTGGTAATAAACATGTTCATCTTCTTTATATGAATGTGACAGTCACAGGGGCAAGGATACAGTTGAAGGCATTGTTCAGCATAAAAATAAAACTGGGTAAATAGATAAATTGTGCAAAATAAAAAATTTTGCAGTATAGTTAGTGAAAAATGTAATGTATTAAGGCTGGAGTGATTGATGTATAACATAATACAGAACACTACTTTGTGCTTTTCAGCTCTCTCGGTTTCCACTGATTGGTTACTAGGCAATAACCAATCAGTGACTTGAGGTGGGGGGAGCACATGGATCATAATTGTTGCTTTTGATTCTGAGCTGCATGCTGAGGATCAATTACAAACTCACTGAACAGATATGTCCCATGTGGCTCCCCTTAAAGTTGCTGACTAACTCGGAGTTAGAGAGCTGAAAAGCACAAAGTAGTGTTCTGTTCTGTTCTGGTAGACATCCAGTCACTCCAGCCTTTATACGTGAAATTTTTGGGTAATTAACTATATTAGAAACATTTTTATTATGTAAACATTATCTATACTACTAGCTTTTATTTTTACACTGAACTGTTTCTTTAGAGCACCTTATCCTCCTTACCTGTTTCTCCACTTGTCTAAGCAGAAGCTTGAATGTGTCATCATCCTTCACCCGCTGAGGTAGCTCATTCTCACCCAGGCGCTTGGCTTGCTCTAACTGTTCTTTCAGTTCCCTTAGTAGAGAAATCTCTTGCGTCAGCTGGTGGTGCCATGTCCTTGATGCTTGCAGATCCAATTCGAGGTCGAGAGATGTGCGAATTAGTCGCTCTGAGCCGCTGGACTTGACAGATGGCTGGAACAATGGAGAGTTGTCTAATGAGTCACTTTTCAGGTTACAAAGGCTAAGCTTTTATGAAGCAATTAATATATACATATAGGTATGGAGTATGTCGGAAACCCGTTATCCAAAAGTTCAGAATTACGGGAAGACCATTTCCCATATAATCAATTCACATTTTTAAAAATGGAACAGAGCCTTGTACTTGATCCAAACTAAGATATAATTAATCATTATTGGAGGCAACGTTTTTTTCTTTGTGCAATGTATATATCTGGGGGAAACTGAAAGGAGTAAACTATTTCTTCTGGTCAACCAATCGGCAGGCAGTATTTGTTTGCTCCCAGTGGCCTCAAAACAGGTGATTATTTTTCAATTCCAGGATTGGAGGCAAGTTTTGGTTGTATAAAAACCCTGTGTACTGCCAAACAGAGCCTCAGTGTAGGTTGACAATCCACATAGGGGCTACCAATTGGCCAATCACAGTACTTATATGGTACCCCAAGAACATTTGTTGTTCCCCAACTTTTTTACTTCTGAAAGTTGCTCACGAGTTCTAAAGGTTGGGGACCCCTGCCTTAAAGGAACAGTAAAACAAAAAATGTTTTAAAGGAATGACAATATAATATACTGTTACTCTGCACTGGTAAAACTTGTGTATTTGCTTTAGAGTCACCACTATAATTTATATAAACAAGTTGCTGTGTAGCCATGGGGACAGCCATTCAAGCACAAGATACACAAGAGATAGATAAGTTCTGAAGAAACCTGTTGTACATTACAGAGTTTATCTGTTATCTGCTGTGTATCCTGTGCTTTTTCTCCTTGTTCAGCTTTGAATGGCTGCCCCCATGGCTACACAGCAGCTTGTTTATATAAACTATAGTAGCATTTCTGAAGCAAACACATCAGTTAAACAAGTGCAGCACATTAGTACATTATATTTTCATGACTTTAAAACAGTTTTATATTTTGGTGTTGCTGTTCCTTTAACAGATAGACTCTGAGCTGTGGAATTCCGGGAAAATATCTTGTGTGATAAATATCCTATATGTCACCCCATACACCTCTATTACAGAGCTGCTTCAATTTATATATTTTTTTTAAAGTAAAAGCAAAGAGCCCATTAAATTCCAAAGTACCCATTAAATTCAAATACTTGAATAAAAGTGAATGCAAAAATATCTGAAATGCAAAAAAAAGTGTGCCTTTGCACAAATTTTTTTCAAAATGCGAGTTTAGAGCTTAATAAATGTAAACTCACATTCCTATGGGATTTTTAGAATTGCATTTCTCAATGAGTGAAAGTTAGAACTCACCATTTGATAAAAACAGTTCTAAAAACCCCATAGGAATGAATAGAACGGGGTGAGTTTTTATTTATTAACCTCTAAACTCGCATTTTGAATGTAGCTTTTGTGAACCACAATGCCGACGGCGGAAGAAAGAATTCTATGGTTTGCACCAATTGAAAAGTTGCTTATAATTGGCCATTCTATAACATACTAAAAATTAACTTAAATGTGACCCACCCCTTTAAGAATATTATATTGCAAAATGTAATTTTTTATTCTTATTTGTGCAAATTGTCTCTTTTATTACATTTCCCAAAAACAAGAGTTTTTAGTTTCAACTTTAATCGTGAATCTGGGAAACCAAAGTATTAATCTTTTCTCCCAGAATCTTAACTTTCTAACACTCTCCAAATTCCAAGTCAGTCAGAGCTCTAGCCCTTTATTTGGGACTCCTCTAGCCAACCAACCAATAAACTGCCCCTAATTTTAGCTCCATAATATGCCTCACTAGCTGAGGCCTTGTCTCATTTCTCCCTCCCCATCCATCAGGCAATCTTGTTACTGTACACCAAATAGACAGACATACTGAACACATTTTAAGCAAATGGGCATCACAAATAACCTCATCCTCATATTTCTCAAATGCTAAGAACAGCATTACGGTACTTGTGAACCGTACTTGCAATGATTTTGAGGCCCAAGTGAAACACTTTGGCCTCTTTATTAAATGTTATGTGCTTGTGTTCTGTCCTACAGCATTAAAGGGGTTGTTCACCTTCAAATTAATGTTCAGTAAGATGTAGAGGGGCAAACTGGCGAATTTTTGCCGCTTAGTAAATTTGCCCCAGAGACTGATATTCTGACAATTTGCAGTTGGTTTGTATTTTTATTTGTGGTTATTTAGCAGTTCTCCAGCCAAGATTAAGCAATCTGGTTGCTGGGGTCCAAATTACCCTAGTAACCATGCATTGATTTGAATACAAGAATATGACTCGGAGAGTACCTCAATAAAAAGATTAATCATAAAAAGTAGCAAAAAGAATAAATGTCTAGTCCTACAGAGCATTTGTTTTTTAGTCAGTGTCCCCCATTTGAAGAAAGTCAGAAGAAGGCAAATAATTCAAAAACTATATATATATATATATATATAAAAAAAAAAATTACAAAGACTAATTGAAAAGTTGCTTAGATTTGGCCATTCTATAACGTACTAGAAATGAACTTAAAGAGTATGCCACTCCTTTTAATTGTGTTCTGTTAAATAATGTAATTTCACTAATGCACCAATATAAACGTTTGGGGGCACATTTACTACCATCGAAGTTAAATCCATCGACTTCGAAAGTCAAAGGATTTACCGCAATTCGTTTGATTGAACGATTAAATCCTTCTAATCGAACGATTCGAAGGATTTTAATCCATCGATCGAACGATTTTTCTTTGATCAGAAATTGCTAGGAAAGTCTATGGGGACCTTCCCCATAGGCTGAAATTGGTGCTCGGCAGGTTTTAGGTGGCGAAGTAGGTGGTTGAAGTTTTTTTTAAAGAGACAGTACTTTGACTATCGTATGGTCGAATAATTAAACGATTTTTAGTTTGAATCGTTTGATTCGAAGTCGAAGGTTGAAGTAGCCAATTCGATAGTCAAAGTAGCCAAAAAAATACTTCAAAATTCTAAGTATTTTTCATTCTAATCCTTCACTCGAGCTAAGTAAATGTGCCCCTAAAAGTTTGAGGACCCCAACAAAAGACATTTAAAGGGCAGAAGCTTGTGCTGAGCTCACTCCATGGGGTAGCACATACCAAGACCAAGCTTTACAGTGCATCTTTCAGAAAAATACTCCCCGATGATAAGAAATACATTCCCTCTTTTACTAATGGTGGCATAACACAAAACAATACTATATATCGCCTAGAGTGTAGATACAGAATAACGGCTTCATCTTGGCTAGCCTAATAAAAGTAAGCGCTACTATTTGGCATTTAGGTTATATGAAATGAGCAATAGTCCATATCAAATGTGTGAAAATGGAAAAAGAAACATATTCCCTCAAATGATAGCATTAAGGGACTATGTTTACATGGCAGGGAATGGAAATCTATGATGTTGAGAGGACCATCACCCCAGCCCCCTAGATTTGACTTTGTGTTTGGCAACACATGGAGTGGCAAGATCAAAGAGTTAATCTACAGGCCCTGTTATATGTCCATTTTAACAGATAATCTTCTTTCCTCTGCCACTATGAGATAAACCGAAGGATAAGAAGCAGCCAAGGGAAGAAGAATGCAAGTGAGCCATGTTATACACTTACCCGCTTGACTCTTACGCTGCGTCTCTCCATTGCATTCCTGACAAAAGGCGGCTTTTTAGATAGAGTTGAGCTGTCACTATCACTGCGATTCAGCTAAAAATTGCAAAAATTAAACATATTTTAATTTTAATGAAAAAGCCATTATCAATGCACGTCTTATACCAGTTTAAAGGAAAAGGAAAGGCTATTAAACAGTTAACTTCTATTAAAAGGGATACCTTCAGTGCTGCCCTCTATTTCCAGCCCTCTTCAGTTCAAAAGCCAATGTGTTAGAAAAACTGCTAACTTAAGTAAAAAGAGATCCAAGATTCACCTCTCCTTCCCCAAGACCATGGAGCATGCGGATACGATTAAATCACCAGTCAGTGCATGCGCATAAATAAAAATCATGAGCCGCCTTCTACCCCAGGAGAGGTTGCCATGGTAACACGCGAATCAAGCCGGATTGCAACAATCGCCCAGTGATTATCACTTTGTCCTCTTAACAATCTCGTCGTTTCTTACCAGGCAAATATACTGGCTTTGTGGTCCCGGAGAGAATGTCTTGGAGCGTATAATTGTGCTGCCTCTTATGAATGGTGCCTGCATTGGATTGCCTGCTCTCTTGTCTTTCGGACGAACGGAAGATGAGGACAGTGCAAGGCCTTCTGTATTCGTCTCTTTGTCCACCTGTGAAGAATGTATTACACATTAATACTTGTACAGCTACAGAAAAGTTGGAAAAATTAATGCGTTTGAGGAAATATCACATAGTATCCATTATTTCCCAGATTTAATGAACGTTGCTCTACCCATTGCTGAATATGTTTTAAGGTTTTAGTGTTTCCACTGTTCCCTCAAAGCCACATGAAAAATGAACACGTTACTCCAAAAAAAATGTAGGGAAAATTCCAAAAGAAATTGAAAAAGGTTAGGAAATATTATTATTTTTGAATCTGCTCATTAATGATAGTGGTATCTCCTAGCAACATTTTGTTCCTTTCCACCACCATATTCAAAACAAACCCTTCTATTAAATAAAAAAAAAAAATCCTTTGCCCCAATGCATAGTTACCAATGATTTCCTTGGAGTAGTACTGTGAGAAGCAGCATCTGGGGTGCTACATTTTTGTCCTGTGTTTTATTCTTGCATTTTGCATATTATTCAATGATCCCTGAGAGAAACCACTAGTGCTGCCAGTAACACTACATATAATGAGCAGAAATAAACAATGGTGTGTAGCTCTGTTCTCTAAACAAAATCATAAATCAAAACAAAGAAGAAAAAAGTTAAACAAAGTGGTTTCTTCCCGGTAAAACCCCCTGCCCAAGGGTGACCAATCGTTTTTAGAATATACAGAAATTTCAAATAGGAAGAGACCCTCTAGTAGTGAAGCCGTAGCCTGAGTATTTATAAAGTTAAAAAGACTTTATTAGGACAAACAGCCTAACGCGTTTTGAACCTTAGTGGCCACTTACTCATAGGCTGTTGGTCTCCCATTAATACAATCTTTTTAAAGGGGTGTCGACCAATAGGGTTTACATACATTGCATCCCACAAAGCCTTATCCAATCAGAGAAAAGCTCATTACAAAGTCACCGACCAATAGAAATATATTACATAAATTACATCACACAGAACCATACCCAATTAGAAAAAGGCACATTACACAGGACTTGGACTAATAGAAAAAAGGGCACATTACACAGGACTTGGACTAATAGAAAAAAGGGCACATTACACAGGACTTGGACTAATAGAAAAAGAGGCACATTACACAGGACTTGGACTAATAGAAAAAGAGGCACATTACACAGGAGTTGGACTAATAGAAAAAAAGGGCACATTACACAGGACTTGGATTAATAGAAAAAAGGGCACATTACACAGGACTTGGACTAATAGAAAAAAGGGCACATTACACAGGACTTGGACCAATAGAAAGTAAGCACACCTTTACAAAGTCGGAGTCGGCAGCTGCCTGCTTGTCTGAATCTTTTGTTTCACACTGTACATCTCCATCAAATTCTTCATCTCCTTCATTTTCACTAATGCCATTTTTATCTGCGACGGTATCCTTCTTTTCTGGCCTAATAAACAAAAACAATATTAGCAAAGGCTGTAAACTGGACAGTTCCCTATTTTTCAAACAGCTAAAACTCCCCAATAACACAAAACACCCACGTTCACACCAGTAAGCTCATTTTAAAGGCCACTATCCCACAAGTCAGTGCAGGATCTATACTTACAGCAGGTCATGAGCCTCATTAGGTGGGAATTTTTCTGGAATGACAAACTGAGCAACCCTGAGGGAAGGGCACAAGACCGTAGAGATACTATAGGCCTTGTGTGATGCAAAATAGCACATAGATATGATATAGTATAATAAAATGTGTTAAATATGTGATTCCAGGATCCTTATAATAGTAACAAAAACAATCCATGGAATGATAAGCTGCAAGGCAAAAGCTTTTGCTACTTACCAGTTGTACTCAGGTGGTTCTGTGCTTTCTCCAATCTGCTTTCTGACAGCCTCTAATTCAGCAGCAGTCTGTACTAGGAGGGCACTCACTGAGTCCTGGAAAAGAAGGATCATTATCATAGTCCTCAATGTTGCATCTTAATATGAGCTCAGTAGAGGTTCCCAACACACGCAATAGCATTGCAACACTCATTCATGAGAAAGTGTATATCTTTATTGTGTAGGTCTGGACATTTAAACGGGTGGTTCACCTTTAAGTAAACTATTAGTATGTAATAGAATTGCAAAACAACTTTGCCTTTTTCTTCTGACTCTTTCCAGTTTTCAAAAAAGCAAATGCTCTGTAAGGCTACAAATGTATTGTTATTGCCACGTTATTATTTTTCAGGCCTCTTTCCTATTCATATTGCAGTTTCTTGTGTAAATCAGTGCATGGTTACTAGGGTATTTGGACCCTAGCAACTGGACTACTGAAATTGCAAACTGGAGAGCTGCTTAATAAAAAGCTAAACAAATTTAAAAAATTAAAACCAATAGCAAATTGTCTTAGAATATCACTTTCTACATCACACTTAAAAGTTAATTCAAATGTGAACAACCCCTTAAACTCTTAAGATGACCATACACGGGCAGATTTTATCTGCTGATTGGCTCCTTCAGTCAGAGGTGGCAGCTTATCTGCCAGTATATGGGGCACTCCGAAGGGCTGATATCTCGCAAAAAACTGGCAGATATGGATCAAACAAGTCTAAAAATCTCATCTGGAGATGACTACATCGGCTCATTGATGTGGTCCTTGAAAAATTTGAGTTTTTTTTTTTTTTTTTTACAAAACCCCCCAAAAATTTGAGTTTTCTTTGTAACCTAGAAAAATTTGATTTTGACTGAAAAATCGGATTTTTCGTGGAAAACACAACTCGACCCTTAATAAATCTGCCCTTTAAAGTGAGCCCATCACCCAAGTCATTAAAAATAGAGTGTTGCAATCATCTTTGGACTAAACTTCAGATATAAACTTCAGGTATAATTAAGGTTGTCCGTGGCACTTTTTATCATACTTACTGGATTTTCAATACCGCTTTCCTCAGTACAACTCATTTTCTGCTTGCTCGTTTTGGATTGTCTCTTCAGATATCGGTAACTTAAAAGGTTGTACCAATGGGCTTCCTGTCCTTCAGAATGGCAGACGTCAGCCAAGCTTATTTGTGATCCGCCCTATAGGTAAAGAAAACGTTAGTAAGCCAGCACAGGAATATGCCGGGCATGTTTACCAAACCTTATGTCATTCTGCAAGAAGGGAAAGTTGTTGTTCTGTATTGAGAGTGGAAGACAACTAATATGTGATGTAACATACAATATATTTTCTATTAGAGAAGATGCTGGCTAGGCATGGTTATGCAGTGGAACATCTAGTGAAGCTCTCCCTGCTAGAAGTGAGAGGAGGGTTAAAATATATACAGGTATGGGATCTGTTATCCAGACTGCATGGGACCAGGAAATTTCCATATAAGGGGTCTTTCTGTAATTTAGATCTTATATCTTAAAATAATTTAAACATTAATTAAACCCAATAGGATTGTTTTGCTTCCAATAAGCATTAATTATATCTTAGTTGGGATCAAGTACAAGGTACTGTATTATTATTACAGAAGAAAAGGAAATTATTTTCAATTTAATTACTTGCTTAAAATAGATTCTATAGGAGATGGCCTTTCTGTAATTCAGAGCTTTTTGGCTAATGGATCCTATACTTGTATTTTATTACAATAACACTTTTTTTTTCACTGTTGTGAAAAGTCCCTAATAGATGTGAACAAGCAGTTCATTATCCAGGAAAACGGCATTTTCAACAGAATGAATGATACAGTAATGTGACATGAATTGTATTAAAACATCAAGTTTTTTTTCAGCACAGATGTCTAATTTCAAGCAGATATCCCAAGCAACAGTGGCAACACATTTTGGGCAGAAGAATTTTCACCAAAAGAATCTATAGGGAGTGGTTCCCATGCCTTCATGTTGTCACATAACAAATCAAATAGCCTGTGCAACAATGGTTGACCTTTGGTCCCTTCCATGGATAAAGCCTACCTTCTGACCACGCAATATAATTCTATTGGGAGAGTAATTTAAATTCTAGTGCATTAGGGATGTACCGAATCCACTATTTGGGATTCGGCAGAATCCCCAATGACTTTGTGAAAGATTCTGCCGAATACCGAACCAGATCCTAATTTACATATGCAAATTAGGGGAGGGAAAGGAGAAAGCGGTGGAAAAATATTTTACTTCCTTGGTTAGTGCATATGCAAATTAGGATTCGATTCGGCCAGGCTGAATACTGCTGAAAAAGGCCGAATCCTGAACGGAATCCTGAATGGAATCCTGGATTCGGTGCATCCCTACTAATTAAGGAAGGAGGATTGAAAAAGGGTTTGTACCCGAAACATGTAGTGTTGCACACTGCTAATAAATGAACACTTGCAGTTTATTAAGTACTGCCTGAAGCTGTTTATTCCTTTCTTCTCTATGATACATCCCTACTAATTATATGGTTAGGCAAGTAGATTTTCATTGTAAGTGTTGCAAAATGAGGCAAAGAAAATCTAATCAACTTTTCCTAGGGCTATTTTTTTTAATAACCCGTGTTTTCACTTTCAAAATGTGCATAAAAGCAGCTAAATGTATCCCTTTCATACGTATGGGCATCATAAGCTGGGATAGTTTTAATGAAATGAAGTAGGAGAGGGAAGGTTATCTTGCTGCTCAGTACTCATTCCACTTCAAGAAAAGGAATCTATTTCCTCCCAAAAGTGATGCTGACAAGCACAAGCCGCAGTTCATGCAAGGAAAGTGCTCAGAGTGGCACCGTGTTATTGTGCTGCTATGTACAGAATGTGACCAGCCATCAAGCTGCCGCCATGGCAACAAGCCCACCACTACGTACATCTGTTCCTGAGATAAAAAGGACATCCAATTAAATGGAAATATGCATTTGGCTATAAATAGCAAATCGCTCTTTTGAACTTCCCAATTGGAAACCACTAAAAAACCTGCTTGGAAAGTACAACACGGCTACGTTGCCTGGTACTTATGACGGGTCTGCCTTCATTAGTTATATCTTTCTTCAGGATTCCTTATAGATTTAGGGCAGAGACACACACGAAGATTCGGGATTCTTCTTCAGGTGACTAATCTCCACGAACTGCCTTCCCGCAGACTAGAATGTAAATCGCCGGTGGGATGGTACTCTGAGCACTTCGTTTTCCGAAGTCACCCGAAGTTGCCTTACGAGGAAACCGGTTGACTTCGGAAAACGAAGTGCTCTTTCCGCCGGATAGAGTCTTTGGGAGATGGCCATTCCGTGATTCGGAACTTTCTGGATTATGGGTTTCCGGATAACAGATCCCATACCTGTATTAAGAAATGATTTAAAGGTGAAATTCCACTTTAACTTCTTCCAAATAAAACTGTCTCTCCATATATATATATATATATATATATATATATATATATATATATATATATATATATATATATATATATATCTCAACACTTGTTTTTATTGTTTGAAAAGTCTAGATAACGGATCCAATACTTAACTAGTAGTGCTCCCCCGGATGTCGTGACCATCCAGTCAATGTATCACACTTTTGTGCTACTCTAAACTAAACTAGACAATATCCCAGAAAACCAGGGCCCACCAAATTATACTTCGATTGCCAAGGTTATTGAATTGCGCCTAATAGGTTGGTCAACTGCTCAGGGTATATTTGATTTAAGTGTGGAATTCTCCCATTTTTATTAAAATATCAAATTAGCAAATTTTGTAAGGCACATCCTGAGCGAATGTCAGTTGCAGAGTAAAGTCTCCCTTTTAGGTATCCAAGCTCCATACACACTCTTTTGGTGACTTTGCAAGTACAAGTATGGGATCCATTATTCGAAAGCTCCAAATTACAGGAAGGTCATTTCCCATAGGCTCAATTTTAATCAAATTCTTTAAGATTTTAAAACGCACTCCATTTTTCTCTGTAATAACAAAACATTACCCCACTAAGATATGGTTAATCCTTATTGGAATCAAAACCAGCCTATTTGGCTTAATTAATATTTAAATAATTTTTAGTAGACTTAAGTTACAGAATTCCAAATTATGGAAATATCCCTTATTTGGAAAACCCCAGGTCCCGAGCATTCCCATGTAAGAGGTGAGGCATTCATTAAAGGACAAGGAAAGCTTTACTCACTGGGGGTGCCATTAGGGTAAGTCAACACACGGCGTTTTGGGGAGATTTGGTCACCTGGCGACTAATTGGCTCGTTTTTGCGGCGACCAATCTCCCAAAACGCCTTCCCTGTTCCTGCACCGGCTAAAAAGTTAAACCACTGTCACTAATCACATGCGGTGGTTCGTTTTCCGAAGTTGCCTCACGAGGAAACTTCGGGCGACTTTGGAAAACGAATCGCCACGTGTGATTAGCGCCGGCGTTTTTTAATTTTAGCCGGCACAGGAACAGGGAAGGCATTTGGGGAGATTGGTCGCCGCAAAAACGAGCCGATTAGTCGCCAGGCGACCAAATCTCTCCAAAGCGCCCTGTGTGGCCTGACCCTTAAAGTCAGTTACATAGCATTTCAACATTATAACAGGAGAAGAACCGTTTGCTTTATTTTGCTCACAGTAACTCTGAGTTGTCTGGGAGTAAGTGTTAAAGGATTCCCTACTCCATCTATGCTATTTAATACCACAATTGACAGCTACAGAGGTTTCAGATTAAAACAGAGGTGTTTGTTACCACTTATTACCATGTTATATCAGCTAAACTTTATTGTAACATTTTGCAAGGGAAAAAAACAATCCTGTAATAGATTTTCCATTTAAATAAACGTCAGTACCAGGCATTCTTCATGATGGTTGTTATGTCTTGTGCAGACATCAACTCTTAGGGTCTTCTGGCGCAAAGCAGAATGGGATGCAGCAACCAAAAACATCTCATTATACAAGAGAGTGTCAGACTGCTCCAGGGCCCTTGTCCGGAACAAACAACTTGTGCTTTCAGAACAGGGAAGAACTGCTACACGGATGTACCTTTGGTGGGGGGGGGGGGAACAACATCAGAATCAGAAACTGTCAGACAAGAGCAATGCAGGAACTTACTCAAATGCTATACAATGTTTGTCTATATTTCCATTCCTAAATACATGATAACCACATTTTTACTGTGGATATTACAATATAACAACTAACACAATGAAATAAACTAGTATGTAACCTCATGCTGTATTTAAGACAAGAGTACAAATATAACTGAAACATGTATAAATACCATTGCATTAAATGGGAACCTGCAGCTGAAAATTGTTCCTGTGAAGCTGTAATTAAGTTCCATGACCTGTATAAAAAGCACTTGGCCTTCAGCTTTGAGTTTTTGTATGGTCATGGAACTGCTCGGTGACTTATAATAATAATATAATGACTTACATATAATTTATATTTTACAATAGGGGGTACATTGTTGCCCATATGATCTATAGTTTTTCTTTGGGACAAACTGTAAATGATGTCGTTATAAACAAGGCATTCTGATGCAAGAAACCACTGTTTATAATTTAAAGGCAAACACGCTAATCTGTGTGTCTCTCCTAGTGATCCCCATCCACCTGTCTTCTGCTGCGCCTTCACTCACCTGCCTGCAGCTCCCAAAGCCCCAAATCCCTAAATCCCTGCCTTCACAACAGAGCTAAATAGTGACTGGAAAAAAAGCGGAACAGAAGGGGACACAGTGGAAGAACACTGACAGTGGAGGAAGCAAGAGGGGAAAGAAATGATAGCAGATTCCCACACCCAGACCCCCATAATTCACAGCAATGGGGCCACTGTCTTGTTTCTCATCATGCACCCTTTTTGAAAGCAGTGGTTTAACCACGGTCCATGGGCCTAGGTGCAAAACCTGCAAGTCTGCACCCATAGGAACAAACGTCAGGTACATGACCTTAGCTTCAGTCCTCCCTGCAGTGGGGCTGATTTGAGGGGGGGGGGCGCTCCCTTGGGCATCCCCCACTCCCCTGGGAGTTAAACCACTGCAATTTGTAGATTATAATGAAGAATGTGCCTCTACTATTTTTATCTTCAAAAACCTTGGAGTTGTGTGACCTGCATAGTCACGTAACTCTTTGTGGCTTCTATATGATCTATAAGGGGCACATTATCCACTATATATTACTGTCCTCTGCAAGTTGTATTAACGACTGAGATTCTACTGGTCATCATTTTAAGTACAGAGATCTATGCAGTAAGATGTCTTCCAACCTTTCAGTACAAATAAACAAACAGTCTCTTCAATCAGTGCAATGCTTCCCCACATACAAGCAATGAGAATTTTTTTTCTTATCCCACTTACAGTTTTTCCTCCTGATGCAGTAACAAAGCTGCCGCATTGTCTAGCTGAATAACAAACACAGCAAACTGCTTGTTTTTCTCATCATACCTATAAATAAAATAAGAATAAACAGTAAGCCCCATAACATAAGTTGTATTATTTACATTATAAGAAATGATTTGTTGGAGGAAGAAGTTTCCTGCTTCCATTTCCACTGGTTCTGCAAAAGCTAGCTTAGTTATTTAATTATAAGAAACCTCACAGTATTTAACAAAACAGCAAAAATCTTTTATATCTTTTGCAGTTGTATATCCTAAGCCAGTGTCTTGTATGCCCAGATTTTTCTTTTCATTCATTGCAATGGTGTTTAACGCATCCTTAGAACTTGTGGCATTGATTCCAACGGAACTGTAATGCATACAGTTTTAAAACTTCTACACAACCTTGTTCAAAAGGACACCTGGGGTTATTTACTATACCATTGTTCTAAAAGCCTTTTTAAATGTGATGGGCTATTAAAATATATACATACTCTTGGACATACCGAAAGTACTTGATCTGCCTACTCTGTAAACACCACAGGGTCACATAACAGAACTCCCTTAGCAAGTGGAAGCAGTAGTACTGGGATAAGAAGCTGTTCTGTCATTAATTGTCCTCTCTGCAGCTGTTTGGGGCATCTGATGGGGCTGCAACACAAAGCCAATCGTAATCTGTGCTACTAATTTCAGCAGCATTTATTTCCAGCAATTTGTCTTCTAGCCTATATTAGGGAGCATTCAGGGTCGTACTGGGGGCCCACCGGGGCTGCTGTCCCCCTGCTGCGTACACACATCCTCCAACCACTCTCGTACCTTTTCTGCCAGGAGCAGTGGTGACAGGGAGTAGGTCTGGGCCGCCGGGGCCCACTGGGTTTGTTTCCCACTGGCCCAGTCCGACCTGGGCACATTCACTTTCCAAAGAGCAGTGAACAAAGTGTAAATTAATATTAAGCTCAATCAACATGTTTTCCCCCCAGAATTATCCATTTTCCCAACGATTCTCTTGCGTCCAAATGTAAAAAATGGATTCGGCCAAACCCCCGAATCCTTTGCGAAAGATTCGGACGATTCTGAACGCCGAATACCGAAGCGATTCCGAATTTGCATATGCAAAGGGGAAAACCTCCCTGACCCGAACCTAATTTACATGTGCAAATTAGGATTCGGTTTGGCCGGGCAAAAGGATTCGGCTGAATCCGAATCCTGCTGAAAAAGGCCGAATCCTGAACCGAATCCTGGATTCAGTACATCCCTAGTCTGAAGATAGTAGTAGCTCAACGTTTTAATTCCAGGTTTCCCCTCTGTCCATAAGCGAAGTAGCACTCAGTTAGGAACAGAAGGTAGAAAGGACAAACACAAATATAGGGAGGTGTGAGTACCATTAATGAAAGTGGTTGTAGGCACAACTCTGCGGAGAAAAGCACAAGTTACCCACTGCACTTATGACATAACTGAACTATTTTCCCTTCAAGCTAAATAGTGACATTATAAAGATATCTAATCTGAGGAACATCTACATGTCATCCTTACTTCATCCCTATTTTGATCTTGGCAGTATCCATGATCCCGGAGTCTTCACCATCAAACACTGTATTTTCCATCAATGTTCTAAAAGAGAAACTCAAAAGCTGGTAATCAATACATAGAGCATCTTTTCCTTCATTCAGTAGAATCTCATCTCTGCACTCCCCTCTCACAGCCACATAGCTAACTAGGTATAAAACTTCAGTAATAAATACTGCTATTGAATTGCTTTCCCTTTAAGCCACTGGCTGAACTTTCTGCACTGGTTTTCCCAATTTCATACAGAGGTAGAACCTAAAATTAGCAAATAGGCTGTGCAAAATGAATGTTTCTAATATAGTTAGTTAGCCAAATATGTAATGTAAAGACTGGAGTGACTGGGTGTCTAACATAATAGCCAGAAACCTACTTCCTGCTTTTCAGCTCTCTTGGTTTCCACTGATTGTTACCAGACAGTAATCAGTTACTTGAGGATTCTGAGTTGAATGCTAAGGATCAATTGCAAACTCACTGAACAGTTATGTCCTATGTGGCCCGCCTTCAAATTGCTGACTAACTCAGAGTTAGAGAGCCGCAAAGCAGGAAGTAGTGTTCTGGCTATAATGTTAGGCATCCAGTCACTCCAGTCTTTATACATTACATTTTTGGCTAACTAACTATATTAGAAACATTTTTTATTTTGCACATCTATCTATTTACCCAGTTTTAATTTTTACACTGAACTGTTCCTTTGACACTATGAGAACAATGACAGAATAGACTGTCCTCCTAAAAGATAAAATAAGAAATACACTTCTTCAAAATAAAGTCTATTTTTGTATTAGCAGCTACTAAGGTTGAATTCCCACTGAAACATTATAGTTGAAAATATAGTACCTCTGGTTTGTTGCCTCATAGACTCCACTGTCCCCAGTTACAGATTCATCTGACACTGCAGCTGACACTCCGGCCACACTCAGACTGGACACTCCCAAACCTGTAATATACATGTAATGTAAGCGATACAGGGTAGCAAAAAATGAACACTCTGTTCAGCTCTATTCATAAACAGGAATTCATATATATTCATCATGTATAGGATCTTATGGGGAGGCCATCTCCTATAGAGTTCATTTTAGGCAAATGATTCTCTCTCTCTCTCTCTCTCTCTCTCTCTCTCTCTCTACATATAGATATATATATATTTGTAATAAAATGGAAAACGCGTTTTCTTACCACCTTGTCCTGAAGGTTTTTCATCTGTATCGTGTTGGTAGCCATCCCTGCCAGCACCTACATCAAGTTCAGTAAAGCTCAGAGGCAGGTCAATATCTTCAAAATCAATTTGACTCAGAAAAGCATCTACAGTAAACAGCGGATCTGTTACAAGAGGCGAACAAGGAGGAGACGGAGAGGACAGAGATGACCTTGGCGATAACGATGTCATTGACTTAGGTGTCCCAGACAGAGACCTCAGTGCTTGCACACGTTTGGCTGGATCAGTCTTTTGAGACCTCACCACCTCATTTTCATGAATGGTTGTGATGCACCCAGATGGTCTATAACCTATTGCTCCTTCCTGAATCAAGAAGTCCACTTTGTTCTGGTATTCTGAATCGAAATGATCCAGCTGCTCGTAGTAAAGATCAGAAACACTGGCAGATGTTGAGGAGTCCAGACTGGATGTTGCTAGAGATCCTCTACTAGAAGCTAAAGATCCTGGGCTGCTGCCTGAGGAAAGGGACTGCATGCTGGTGGAAAGACTGAAAAGACAAAATAACATCTCATCAGTCTATATTTCGGAATACTTCAGCTCAAATTTGAAAAGGACCTCCATATGAATACATATACATTCCCTTTAGAAAGGCATTTATCTGAAAGCAAATGTGACCTTGTACTAACTCATGAAGCATGTTTACCGATATGCTGTTTATTTGTAATCAATAGGGATGGCCTCGTTTCGCCGAAAAAATGACGCCCATAGACTTGTATGGCGTCGTGCGTCAAAATAAAAAGACGCGCGTCAAAAAAATTTCGCCGCGCAACGACATTTTTTTTGACGCCCATAGATTGTAATTGTCATTGGGGACATTTCGCTGGCGGCGAATTTTTGATGAGACGGGTCAAATTCGCCCATCCCTAATAATCAACACAATTATTAGAACTCGTTTTAATAATGACTACATCTACTGCAATAAGTCACATAACTGAATGACTTAATTATTTAGAATCCTACTTGACCTTTACTTTGTATTGTGACAGATCTGTAAGATAAATAGTTTCTACATAGATGCTTATATAGCTATTATCCAGAATGCTCGGGACTTGGGGTTTTCCGAACAAGGGATCTTTCTGTAATTTGGATCTCCATACCTTAAGTCTTCTAAAAATCATCTGAACATTAATTCAACCCAAAAGGCTGGTTTTGCTTCCAATATGGATTCATTATATCTTAGTTGGGATTAAGTACAAGTTACTGTTTTAGTATTACAGAGAAAAAGGAAATCATTTTTAAAAATTGGGATTATTTGATTATAATGAAGTCTATGGGAGATGACCTTTCCGTAATTCTGAGCTTTTTAGATAATGGGTTTCCGGGTTACGGATCCCATACCTGTACAAGGTGCTGTTTTATCCCTAAATCGTTTTAAAAAATGCTATTTAAATATGGGAGATGGCCTTCCTGTGATTCTGAGCTTTCTGGATAATAGGGATGCACTGAATTCAGGATTTGGTTCAGGACTCTGCTATTTTCAGTTGGATTCAGAATTGGCTGAATCCTTGTGCCTGGCCAAACCAGAATCTGGATTTGCATATGAAGTCACGTGACTTTTCGTCACAAAACAAGGAAGTAAAAAAGGTTTTTTTTCACTTGCATATGCAAATTAGGATTCGGTTTGGTATTCGGCCAAATCTTTCATGCAGGATTGAGGGATTTGGATGAATCCAAAATAGTGGATTTGGTGCATCCCTACTGTATAACAGGTCCCATTCCTGTACACGAAAAAAAGAACTGTTAAGGGTAGGTAGTACTTGTAGCATTATAAATTCGCATGAAATATAACTGGAAAATGAAATTCGGGTTGCTCAGTTTTCCCCATTTAACTATGATTTCGTAGCAACTCATTTATCATATCTACAGTGCTGCTGTCATTACTAAGCACAGTGTTTAAAATAATTGTGCCATCTTCTTGTCACATGTTGATTATGCATTTTACCCAAACACCCTAGATTTTAAAATACTGCCGAAAACCCATACATTCATTTTATTTAGACTGTTTTTGTAATAAGGAAATTACAGTATTCCAGGATTTCAGCACACGACAAAGTACTGCTCACACAGCAAAGCAAGTGGAAAAAGAAAATTAAAGATTAATTTAGACTCATATTATACAGGTATATCTGTAACGGTAACTTTGCCATTTTGGAATGCATTTATACTAGGGATGCACCGAATACAGGATTCGATTTGGGATTCAGCCAGGGTTTGGGCCTTTTCAGCAGGATTCGGCCCGGCATAACCCGAATTTGCATATGCAAATTAGGGGCGGGCAGGGAAATTGCGTGACTTTTTGTCACAAAACAAGGAAGTAAAGAATGTTTTTCCCTTCCCACCCCTAATTTGCATATGTAAATTAGGATTCGGTTCAGTATTCAGCCGAATCTTTTGCAAAGGTTTCGGGGGTTCAGCCGAATCCAAAATAGTGGCTTCGGTGCATTCATAATTTATACAGAAGTGTTGGCCAGCTCTTTATTGTAGCTCCCTTTCTTCCTATCTGCTTTCTGGTGATGAAGTCCAATAAACGTTGCTGTTTCTTAGGGAGTTGTTGGTGAAACAAGTTGCAGGTAAATGCCTGACAATTGTGTAGGATTTCTGAATGTGAGTGAAATGTGCCAAGTCTAGGATGAATCTAACAAAATCTCTGCTTTCATACAAGTATATAGAACAACATATCTTGTTTTCATTGGTATGGGTTTTATTACTAAATCACTCTGAGTACATTTGCAAGTAATTCATTCTACCTTTTATTCTTGAACCAGTAAATGTATTGTTTTAGTTGTAATATTGGTGTGTAGGTAGCCATCTCATGTAATATTGCCTGGGCATGTGCTTTCAGAAAGAACCAGCACTTCGCAATGGAATTGCTTTCAGAGAAGCTATTATTTCTTCTTGTAACTGAAGGAATCTCGACTTGGATTTGCCGGACTTGGATTTTTACTATTGAGTGCTGTTCTCCTACCTCTACCTACCTCTAGGTAGAGCATGTGAGAATTTTTAACAATGCAGCTCTCAGAATTTTTAGCAATGCAGCTGTTATCCGGTTACTTGCAGTGCAGCAGTGCAGAGTGACAAAGCACAAGTCACATGGTTGAGGGAAACTAAGAACATGTCTAGCCCCATGTCAGATTTCAAAATTAAATTTAAAAAAAATTGTATTTGTTCTTTTGAAAAATGGATTTCAATGCAGGATTCTGCTGGAGGAGCACTATTAATTGATGCATTTTGTAAAAAACATGTTTTCCCATGACAGAATCCCCTTAAGAAAACATTTAATATAATGATAAGGGCAGTGTGGGTTGTAAAGTTGTTAGTTTATGTAAATGTGTGTCTGTGTATCACTCATATTGCAGCATATATGCATGAGGTGCATGTGTAACACTTTTTGTTCTCTGTCAGAAACAAATTATCTGAGTGAATATGTTCATTTATATGTTCATTTCTGTTGTAATCCAGTGTTGAACTAAGATGCCAAGGGCCCACCAGAAAAAGTTAGACTATTTTGCCACCTCAATACACTCAATCTCTTTATGGTTCTAGACCAGTGATGAGCAAAGTTTTGCCACAAAAAATGATGCCTGTAGACTCTAATGGGTAGAAAAATTTGTTGCACGTGAAAAAATTTTTGCTCAATGCATAGAGGCAAATTTTCGCCGAAGCAAAACGGATTTGCCCATCCTTATTCTTGACTCTTTCTTTATATACTATAATCTTGTCTTCTTTGTTCCCATCCAGAAATAGGGACTGACCATGAAACAGACCAAATGATTAAAAGCAGACGGGTCCACTCCAGTGCCACCAAGAGTTATCCCAGTGGGTCAGTCTGACACTGTGTAAATTCTTCTGTGCTGCTGCTGTTGTGTAGCTAACACTGAAGATTCCTCCTATAGCAGCTATGACAGGGAATATGTCTGACACTATTATTTACTGTGGGTCTTACTTGGTGGTGAACGTTCTGCATTATACCTCTATGTCTGGCTGAGATTCCTCTCCATTCATCCTTTTTCCTGTTGGTCATCTGACACAAGCAATGCATCTGATTGCACTGTTTGATGCATGATCAGTCAGAAGATGCTAGAACAACCATATAATATGTGGGATTTTCCTTCCAATAATGATGTGGGCTCTGTTGATCCCAGGGTATGTGTCTACACAGGCCCAGATTTATGGGAAGGCCAGAAAGGCCCAGGCCTAGGGCAGAAGGATTTTAGGGGTGGTATGCCACCTAGCTGCATCCACATTGGTTCTGAAGCATTGTGGAAATGCAGGAGATTTGATTGTTTAAATTTCCTCAGCACCAATCTTCAGTGTTCTTGACCGAAGAAGGGAATTTGTGCATGTTCACGTCTCACGTGGAGGGAGGTAGGGGGCAATAAGCAATGGCAGGCTTAGGGTGCCTGATGAGTAAATCAGGCCCTGTGTGTGCACAGTCTCCCACCTTTATCTTTACATAGGTATGTGTAGTGATACAGAAAGTGTATATGTATATAAAGAAGTGATAAATGCAGTTGGTCCACCATACACCCATAAATCAACCATAGACTGCACTGGTGGTGCAGGCTTTCCACTTGTAGTATGAGAATTTGAATGGAGCCACACACGCAATTAGTTGGGGAGCTTACTCCATGTATTAATCCATCAAAGCATAATTTGTTGGATTCGTAAATTCCCTAACTGCATATAAGCGCGTGTGTGGCTCCGCTCAAATTCATTACATATAGAGAAGCCATTTCCAGTAGGGAGGCAAGGAGAGTACAACAGGAAGCCAGAGCTCAAGAAAGAGGCTTCTTGCTTTACTGGTCTCCAAAGCAAATTTACTTTGTAATACAGCTGGTAGCGGCCACATCCAAGCCACTGGGAAGGCAAGGATGTTTAAACCTGGTGTTAAAATGGAGCATTATGCAGTACAAGAATATTTCTACAATACATACCACTTTAGTTGTGCTTGCAATGATGCAATTAACCTTGTCGTCTCTTCTAGCTCTTTGACCAGCTGGTTTCTTTTACTACTCATCTTCAGCCTAAAAAAAAACAAAAAATACACTTTTAATGATGGAGACGGTACACAGAAATGCACAAGGAAAGAGACTGAGCTGGTTTCTTTTAATACTCATCTTCAGCCTAAAAAAAACCCTAAAAACACACTTATAATGATGGAGACGGTACAGAGAAATGCACAAGGAAAGAAACTGAGCTGGTTTCTTTTAATACTCATCTTTAGCCTAAAAAAACCCAAAAAAACACACTTTTAATGATGGAGACGGTACACAGAAATGCACAATGAAAGGAAGAGATCATTTATTTGTTAGGTGAAATCCACAGGTTTCACTTGCACTTTTTGCCAGGCTGCAGAAGGACGGCTCAGTGAAAGGAGATTTGATTACTATGGGAAAGTGCCAAGGCAACTGACTACGTTCAGCTCATTAAACATGTACACGTGGGAGGCAGAGATAATATCCAACATGAAATCTATCTGGTTAAATAACAAAGGAGCCAGGCTCTTTTTAAGGAAAACAACAGAAAGAGAATCACGCTAGCGCCAATGTTGAGGGGGCTCAATGTGTGTTCATATAGATAACGTGGACCCATTGTTCAGAAACCAAATATATATTTTCTATTTAATAGCAAATGAATCTGCATGTCATTGTTATGTACTCTTGAACATAAAACAACCCAAACAAAAGAAAAAAAAAGGATCTGTATATTTCAAGAAAAATTTATTAATTTAAAAAAAGGCTTATTTATTTTTTTAGGAGTATCTTGTATTCTCCCTTACCCCATGTTCCTATTAGTAACCATAAATTGCCCGTGTCTGCAGAGCTCTATTTAAAGGATTCTGTCATGATTTTTATGATGTTGTTTTTATTTCTAAATTACACTGTTTACACTGCAAATAATTCACTCTAAAATATAAAACTTCATTCCTGAACCAGCAAGTTGTAATTAGTTGTAATATTCGTGTGTAGGCTCCATCTCAAATCATTTTGCCAGGTCATGTGCTTTCAGAAAGAGCCAGCACTTTAGGATGGAACTGCTTTCTGGCCGGCTGTTGTTCCTTCTACGCAATGTAACTAAATGGGTCTCAGTGGGACCTGGATTTTACTATTGAGCAGAGCAGGGCCAAGCCGGGCAGGCGCCGTAGGTAGCCTGCCCTGCTGCTGCGCCGGCTGGTTGCGTGCTTCTGCGAAAAGATGCTTCTTCGCATAAAGATGCTTCCGTGCATGCGCCAAAAGATGCTTTTGCGCATGCGCAAATCGACGCATGCGTACTTGCACAGATGGGAACAAGTGGGCGATCGGCAGAGAAGGGACCGGACTAGGGGTAAGAGTAAGCACATGCCTGGCACCCTCCACCCTTGCGCCCTAGTGCTGGCACTCTGCCTACCCCTAGTTGCGGCCCAGCTATTGAGTGCTGTTCTTAGATCTACCAGGGAGCTGTTATCTTGTGCTAGGGAGCTGTTATCTGGTTACCTTCCCATTGTTCTGTTGTTAAGCTGCTGGGGGGAAAGGGAGGGGTGATATCACTCCAACTTGCAGTACAGCAGTAAAGAGTGACTGAAGTTTATCAGAGCACAAGTCACATGACTGGGGGCAGCTGGGAAACTGACTATATGTTTAGCCTCATATCAGATTTCAAAATTAAATATAAAAAAAAATCTTTGCTCTTTTGAAAAACACATTGCAGTGCCATGACAGTATCCCTTTAAATCTGAAAAGAGTCAGAAGAAGAAACCAAATAATTCAAAAACTAAAAAAAAAAAAAATGAAGACCATAGGAAAAGTTGCTTATAACTGACCATTCTATAAGATACTAAGGGTTCTTACAGACGAGTGTTTTAAGCTGCGATCCCCTGTGTTCCGTTTTTATGCATTCAGCCGCAGGGGAGTGCAGGAGTAGACACATTTTATTCCGTTTTTTTCAATGGGGCTATACTCACACAGGCGCATCTAGGCGCAGAACGCAGGAAAAATGCAGCATGTTGCGTCTCAACCTGCATTTGCCGCCTACATGCGCCTGTGTGAGTACAGCCCCATTGAAAAAAACTGAATGCGTCTACTCCTGCGCTCCCCTGCGGCTGAACGCATAAAAACGGAACGCAGGGGAGCACAGCTTCAAACGCTCATCTGTAAGAGCCCTAAAAGTTAACTTAAAGAAGAACCACCCCTTTAAACTATGCATTCATTTTAAAGGAGTGGTTCACATTGAAGTTAACTTTTAGTATGGTACAGAATGGCTAATTCTAAACAACTTTTCAATTGGCCTTCATTTTTGCTTTTTTATGGTTTTTCAATTATTTTCCTTTTTCTTCTGACTCTTTCCAGCTTTCAAATGAGGGTCACTGACCCGACTAAAAGTACAGTACCCTGTAAGGCTACACATGTATTGTTATTGCTACTTTTTATTACTCCTCTTTCTATTCAAGGCATCTCCTATTCACATTCCAGTCTCTTATTCAAATCAATGAATGGTTACTGGGGTAATTGGGACCCTAGCAACCAGACTGCTGAAATTGCAAATTGTAGAAGCTGCTGAATAAAAAGCGAAATAACTCAAAAACCACAAATAATAAAAAATGAAAACCAATTGCAAATTGTCTCAGGATATCACTCTCTACATCATACTAAAAGTTAATTTAAAGATGAACAACCCCCTTTAATATTGTCCTACAGGCAGTAGGCTTTCCATTCACACATGCAGCCAATCAGCATGACACACCTCTGTGCTCCAGCAGCCCCACAGCAAACTGCACAACCTGCTTAGGAACCAACACCAGGTAAAAAATTGCTGCTTCACATTTTAGTAATATTTTGCTGAGACATTCTGTAACCAGTATTAGAACTTGAAATGAGGTTTTATTTTCTAGAAACTGAACACTGTAACTTGCTTAGCATTGTCAAAATGAATAGAGATGATGGTGCTTTATACTTAGGACAGACATATGTTGTGTGAGTTATGTCCCCTGTTATGAAATGTCATTTCTATGCCTCTAGAATCCACATGTAAACTGGTTGCTTTGTACTTGGCTTAGATGTGTACTGCATGGCTGCATATTGATAGCTGCAGTCTGCAGCATGTGTAAATGCTTATTGCTAATTAGCCCTGCAGCCTCTGTCAGTGTATTTCTTTTCATATTTTAAGAGGTTGTTCACCTTTGAGATAACTTTTACGGCCCTTACAGCCGAGTGTTTGAAGCTGCGCTCCTCTGCATTCCGGTTTTCTGTGTTCAGCCGCAGGGGAGCGCAGGAGTAGACGCATTCAGTTTCAGGCGCATGTAGGCACCGAACACAGGTTGAGACGCAACATGCTGCATTTTTCCTGCGTTCGGCGCCTACATGTGCCTGTGCGAGTACAGCCCATTGAAAAAAACTGAATGCGTCTAATCCTGCGCTCCCCTGCGGCTGAACGCATAAAACCGGAATGCAGCTTCAAACGCTCGTCTGTAAGAGCCCTTAGTATGATGTAGATTTAACTCAATATTACTGGGCCCCACAGCAGACTATTTTTCAGGCCTCCAAAATGTCTAGAGGTTGACCAATTTTACCAATATTTATTTAAATTGAATATGAATTAGGACCCCATGGGGCCCCTATACCTCCTGGGTCCCCCTGCAGCCGCAGGGTCTGCTTCCTCTATAGCTACGCCCCTGGAGAGTGATATTCTGAGACAATTAGCATTTTGTATTATTTGTGGTTTTCGAGTTATTTAGCTGTTTTTATTCAGCAGCTCTCCAGTCTGCAAGTTCAGCAATCTGGTTGGTAGGTTCCAAATTACCCTAGCAACTATGTATTGATTTGAATAAGAGACTGTAATATGAATAGGAGAGGGTCTGAATTGAAACATGAGTAATAAAAAGTGGCAAGAACAATACATTTGTGGGGGAATGTAATAAAAGTTGCAAAGAGCAACACAATTAGCACAAATAAGAAGTCTCATTTCGCAATGTAATACTCTTCCTTAAACTGTTATTACATTGCAAATTTTAATTGCGCATAGCCCACTTTTAAGAAGTGCTTGAAGGTGTCGTAATCTTTTGGAGCAAACATAACGACTTTTTCAGTAAGAAGTTTTATTACATTCACTGCGCACTGGCGATAACGATAAAATTCGCAAACCTTCTTCCACTGTAGGAAGTGGTCGCTAAACAGTTTCCGGGTTCACAAAAGCTATATTAAATTCGCACAAAGGCAAATTTGTTCACACAGAGGCGTAACTTTTCGCCTTGCAAATATATATTCAGTTACGACTTTTATTACATTCCCCCATCGTAGTTTAAAGAACATTTGTTTTTAGATGGGGTCAGTGACCCCCATTTGAAAGATAGAAAGTCAGAAGAAGATGGTAAATAATTATAAAAACTATAACCAGGGTCGGACTGGAGGGTGCAGGGCCCACCAGGGCTGCCACCCCAGGGGCCCCCGCATCCCCCAAAGGTCCATACCCCCTTGAGGTAGATTCAACTTTCCAGCACACGTTGGGAGAGGGAGATCAGCAGCTTGGGGATCGGGTCTAGACTGGCGTGACCCTCAAGGACCGGGGCCCACTGGGTTTTTTCCCGGTGTCCTGCTGCCCAGTCCAACCCCGACTATAACAAATAATGAAGATTTTTCTTAGAATTAGCCATTCTGTAACATAGGTGAACCACCTCTTGAAAGTGATAAATCGGAAACCACTAAGGATAATGTTACAGGGAGAGGAGAGGGGGAATTTCTATCTATCTGGGAATATAAAAGAAGAATAATACAGCCTATTTCTGGCTTGCTAATTCTCCCAACCCAATGGCAACCAATGACTTTGTCAGTGATGTCCATGAACCCCCACTTCAATACGGTTGTAATGGTCCAGTTATCATTTCTGACCACTCTGAGGCTCATTTATTAACACTGGGCAATTTTGCACCTAGGCAGTAACCCATAGCAACCAATCAGTGATTAGCTTTTTTAAGACAGCTGCAGGTTACTGCCCAGGTGCAAAATTGCCCAGTGTTTATAAATGTTTATAAATATAATTTAACAACGACACTTGGAGATGCACGGCAAAATTTAAAATGTTTTAAAAATGGGTAGGACTACATGGATGTTTTTGTTGCGATCCGACGGGCTGCAACAAAATGCCGGCGTCAAATCGCATGCAAAGGAAATAAGGTAAGTGAATGCATTAAATAGCATGTAAGGAGAGCACTCACCCGAACTCCAGAGAACAGGCTCCGACCAAACAGATTAGGCTGTGCTAACAACGCCGACACGCCTCCAGATAGAGCGTAACAATTTGTATCAATGAAAGTCTTTGATCCACGGAGCACCAAGCCAGGTCGAAGATTAATAAATTTTCATTTTATTGAGGATTAAATATTATACATGATAGTAAAACACCAACAGTGCATCAAACGCAGTCCATGCTTAAGTGAATGCATTGTCGCATGGTGTCGCAGCGTTGATCCGACGCGACACCACTGTCTGATGCAGACGCAGCGTGCATCGTCTGCATCCGACGTGTCACGTCAGATCAACGCTGCAACTTCATCCGACATTTCCATTACTTACCTTATTTCCGTTGCATGCAATTTGACGCTGGCGTTTTGTTGCAGTGCGTCGGATCGCGCCAAAAACGTCCATGTAGTCCTACCCTATGTGTTTTCAACGCGCACAGCATCAATTTTTAGGCAAAAAATGTGTGAAAAAAGGTCCTACAAATAAGCGGACGGGATCATTGTCCCCTAATGCCATGGAGTTAGTTTCCATCTCTGCTTTGGATTTATCCAGCAAAGCTGGGTGTTGCAGCCCCCTTGAACTTCTGGATCTAAAAATGTCTTATAAGGAGCAGCATAAGCACATCACATTATCGTTCAAGACTAACTGGAACTCGGCTGGAGCAAAGACACTAAGGCTAATGTTACAACACAAGTGTTAAGTGCAGAAACAGCAAGTGGTCATTTTTTTTACCCACAATGCAGGAATATAACATTTTCCCCACCCAAAATTCAAGTGTTATACCACGTGTACACTACATACTGTAGTAACTTTGCCAATGAATGCACATTTTTAATTTGGCCGTGGTGTCACAATAACAGTATGGGCTGAACCACATGGTGTGCCTTCTTCAGATCCGACACGATGAGAGGAAGCTTCGTGACACGACTGTCGGATGAAGACGTAACGTGTGGTGCTCGCATCCGACGTCGTGTCGGATGCGCGCAGCTTGTAGGTCCGACATTCCTATTCCTACATCCGCCTTGTCACATCCACTTCCTCTCATCGCGTTGGATCGGAACAAGCGGCACCGTGGAGTTCAGCCCTATTAGTCAGTTGCGTGTAGGAGAAACATGCTAAGGGAAAGGATCAGCACATGTCTTGAGGAAGAATTGCTACCAGGACCCCCTTAAAGGAACAGTAACACCAAATGAAAGTGTACTATTGTGCTGCACTGGTACAACTGGTGTGTGCTTAAGAAACTCTACTATTGTTTATATAAACAATCTGCTGTGTAGCCATTGGGACAGCTGTTCAAGCTGAAAAATGTATAGGCACATGATATAAAGCAGATAACAGATAAGCTCTGTATTATACAATGGGATTCTTCAGAACGTATGTTATCTAAAATGTATCCTGTGATTTAATGGCTGCCCCTGTGGCTACACAGCAGCTTGTTTACATAAACTATAGTAGAGTTTCTAAAGCACACACACACGTTTTACCAGTGGAGGGTGACAGTACATTATATTGTCGTTCCTTTAAAAGGCTTTCATTTTTTGGTTTTACTGTTCTTTTAACTCTGAACTCCCTGTAATTTCAACGTTGCGCCCACAGTTGCACTGATGGTTGGCCAGTAGGGTGCTACTCCACTGTATTTCTGAATTGATGGCTCTTTTAGTTGTACCACTGTATTGATACTTTTGTCAAACTTTACATTGTGTTTGCTTTTTACACTTCTGCATGCAGTACAGGGTTTAAATATTATATACACAGTAAATCTGCCCTGGCTGAAAGCTGAGAGGGCCTGACAAAACTACTAGATTGGCACTGCTTTGTAGCATGCCGTTTTTATTCTTCATGTCCTTTTCTAGCATGTCCGGTATGCTTCTCAGCTAAATAATTCAGTGTCTGTTTATACAGTCATTTCCTAAAAGGAGTAAAAAAAGAGAAACCAGAGATCTGAGTGCAGATATGTAGCTAACAAAAATGATAGGATTCTCTTTGATGCATACCTACGTTCTTTAATCATGGCTGAAGCAGTGGCACTCTTCATAGATGAAACCCAGGGCAAAATATAATTTAATGTAGATCGCAAAAATATGTCAAATATTCTGCTTGAACAGCCTAGTTAGTAAGAAATCGTTTCCTTCACAGAAATTCAAACAGAATATAAACTTTCCAAGCTCTGCCTTTTCTTCTTATGGCTCATGACGTCTGTCCCCCCTTGAAAGTCTTATCACTGCCTGTGCCTTCCATTGACTTGAATGACAATCCTGTTACATACCCATTCATAGCCAATAGCAGAAAGCTCGGGTGGGAACAGGAGTCTCACCATGTGCCATTTGCCCAAACTGTAATTAATCTGTCTATACAATGAAACAAGATAAAATCTACCCATGACGTTGCAGCATTTTGTTTTCCTTCTTTCTTTTCTCATAATTTCTGAACTTGCCAGCAGCAAACATACAGTGAAATATATGATTAACAACTCGGCTGTAACTTGCAGCTATTTTAATATGGTACAAAAAATGGGGCTCATTTATAAACACTGAGCAAATTTGCCCATGGGTAGTAACCCGTGGCAACCAATCAAATGCTTGCATTCATTGTTAAACTAGCAGCTGGCTAAATGAAGCCAATCACTGATTGGTTGCTATGGGTTACTGCCCACGGGCATATTTGCCCTGTGTTTATAAATGAGCCCCATAAAGTATGGAAAATATATATTAATGAAGATGCATGCCTCATATGCTCTGTTATTTAAAGGGCATGTAAAGGCAAAAAAATAAAATCCAATTTTTACTTTCTTTAATAAAAAAGAAACCGATCTCCAATATACTTTAATTAAAAAATGTGTACCATTTTTATAAGAAACCTGACTGTATGCAGTGAAATTCTTCCTTCATTTACTGCTGTGGATAGAAATTGTCAGACGGCCTCTAACTGCTCTGCAGGGAAACAATCATACGTATGAACAGCAGGGGGAGCCCCATGCAGATCTCAAGCAGCTTTGTTTGTTTCTCTGTAGAGCAGTCGGCGACTGTGTAGAGTTCGTATTGGATTTTATTTTTGCCTTTACATCCCCTTTACTGTTTCCAACCTCAGCAACAGGGACAAAGATCATGGAGCCAGATTTAAACAGATAAACTGAGAATGGTGAGAGAACGATGTACATTACATAATATGGGGTAATTTAGAATACACTGGGGTTGTGCTGTGTTATAACACACATTTACACAGCAAGGTGTTGCAGAAGCTGAATTGGCAGCCAAGAAATGTCATATGCACAATTTTCATTTTGGGGTCCTTACAGGCCACATACTAAATCTATGCATACTGGCAATTAAACTAGGGATGCACCGAATCCAGGATTCGGTTCGGGATTCAGACTTTTTCAGCATATGCAAATTAGGGGCAGGGAGGGAAATCACGTGACTTTTTGTCACAAAACAAGGTAAAAAATGGATCCACCTTCGGTTCGGTGGATCCTTAAATTAAACTGTCTATTAGAAGCAAATAGAATAATTGTTTTGTTTTAAAGTGGTGAAATCAGAAAGTGTTCATGGGTGAGGCTTATTATAACAGTGGGTGTGGCTTATTTTTAGTATGCAGTGCTATGCTCAGAACACACAGCATTCCTCCACTTTATTATTATATACATATTGTTTTTGTATATGCTTTGTGTAATAAGGGCATGGCAGAGGCTAAAGAAGGTTCCTTCTTTGCCAGTTTGATTATACAAGGTGAGTACCATACTGCTTATCTTGGCAAAGGTATTCTCTGTATATAACTGTATGTGTAAAAATCTGTATGCAGAGAAGGAACTGGTTGTTCACTCAATAACATAATGTAAGTGCCTGCGCATTTCAAAATAAATGAATAATTATACCTGTTCCAACATTCCAGGGATGGAGTCATTGCTATTAGCATTGTTCTTGTACACTGCTGTTGATAAAGCATTTTAAGGCATATTAAAGGCAAAAAGAAGACCTTTACCTCTCTGTGAGCGCCTTGCTTTGTGTGTCCCTGGCTGCCTGTAGGTCTTCCTCCAGCTGCTTCTTCTCGCTTTCTAATCGCTCCACCTCACTCTGACTCCACTTGCGCGGGCTGATGAAGCGCATCTCTTTCAGCAGCTCTTCTTTCTCGCTGATTAGTATGAGCCGGTCTCTTTCAGAGTCGAGGACTCCAGGCCACGCGTCGCTGTCAATCTTGGCCAACTGGATCTTTATGTTTGCTATCCTACAAAAATGAAATGTTTTATAGCTCTTAATGGACTTGCAAAGTACTGCTTTGCTGTATGGCTAGAGGAGCCTTTCTCAGTATCACAACACTTAGGGGGTTATTTATTAAAGCCCGAATGCCAAAAACCCAAAGTTGCATATACATCAATAGGAGAAGTCCCAAAGATATCTTGATCTGCGCTGGGTTTTGTCCAATAATCCGAAGATGACATGGTTTTTCGGCCAAAAATCCGGAAAATTTGTACGATTCGAATTTTTCCGGCACAGGAAATTTTTGGAAAAATCTATTGACAAATAAGGGGGAAAAAACCCTGCGGATTTGGTCGGAGTAGTTTTCAGAAAATAATGAGATAAATTTGGACTTTGATAAATGGGCCTCTCCAAAGGGGTCCCCAAACTTTTTTTTTTTACCTGTGAGCCACATTCAAATGTAAAAAGATTTGGGGAGCAAAACAAGCATGAAAAGGTCCCTAGGGGTGCCTAATAGGGGCTGTGATTGGCAGGGCTGGATTTACATAGAGGCCGCCCCTAGGCCCACTCCCGTTCGGCGCCCCTGTCCCCTCCCCTTTATTTGTGCAAATTTTCATCATCAATGGGGAAATTTAAAAAAATATTGTATCTCCAGTGCATCCCCAGTGTTTTTGAACCAAAGTGGGTGTGGTTGGGCATCATGCCGCCCCCCTAAAATCCTGCCGCCCTAGGCCCGGGCCTAGGTGGCCTTTCACAAATCCGGGCCTGGTGATTGGCTATTTGGAAGCCCCTATGTGGACTTGCAGCCTACAGGAGGCTCTACTAGGCACTATATTTAGTTTTTATGCAATTAAAACTTGCCTCCAAGCTTGGAATTCAAAAATAATCACCTGTTTTGAGGACACTGAGAGCAACATCTAAGGGGTTGGGGAGCAACATGTGGCTCACAAGCTACTGGTTGGGGATCACTGCTGTATGGGGTTTGACAGAAGCAGGCAGGTATTTTGTGCTGCTGAAAATCACATTTATTACCATTGGGTATAGGAAGTTACACATTTGAAAGCTTTTTTTGTTTAAGGCATGGTCAGGCAGGTAGTCGGTACATATTCTTTGTATGACTTGCATCCCATAAAGAAGTAGAGCCATATTTTCAGTGCATTGGTTCCCATTTAGGGACCTAACTGGCTCTGAGCCAGACACATCTCCTCCCCTTAACTTATACAGGTATGTTATCCAGAAATCTCAGGATCTGAGGTTTTCTAGATAACGGATCTTTCCGTATTTTGGATCTTCATACCTTTAAGTCTACTAGAAAACCATGTAAACATTAAATAAAACCAATAGCCTGGTTTTGCTTCCAATAAGGAGTAATTATATCTTTGTTTTATTACAGAGAAAAGGGAAGTCATTTTTAAAAATTTGGATTTTGTAGATAAAATGGAGTCTATGGGAGCTGGCCTTTCTGTAATTCGGAGCTTTCTGGATAATGGGTTTCCTGATAATGGATCCCATACCTGTAGTTGTTTTTTTTAGTACATATACTGTAGCCGTTCAGTTCTTGATAATATAATAATATTCCGAAACCGCTCATGTTTTCTCCTGCATTGAATGATAACTAATAATGTTTAAATCATGACGTCTCATTTAAATACATTATTTGGGGGTATTATTTTTAAATGGGTAGTCCACCTTACAATTAACTTTCAGTATGACGTAGACTACAGTACACAAATGTATACGAGAACTGGCCATGCATGGGACACTACTTCCAGCTGAAAGCATTTTTACTGTAGCCAACACCTTTCTAATGCCAAAAAATGATGGCATGACCACCTGATACTTGCTGCGCCTGCCAGATATCAGTGTGATCAAAGAGGTGGTTCACCTTAAAGTTAATTAGTATATTATAGAATGGCTAATTCTAAGCAACTTTTCAATTGGTTTTCATTTTTTCTTTTTTAGATTTTGAATTATTTGTCTTCTTCTGTCTCTTTCCAGCTTTCAAATGGGGAGGGTCACTGACCCCATTTAAAAATAAATAATTTGTAAGAGGCTTCAAATGGGGTATTTGTGCATTCCTCTGGATCAACTGGCAGTTAGGCAAGTTAAAATAGAGTTAAAAGGTTGAACTTGATGGATGTGTGGCTTTTTTTCAACCTAACTTACTATGTTACAATGTAAAGCTGGCCATAGACGCAAAGATCTGATCGTACGAATCGAGGATTCGTACGATTTTCGAACCGTGTGTGGAGAGTCCCGACATTTTTCGTCCGGCGGAGATCGGTCGTTTGGTCGATCGGACAGGTTAGAAAATTTCTGTCGGCTGCCGATAATATCTCTGCGTGTATTGCCAATCGTACGATTTTCAGTGGGAAACTGTCACTAGCATTGGTTGGACATAGATATCGTACGATTGCTGTCAGGGGCAGAACATTGCTGATCTGTTCTTTAACTAATCTGACTGGTAAGACTTTGATCTGAATGGTTAGTGGCGGGTCGGGAGATGGGAAAGTCCGATCGTACGATGATTCGTACGATCGGATCTTTGCATCTATGGCCAGCTTAAGACTTTTTTCAGGCCATCTCCTATTTATATTCCAGTTTCTTATTCAAAGTGATGCTTTGTTACTAGGGTAATTTGAAACCTAACAACCACTTTCAGGGACCAGGGGTTGGCCCCCAAAAGCTTGTGCCACAATGTCTGCAATAAACAAGATGAAGGCCCTTGTGAATTGTGTTCTTCCCCTTACATATTCTGCCATTCACACTATGGGAATTATTTATTAATGTCTGAAATGCCAAAAACGCGAAAAATTTGAGGTGTTTTGTTTTTACTTTAAAATCTTTTGTGAAAAACAAAACTATTTTTCGGGATTTATTATACCCCGAGGATGGAAAAACTCAGAATCCAAAAATCCGCCATCTCAGACCTGCCAAGGTTGTATATAAATCGATGGAAGTCCCGAAGATAGCCTGATCTGAGCTAAGTTTTGTGCAATCATCCAAAGATTTTGTGGTTTTCGGGCAAAAATCCAAAAAAATTTGAGTTTTCTGGGGAAAATCCGAAAAAAAATAGTTTGATCTGAATTTTCATACGATTTTCGAGATTTTTCATGCACAGGAAACTTTGGAGAAAAAGCATTGATAAATAAGGGGAAATTACCAGTGCAGATTTGGTCGGAGTATATTTCAGAAAGAAATGAGAAATTTACGGATTTTGAAAAATAACCCCGGATTTGCATGACAAAGAACTCACAAGACAGCTCGGTCTTAAAATACAAGTTGCAGTTTATCACAAAGGTCCCTTATACTTAAAAAAATTCAGTACCACTAGAAAAAGGCCAATAGAATGTAGATGCACCACAATGCAATGTCTCAATGCAAATATCTTCTGTTGACTAAAACTTAAGGGTAAGGCCACACTAAGCGATAGCGCGGCGATTTGACTCGCCGCAACTATTCGCCGCGACTTTTAATCCTCAATCGCTGGCGAAACTTTGGCGCTGGCGTCTATGGGGAATCGCTGCGTAAAAACACACGCGGCGATCTTTTTTCTATTGTCGCTCGAAATCGCCTCGCTAGGCGATTTCGAGCGACAATAGAAAAAAGATCGCCGCGTGTGTTTTTACGCTGGCGATTTTGCGCGATTTCCCATAGACGCCAGCGCCAAAGTTTCGCCAGCGATTGAGGATTAAAAGTCGCGGCGAATAGTCGCGGCGAGTCAAATCGCCGCGCTATCGCTTAGTGTGGCCTTACCCTAATGCTCTTGACTGCCAGGTTAGGGGCGACATATTCTTTACAATATTTTGTAGATAATGGGAGGGCCTGACCATCTCCCTTTTGGGGTATAATAATCTGCAAACGATATGCCACGCTAATGATCTTTTGCCTCATACAATTTTTACAGTCTTTGTTACAAAGATCTGTAACAATCGATGAGGACAGCTTGCAATAAAAATCACAAGTTTACCTGCATAGTCCATTCCCACCTTATAGGTAAAGGTGTTGTTCACCTCTGAGTTAACTTTTAATATGACGTGTAGAGTTTTTTTTTTTTTTGTTTTCACTTTTTGTTCAGTAATTCTCCAGTTTGGAATTTCAGCATCTATCTGGTTTCTAGGGTCCAAATGACCTTAGCAACCAAGCAGTCCTTTCAATGAGAGACTGGAATATGAACAGGAGAGGGTATGAATAAAAAGAAAAAATAACAATAAAATTGCAGCCTCACACATTAGTCCCATGTAAAAAGCTGCAACGAGTTAGAAGAATAAGGCAAATAATTCAAAAACGATTAAAAAATAAAGACCAATTGAAAAATTGCTTAGAACTGGACATTTTGTAAGACACTTACATTTTTGAAAAAATTTTTTTGTCAAAACTCACAAATTCGAATTTAAAAGCACCAACTGGAATTAGAATGTGAGATTTATCACACCTCGACCATAAAATCGTAAAATTAATTTACAAGTCAATGGCAGAGGTCCATTGACCCATTTGAAGATGTTAATAGCTTTCCTGACATTCAAGGTTTTTTTTTTTTTGGATAAATACGAATCGAATTATCGGGTCGTTTCCCATTCGATCGTATTTTAGACGTTTTAATTTTTTCATAAACAACCTCCAATTCGCTTTGTGAGTACATTCCAATTTAAAGTTAACTTAGAGGTGAACAACAGATTTACAGAAATAACTACTTTGCAGAGTACATGGTGTGCATGCAGAAAAAGAACAAAAAGATTACCTTCTCTTTGCTTCTTCATATCGAAGTTGTAACCTGACCCTCTCGGCCAAATGGTTATTACTGACCACAGAAAGCTGAGGAAACAAAATCATCAGCTGAGCTACACAAAGTACGACCAATTAGAATTTAACTTTTTAACCTTTTGCCGTGTACCAACCATAAAGAGCAATGTGACAAAGATTAAAAAAGAAAGTAGAAAATATATAAAAAAGGACCTCTGCAATCACCATATGTGTCCCTTCCTTGCCATCTTAGATTGTAAGCTCTCACAAGCAGGGCCCTCCCCTTACTGTCCTAAAAATATGCAACTGTAGGCGAACATCTATTCAGGTGAAATGCTTGTCAGTGTATGTAATCTGTTATGTCTTGTCATGTGTCAGCAATGATGGCTGTGGCTTAAATGGTTAATTCCAATTATCACACATAGTATTGCCCTACAAACAAGTGGATCTTTCCTACGAAATGCCCACCAAAGGCAGGGGAATATCAGACTAATCCGATAGTTCGACCCTAGGGTCAAACAATCGGATTGCAACGATGGCAATGGGCGCCGACGGGCACAGTTCAGTGTAAAAATAAAAACTGGGCAAATAGATAGGATGTGCAAAATAAAAACTGTTTCTAATATAGTTAGCCAAAAATGTAATGTATAAAGGCTGGAGTAACAGAACAGAACACTGGTGATTGGATGTCTAACATTATAGCCAGGACTCTACTTCCTGCTTTTCAGCTCTCTAACTCTGAGTTAGTCATCGACTTTAAAGGGGGCCACATGGGACTAGAGTCCTGCACGGGTCCATTTTTTGGAACCTGTACCCGACCCATACCTGCAACCTGCAACCCAGACCTGCAACCCACATTCTTACCTGCTTGGACCCGCTACCCGACCCGCAAGTACCTTATACGCAACCCAGACCCGCTAACCATCAAGAATCAGGAAGTGCTGTAATTGTAAACCGGAAGTTACATCATCAGAAGCAGGCATGCTCAGAAAAAAAAGGAGTAAAACAGGAAGTGCTGTCATTGTAAACCGGAAGTGACATCATCTGAAGTAACCGTGATCAGGAAAATGGAGTAAAAATCGATATTGAGAAGACCCGCGGCGCGACCCACAACCCGCAGAACGCTGACCCGCGCCTATACCCGCACCCGGAACTTCTACCCGCAAACCGCAGGGTTTTTGTGGGGTAACGGGTACCTGACCTGCTGCAGGACTCTACATGGGACATGACTGTTCAGTGAGTTTGTAATTGATCCTCAGCATTCAGCTCACATTCAAAAGCAACAGTTATGACCCACTTGCCCCCTCAAGTCACTGATTGGTTACTGTCTAATCAGTGGAAACCAAAAGAGCTGCAAAGCAGGAAGTAGAGTTTTGGCTATTATGTTTATACATTACTTTTTTGGCTAACTGATTATATTAGAAACATTTTTTATTTTGCACAGACTATTTACCCAGTTTTTATTTTAACGCTGAACTATTCCATTAAGTATCTCAAATTTAGCAAGAACAATAATGTTTTCAAATGGAATGTTGCATAAAGCTCTTTTGTATATAAACAGTATGCACTTTAATTATAAATATCCCGTGTACAATGGTTGTACAGACTGTCCCAAAGTGAAAGTGCAGTCTAGCTGTGAAAGTGAATTACTTTATCTTGGAAGTAAAAAAAGACATTTATGAAGTATAAAAAGAGAGAGAGTAATCTAGTACTTACATTTCCTGAAATATCCGTTTGAGAGCTGACATTAAGATATTGCATGGGCAGAGAATTAGCTGAAGATGCTAAAGAAGTATTGCTGGCCCAAAGGTCCGATTGTGAGCCCTTGTCAATGAGGAAGCCATTTTTTAATTCTGCAAGAGTCTAAGGAAAGAAATCAAGGCCACAGTTTACTCACTGTATTTACATTTCCACGTGGCTACACATTATAATTTGTTTATATCGATAATGTTTTATAATGCATTGTTATTTAAAGGAGACATATAGGTTAAATTAAAAAAACGAATTTTGTAGGCAATTATAAGTAATATATGGTGTTGCTTTTACATGGTGCTAAAATGTATATTATCTTTAAAAATAGCCCCTTTATTAGAGCTCCCTATAGATGTTCTCTGGTCCCTGTCAAATGAGGGGTGGACGTGTCCTAACGCTCCGTGCTAGAAGCACAGTAGGAGGGGGACAGCCAATCACAGCCCTGCAGTCACACAAGCACAGACAGGCTTCAGTTCCCTATCAGGTCCTGCTAGCTGCTGATTGGTTCCTGTCCTACAGTGCAGTGAGCTGAGAGCCGCCAGCTCTCCTGCACAGCCTGGGAATTCAGGGAGCAGGAAGTGGAAGAGAAGGGAGGGATTATTAGGGTTTTTGCAGAAATATTCAATAAATCAGCCTGAAACACAACTTTTTAAGCACAATTCTTCTATATCTAAATGAGTATAACGCACTGGCACATTGTTATTTTTTACACAATGTCTCCTTTAATATCAGGTCAATATGCTCTGTTTAGCAACGTACCTGAATTAGGTCTTGTTTCTCTCGTTCGCCAGTAGAAATAGCCTTTTTGATAGCTTTCATCTCATTCAGAATAGCTTGGGCTTCGTCCAGTTTATAAGCACAATGGTTTCCTGACATTTTCAAATCAATCCTGTTTAAAATAAACATATTAGTGGAAGGCATCATGTGGTTCATCCTGTATTCGTTAAAGGGTGGTTCAACTTTAGGGTAAGGTCACACTGGGCGATTTGGGGAGGCAACTTCGGAATACGAAGCGTTGCGTGTGCCATGCCACAGACGACTTTTCATTTTAGCCGGCGCAAGACAGAGGTAAGGCATTTGGGGAGATTGGTCGCCGCAAAGACGAGGCGCCAGGCGACTAAATCTCCCCAAATTGCCCAGTGTGACCTTACCCTTAAGTTAACTTTTAGTATGTTATAGAGTTAGCAATTCGAAGCAAAATTTTAATCACAACAGAATCCCTTGAAAGTAGGAAGTGAGGCCATACAAGTGTCAAGTTGGGACATGCTTGTCGACTTAGGGATAAAAAATTATTTGGATAAAAATGGAGTCTTTGGGAGATGGCGTTTCCGTAATTCGGAACTTTCTGGATAACGGGTTTCCGGATAACGGATCCTAAACCTGTACAAGTATTACAAATGTGGTCTCTACATATTAGCATACATACAACTGAATGGGAGTTGCACCACTAGAAAAATTCTTTAGAGGCCAATTGAATAACAGCGGCATATGTTACGGATTGTTGTACTGGTGTCTGCAGAGAATACATCAGCATCCACTTGAATACACATGCAGGTATGGGATCTGTTATCTGGAAACCATTTATCCAGAAAGGATTCTGAATTACAAAAAAGCCATCCCCCATATACTCCGTTTTAATCAAAAAATTCAAAATTTTAAAAATGATTTCCTTTTTCTCTGTAATAATAACAGTAGCTTGTACTTGATCCCAACTAAGATATAATTAATCCTAAGGGGTTGTTCACCTTTAAATTATTACCTTTTAAGTATGATGCAGAGAGTGATATTTGCAATTGGTTTTGATTTTATATTATTTGTAGTTTTTGAGTTATTTTGTTTTTCATTCTCCAGTTTGCAATTTCAGCACTCTGGTTGCTAGGGTCCAAATTAGCCTAGAAATCATGCACTTATTTGAATAAGAGACTGGAATATTAAAAAAAAAAAAAAGTAGCAATAACAATTAATTTGTAGACTTACAGAGCATTTGTTTATTAGATGGGGTCAGTGACCCCCATTTGAAAGCTTGAAAGAGTCAGAAGAAGGCAAATAATTCAAAAACTGAAAAAAATAAATAATGAAGACCAATTCAAAAGTTGCTTGTTTTTGCCAATTACTCGCAACAAAAGTCAGATAAGTTATATGCTGGCTCACCTTTGTGAGCTAACTCCACTGGTTTCTTTAAGTCCCCTGGGAGAAAAGCTCTACTTTTATTATTACCTTGGTGAGCACTGTGCATGTTTGGAGTGGTATATGCATGTGTGTACTGGGAAAGGTATATTGGGTGCTATTGGCTAAGGGGAAGGACAATCTCATCTTCTGAAGGCTGCTTTTGATGGGCATCTGTGGAGCAGCCCAATGCTTTTAACATATGCCCTTATAGCTTATGTGTTAGTTCTCTGCAGACACCAGCAGGACCGCCATCAGAAATCGCAGGGCCCCATATGACAAAATTTCCCGGGCCCCCTGGGCTGCACCCACTGCAAACCCCACCTACAGGTCCGCCTCCCACCACAAGGTAAAAAAACAAAAAAAATATTGGTGGCTAGGGTTCCCACATGTTAATAAAAAATAAAAAGATATTGGTGGTCAGGGCCCCCCATAAAAAACATTTGTGGCCAGGGCCCCCCCATTAAAAATATTGGTGGCTAGGACCCCACATGAGAGAAAAAAATTGGTGGCCAAAATTGGTGGCCAGGGCCCCCCCCACATTATGAGAAAATTGGTGGCCAGGGCCCCTTAAACGTCCATGCCTTCCCGAAGTCAGCAGCTCTCAGAAAGATGGGGGCCCGGCTAATCAAGTCAGTGTGGCGTGGTCGGGCCCCCCTTACCCTCGGGCCCCCTACAACTCTCCCCCCTGTCCCCCCGATGGCTGCCCTGGACACCAGTACAACACTCAGTAACAGATGAGATTATTATTAGGGATGCAGTTTCAGGATTCTGCCCAAATTTGGCCTTTTTTATCAGGATTCGGATTTGGCCGAATCCAAGTGCTGGCCAAACCAAGGAATTCAAAACTTTCTTAGCCAAGTGATGGGGACGAGAATCTCTTTCCACCTAATTTAAATATGCAAAGGAGGGTTCATATTCAGTTCGGGACTCGGCCGAATCCTAAAATACCTAGATGTTATTCAGTTAGCCTATGAAGAGTTCTCTAATGACGCAGTGTTGCCCTTGTGATATATAAGATGAAAAGATAGGATATGCAGATAGTTCAGGAGTAACTACAGTTGTCCTTGTAAATAAAGTTGTAATATAATTTAAATTTTTTTAAATGATTTCCTTATTCTCTGTAATAATAAAACATTACCTTGTAGTTGATCCCAACTAAGATATAATTAATCCTTATTGGATGTAAAACATCCTTTTGGGTTTAATTAATATTTAAATGATTTTTTTAGTAGCCTTAGGTATGGAGATCCAAATTACTGAAAGATCCCTTATCCGTAAAACCCCATATCCTGAGCATTCTGGATAACTGGTCCCCGGTGTTTGTTATAAATAAGTAGAATGCACAGTCAACATTACAGGGTTATTTATTAAAGTCTGAATGGCAAAAGCTATACTATTAAATCCGATTTTTTTTTTTTGGTAGAAAAAAAAACTAGAATTTTTTGAGATTTACTATACCCCCGAGCATGGAAAAAGTCAGAATCCAAAAAATACTCCCATCTACAAGCTGTCGGGGTTCTGTAGAAGTCAATGGCTGAGATCCCATTTCAAATTTGAAGATATCATGGTCTGCACTGAATTTCTGCCAAAAATCGGAAATATTTGGCAGGTTCGAGCGCAAAAATTTGAGCATTTCGGGCAGGAAAATGTACGTTTTTTTTTTTTTGTTACAAAACCCAAAGTTCTATGCGTTTTACCTGAACTGATGTTATCGAGTTTTTTCAATGATAAATTAGGTCACCTTGTGGATTCTAGTTTGGGCTGCCTTTTTTTACTTAAAAAATCTGGGGAAAAAAATCTTATTTTAATAAATAACCCCCTACAAGTTAAAGGGCAAAAAAGTAGGAAAGAATTCTCCTAAACCATAGCGTAGTTCTCTTCTACCTATTACTGAACGTTAAATATTAACTGAGACCATAAACAATGCTACAGAAAAAGCAGCTTGGCTTCATCCATCTTAAGATGCTTAGTGCAGATATCTAAACAGCTCTGTGATATAGTGTGCAGCAGAATAAGTGCTGAATTGTACTCTCATGCTAATTGCAGGTTTGATAATCCAGACACTGGCCACCTTTGTTATATAATCATGTTGGCCTAACTGAATGTTATTCCAGCACACATTCTTGTAGCCAAACTAAAGGCGTAAATGCTTTTTAGTTCAAGCAGAGCTGCGGAACAGGTTCAGCCAGTGATTAGGAACAGTGAAGTACATTCTTCTTATACCCATCTGGGACATGCTCCTATAATGTTATATGGCAACTCGCTAATAATAATAATACAAAAAAAGTATTTATATGGGAGCCGCTCCAGAGATTCTACTAGTGAGAAATGAAAGGGTTGCTGGTGCTACAGGACCTTGTTAAGCAAAGAATGTCTGCTGCCAACGAGTTCTGCTAATCTTTTCTTTCAGCTTGATCTCCTCTAAAATGTCACATTCTAGCTACTCTGTGAAATATCTCAGTTGCACGTTTGTTTCCTTTTGTTTTGAGAGAGTGATGTCCGAAAAAATCGCAGGGAGAACCATCATCACTCTCGGTAATGTCTTTAAAAGACTTTCATGCATGTCTGTATGGGCAAAATTCTTCCATAGGCTATTGTAAAAAATATATAAACACTTAGCTAATTATTTGTTAAGGAAGTGTTTCTTTCAATTTCAGAATAGTCCAGTTTTTGGATATTTACAATTTGCGATACCCCACCCCTGTGTGTTTGCATTCTGCCCATTGCTAGTTTTAAAGGGGTGGTTCACCCTTTAAATGGATACTGTCATGGGAAAACATGTTTTTTTCAAAAAGCGTCAGTTAATAGTGCTGCTCCAACAGACTTCTGCACTAAAATCCGTTTCTCAAAAGAGCAAACAGATTTTTTTATATTTAATTTTGAAATCTGGGGCTAGACATATTGCCAGTTTCCCAGCTGCCCCCAGTCATGTGACTTGTGCTCTGATAAACTTCAGTGACTCTACTGCTGCTCATCAAGTTGGAGTAATATAAGCCCTCCCTTCCCCCCCTGCAGCCCATCAGCAGAACAGCTCCCTGGTAGATCTAAGAACAGCACTCAATAGTAACAATCCATGTCTCACTGTGACCCAGTAAGTTACATTGAGTAGGAGAAACAATAGCCTTTCAGAAAGCAGTTCTATAGTGCAGTCTCTTTCTGAAAGCACATGACCGGGCAAAATGACCTGAGATGGCTGCCTACACATCAATATTACAAGTAAAAAAAAAAAACTCTTGTTGGTTCAGGAATGACATTTTATATGGCAGGATGAATTATATGCAGTGTAATTTAGTAATAAAAACTACACCATAAAAATCATGACAGAATCCCTTTATGATAACTTTTAGGTACAGTATGTTATAGAATGGCCAATTCTAAGCAACTTTCAATTGGTATTCATTTTGTCTTTTTAATAGTGATTGAATTAACCTTCTTCTTCTGACTCTGTGCAGCTTTCAAATGGGGGTCCCCTCTCCTATTTGGACCCTAGGAAACTAACTGCTGAAAAACTGGAGAGTATAATAATCACACTCCAGGAACTTTATAAGTGAGAAAAATTAGTGATTTATTTCAACATTTCGGCTCCTTTACTAGGGCCTCTTGGTGAAAACTCCCTTGCACTGCACACTGTGCTTGTGATGGGTATGCCAACTAAGGTGAAGAGCGAAATTAGTGTTGCATGCCTAATAGCTGTGTGTTCCAAGTGAATGGCTTCCTAAAGAAGTTGCTTTTGCTGTTGTAAGAGAGTGTAGTGTCATTTATAAAACCATTGGCAAAAATGCTGGCACTCATGCCAATGGTTCCATAAATGATCATACACTCTTTTCCGACATATTGGATTGATAACGCCCAGTCACCGAGATCTTAGGCAAGATTTATGCTATATAGTTTTGATATTTTTTTTTAAGATAGAGTTTTCAGAATTGACCTTTATTGTGCCATGTAATGCTCAGTGACCTATTTACACGGCCAATATTTCTTTCCATAAAAGACAGGCAAGGTAAAGAAATCATAAAGGCAGAAAATTGAGAAAATGGTCAAAAATGAAGTAGAGGCACTAACCAAATATACAACAGTCCAACTGAAAAAGTAAATAAAGGGAAGGGTCTCACAGTTAACCCCAAGTCTGAGGGTGCATTTATAATCAAAGCAAAACAATGTGAGTTTCCCATAAATCAAACAAAAGAAATTAAAAGTACAAAAGCATTTATTAGGACGTGAGAGACAAAAAAGCCTAAGAAAGAAATCATACTCTTTGAGGGTTTGGTAGCCATTTTCTTTGTACTGGAGATCTTGTCGCAGAAAGACCATTTCTCTCTTCAGTTTGTTCACCTGTAAGACAAGTACCTATTAGGCAGTGGCTCTTAATTGATAAATCTGCTATAGTAGTAATATAGCAACTAAGGCCACAGAGGTGCCGAAATTCGCTAGCTAAAATCCGCTGGCTGATTTCAGCCGTACTGTGGGCAGTAACCTACTCTTTTCCGCATTGAAGTGGCCCAGCGCAAACAGACTTGGTGGGTTTCAGCGAAAAACCATGACTCGATTTGCAATTTGTTCGTGAGGAGCTGATTCAATGAAGAGAGAAGGCTACTGCCTGCGGTAGGGCTGAAATCAGCCAGCGGATTTTGGCTAGCTGATTTCAGTTAGGTTGAAAAAAGAAACACGTCTATCAAGTTCAACCTTTTCAACATGGGCTCAATGAATAGTGTTTCTGTTGAATGTACTTTCTGCCTATTGTCTTAATTATGAATCAGGGAAAACAGCTACTCCATGTTTGGTCCTTGGGAAATCCGTAAATTATAATTTATATATAATTATAAATTATAATTACCAGTGCAGAGTTTATTTGAAGCACAAAAAATCTATGGTTTTGATATTTATTTAGCTAAAAAAGGAAGCAGAAACGAACATGATTCATCCTTGCCCCATGACATGTATTTTACAATATGGACATGCTTTCTACACATGGAAAAAATAAAATACAATTATTTGCAGTCCAGTGCAGGGATGCACCAAATCCAGGATTCGGTTCAGGATTCTTCTTTTTCAGCAGGATTCGTAATCGGCAGAAAATTAAGTGCCTGGCCGAATCAAATCCCAAAAAAAAATTGCATGACTTTTCGTCACACAAACAAAGAAGTCAAAAATTTTTTAAACTGTGCGCGGTTCTCTTTCCTCCTTTTTCCCCTAATTTTGATATGCAAATTAGGGTTTGGGTTTGGTATTCAGCAGAATCTTTCACAAAGGATTTGCCGAATCCTACAATAGTGGATTAGGTGCATCCCTAGTCCATTGACAGATCCCCTTTAATATAGGCAAGTAGTCAACTTCCCCCCCCCCAAATAAAAACATGGCAATCAATAACCCTAAAAACAAAAGATAGAATATTTAACATACCCTGGATTTTGTTGTTGCAATTTCAGCTTTAAGAATATCAGGATCATATTTGGAACTTGAAGAGGAGCCAGATACCACTAGAAAAAGAATATGTTACTTTCATTCAGGATAGAACAATAACGGATAGTTACAGAACAGAGAAGGGTGGAATAAGACCAGGAGTTCTCAAATACGTATAAGTAATAAGCTGAAGGCTAAGTAAATATTACAGTTGGAAAATAATCTGCTGAATGATTTTACACATTATTTTATACACAAACAATTTCTTATGTTGCCAAATGCCATAAAAACATGTAAGAACGTTTGCACTTTCAGCACTTAAACAAATAAATACAAAGAACAGGTGTGTGATTCGTTATCTGGAAACCTGTTATCCAGAAAGCTCCAAATTAAGTAAAGGCCATCTTCCCATAGACTCCATTTTATCCAAATAAGCCAAATTTTTAAAAATGATTTCCCTTTTTTCTGTAATAATAAAACAGTACCTTTTACTTGATTCAAACTAAGACATAATTAATCCTTAATGGAAGCAAAACCAGCCTGTAGGGTTTTATAATGTTTACATGATTTTCTAGTAGACCTAAGGTATATGAAGATCCAAATTGCTGAAAGATCCATTATGCAGAAAATCCCAGACCCCGAGCATTATGGATAACAGGTACCATACCTGTATGTGAAGTGGAGCTAATGATTGCCTATAGATGACCATTTGCTGCTTTACATTTAGAGGGCTTTGTAGTATAAATGCTAGTGGTTCATGATATATTTTTATAATCTGGAGAACAACAATGTGACTTATAGCACTGCAGTGATGTTTGACAGTACTCACAGCTTGTCTGAGATCCCACTTTATGCTTCCAGACATCATTCAGGGTCCTGTATTCCTTTTGTGCTAATTCAAGCCTCTGCTGCTTGACTTGGTAAATTTCTTTCTGTGCGAGTAACGCCTCTTGAGCAAGCACCAGATAATCCTTCAGCATGCGCTCCTGCTCTCTTCTCCATAGCACCCTTGGGTCCTCTATCTGTGTGGTTTCTGGAAAACATTTTAGCTTTAATTGGACAAGAACTCATAAGGGTCAGTGTTTATTGTTTCTTCTTGGGACACATGAAGGATTTCACAGCAAGTGGGTTTTTCAAGACTTTTTGGTTTACATTATACTCCTTCTTAATACTTTTTCTTTATTTAAATAGAGTTGACATATTACTCAGCGCTTTGCAAAGACCATTCATCATTCACATCAATCCTTGCCACAGTGATGCTGATAATCTAATTTCACATTCATGCAGTATTTTGTGTTTCATTCATTTCAGCAGACGCCAGCAAGCCCTGCAAGGAAACCGAGTACTTGAAAGAAACCCATACAGACATGAGGAGAACACAAAACGCACCTTGCCAAGACTTTAGATTCTAAGCTTCACTGGTGCCTTCCACACAGGCTGATGTGAATAATATATAATCTCTGTGAAGCGCTGCAGAATATGTCAGCATTACTTAAATAAAGAATTGCCCTGGTTGGAATCAAACTCAGGACCGCAGCACTAAAAGGGAGCAATGCTATCCAATGCATTGCCCATTAGTCCATGATCCACTTAATAATCAGGGTAGATATTAGGGATGCACCAGTTCGGGATTCGGCCAGGATTCTGCCTTTTTTAGCAGGAATCGGCCGAATCCTTCTGGCCGAACCAAATCCGAATTCTAATTTGCATAAGGAAGGGGACGGGAGGGGAAATTGTGTGACTTTTTTGTCACAAAACAAGGAAGTAAAAAAGGTGCATATGCAAATTAGGATTCGGTTTGGTATTCGGCCGAATTTTTCGAGAAGGATTCGGAGGTTCGGCCGAATCCAAAATAGTGGATTTGGTTCATCCCTAGTAGATATACACAAAAGGACTGTTGTATAAATCAACCAGCTACAGTTTCAAGAATATCAAGAATATCAATTACAAGTCTGAAAATCAGTGTTTACCGATTCTGTCATTTTTATGGTATAGTTTTTATTACTAAATAACACTGTGTACATTGCATGTAATTCATTCTGCCATTTCAAAAGTTCTCGAACCAATAAATGTATTTTTATAGATGTAATAGTGGTTTGTAAGCAAGCCATTTTGGGTCATTGTGTCTGATCCTGTGCTTTCAGAAAGAGCCAGCCCTTCACACATGGTTGAGGGCACCTGGGAAACTAACAACATGCCTAGCCCCATGACAGATTTCAAAATTAAATATATATTTTTTTTACTGTTTTGAAAAATTGATTTCCATGCAGGATTCTGCTGACGGAGCGCTATTAATTGATGCCTTTTGTAAAAAAACATGTTGTCCCATGAGAGAATCCCCTTAACTATAGTTAACTGTATGCTTAGCTTATAGGAATATCTAGGAAAGTAGTTAATTGCAGCCCTCCCTCCTCAGCTATCAGCCTGGCTTACGAGCTGAGGTCTGACGGAGGTGTGGCTGCCGTTTCTTCGGTTAAGTGAGTAGAATAAGAGACAAGTCTGCCTACTTCTTTTTTACGAGAGCGCATGCAGGAGTTTGTGTTCTCCTGATGATGTCCTCAAATGCGTTCCGTAAGCCAGAACTCTACTTCCTACTTTGCAGCTCTCTTGGTTACTGCCTGGTAACAAATCAGTGAATTGACAGAGGGCCACGTGGGTCATAACTGTTGCTTTTGAATCTGAGCTGAATGCTGAGGATCAATTGCAAACTCAATGAACAGTTATGTCCCATGTGGCCCCCCCTTCAAGTCGCTGATTAACTCGGAGTTAGAGAGCTGAAAAGCAGAAAGTAGTGTTCTGTTAGACATCCAGTCACTCCAGCCTTTATACATGACATTTTTGGCTAACTAACTTTATTAGAAACATTTTTTATTTTGCACAGCCTTTCTATTTACCCAGTTTTTATTTTTACACTGAACTGTTCTTTTAAGGTTTTATTGCATTGAAATTTGCATTGCAAGAAAGGAAAGTTATATCATATTGACAAAACTGCTTGATACAGGATTAGGTTCTGTTTGTTTCTGGTACAGAGAACATGTCAGAAAATACAGTTGGCTTTTGCTAAATGTATTTATATGTACTATAGATTTACTACTTTAAAATGATCTGCAGGGTAAAACAAAGGAACTAAAAATACACCTACATGCGAGGTTGCACAACGTACACCTTCATTAGACAGGCAAAACCTGAAACCCAGCTTGGCACTAATAAATACTTAATGTTGACTGTGCAAAGCAATACGCTGGAACCCAGTCTTTGCCGATATCCCTTCACGAAAAATCCGTCGCAGCCGGGAAAAAACAGTGCCTGAATAATATACTGTGGCATTTGAATTGTTTAGAAAATGTGTATGAAATAATCTGATTGAGAATGCCTTTCTGCAAGCAGTGAGTAGTTAGAACAAAACAAGAGATATGAATATCTCTTTATTAATGAGGAGAGCTTGCCTGTATAGTGGATTTAGTTTTGCAACAATGAGGTATGTTAATCCGTTTCTGTGCCCTTGCTTTAGCTTAAACTCTGCCAATTCTCTGAACATTTCCTTGGCAGTTACTGCCCTCCATCAGGCTGTTGGCACCTAGCAGCGGCGCTGAACAAATGTTCATTAATTCTAACCAGGAATAGGCAGGGTTAAAGCAAAGCAGAGGCGAATCAAGAGACCGTGATTCATGAGTAGCTTCCATCTTTCTTACTTCGTCCGTAACAGAGTCACATAAAAGGGGTGGTTGATCTTAGGTTAGCTTTTAGTATGTTATAGAATGGCCAATTCTTAGCAACTTTCAATTGGTCTTTATAGTTTTTGAATTACAGTGGAACCTCAACTTTACATCCCCTGATTTTAAGTTTCCCCTCATTTTACATTGTTGTTTTGTGGTCCCACCTATATATTCTGCATAATACATTTCCCTGATTTCCCTGATTTTACATTTTCCTGGACTTTACGCCATTTGTTTCTGGTCTCCTGAAAAACGTAAAATGGGGGTTCTACTGTATTTGCCTGTAATTTACTGACTCCATCTAAAAACAAATGCTCTGTAAGGCTACAAATGTATTGTTATTGCTACTTTTTATTACTCATCTTTCTATTCAGGCCTCTCCTATTCATATCCCAGTCTTTTTTTCCAATTCAGTGCATGGTTGGTAGATTAATTTGGACCCTAGCAACCGGACTACTGAAACTGCAATCTGGAGAGTTTCTGAATAAAAAGCGAAATAACTCAAAAACCATAAATAATAAAAAAATGAAAACCGATATCAAATTGTCTCAGAATATCTCTCTCTACATCATACTTAAAATGAACTCAAAGGTGAACAACTACTTTAAGGGATCTTAAAGTGGAGTAAAACATTACCAGTGATGTTGCTCATAGCAACCAATCAGACCGTTGATTTTACTTTCGAACTTTTGAAATCTGTTTGCTGATTGGCTGCTCTTGGTAACATCCATGATAATGCTTCACTATACTTTTTACACAGCATGATAAATAGGCCCCTAAGTGAAATATAGATGAGGGGGTATTCCTCTATCAATTGGAGACTTCTGTAATAGGGCACAAATATATGATATGACTTTGCCAACATATACAAACAATATATAGCCTAGGAATCTTTAATATTCGCATGGCACAGGTCATAGGCCAACTGGTAACTCAGAATTGTGCTCACACTACAGTCACTTACCTTCTACGGAATTAATGTCTTTAGACATAATATAGAGCAGTCATCACCAACCAGTAGCTCATGAGCAACATGTTGCTCTCCAACCCCTTGGATGTTGCTCCCAGTGGTCTCAAAGCAGGTGCTTATTTTTGAATTCCAGGTTTGGAGGCAAGTTTTGGTTGCATAAAAACCTGATGTACTGCCAAACCAAGCCTCCTGTAGGCTGCCAGTCCACATAGGGGCTACCAATAGCCAATCACAGCCCTTATTTGGCACCACCCAGGAACATTTTTAATGCTTGTGTCGCTCCCCAACTCTTTTTACATCTGATTGTTGCTCATGGTTGAAAAAGGTTGGGGACCCCTGAAATAGAGTAACCCTTGCAAAGTGTTCTATTATTACCTTTACTTTAACCAAACTGTACATGAGGATCTTGTTCCGTTTTCCCATCGCTAGACGATTTACTAGCAATTTCATATAAAGTGACTTTATATATTTTTAAATAGATTATCAGCCTTGTTTCTACTGACCAACTTTATTTGTGATGGTGATGTGTTTCTCTCAATTAGATGGGTCAGTGTTGCATTAATGGTGCCTCACATAGAGCAACACCAGTCTTTACAATGGGAAAAAAAGAAAGTGTTGGGAAGTCCCATGCTTAGTGCTCAAAGTCAAGCCTATCTGCTCAGTCTCATGTATGAAATGCCTAATTTGCTCTCTTTGTTTAGTACTTTAGGCCATTTTGGGCTACCCTCATCACAGATTAGTACAAGTGATAATCTACTACCCTCATCACAGATTAGTACAAGTGATAATCTACTACAGGTATGAAATCCTTTATCCAAAACCCATTATCCAGAAAGCTACAAATTACAAGAAGGCCATCTCCCATAAATTCCATTTTAATTCAATAATTCATATTTTTAAAAATGATTTTCTTTTTCTCTGTAAATAATAAAACAGTACCTTGTACTTGATCTCAACTAAGCTATAATAGTCCTTACTAGAGGCAAAACAATGCTATTGGGTTTATTTAATGTTTAAATGATTTTTTTTAATACACAAGGCATTGAGATCTAATTACAGAAAGACCTGTTATCTAGAAAACCCCAGGTCCCGATCATTCTGGATAACGCTTCTCAAACCTGTGCTAAAAGAAATTTCTAAAGAAAGAAAGTAGCTATTGCCAAGGGAATCTTTATGTCTTTAAAGGAAGAAAATGACAAAATGTTTTTTGTTAACTATATATTTGTAACAATCATTAATACTGACCCAAAGGGCATCTATTTTTCCCTTATTTTTAGGAAATGCAAGCCTGTGTATGAAAATAATGAGAGGTTGCTCTGGGGAGTCTTAGAAGCTGATCAGAGGAAGGGTTGTCATTGTCACTGTCTGCTTTCTCAAGTAGGTATGTCACTTCTTAATTAGAGGAGTTCTTTGAAAACGGGGGAAATTTTTTTTTTTTTAAACTAGGAAAGTATCCAAACTTGATTCAAGTTTGAATTCGATTTTCGAGATTTATCATACTCTGTCCTTTTAAAGGGATTCTGTCATGCTTTTTATCATGTAGTTTTTATTTCTAAATTACACTGTTTACACTGCAAATAATTCACTCTACAAAATAAAACCAGTAAGTGTATTTTTCAAGTTTTAATATTGGTGTGTAGGGGCCATCTCAGGTCATTTTCCCTGGTCATGTGCTTTCAGAAAGAGCCAGCACTTTAGGGTGGAACTGCTTTCTGGCAGGCTGTTGTTTCTCCTACACAATGTAACTGAATGTGTCTCAGTGGGACCTGAGTGCTGTTCTTAGATCTACCAGGCAGCTGTTATCTTGTGTTAGGGAGCTGCTATCTGGTTACCTTCCCATTGTTCTGTTGTTATGTTGCTAGGGGGGGGGGGAGGAAGGAGAGATATCACTCCAACTTTCAGTAAAGAGTGACTGAAGTTTATCAGAGCACAAGTCACATGACAGGGGGCAGATGGGAAACTGTCAGTATGTCTAGCCCATGTCAGATTTCCTGACATTCAAGTTTTTTTGAGTTTCGAGTTTGATTGAATTAAATTTGACTCGGTAAAATTCATGCGGGTTTAAGGTATTCGATTTTTATAATAAATAATCGAACATTCGAATTGCGAAGTAAAATTGAATTCACGTGAGTTAAAAAAAAAAAACTCGAATGAATTCGAAATTCGAATATTGATAAATGTGCCTCTGTATATGTAATTAGTGTTTGAATTAAATATTATTTGTATTCTTTTCGTTTTCTTGACATAAGAGGTTAAACACAGCTGTGCAACAGGAGCAACCCCTGCACTTGTGTCCTGGCAGCAGCAAAACATACATCATTATAGAATATGGCACAATACTTACGGTTGTTATGGTCAGTGTAATACACACCCACTTGGGGGTCAAAGCATTCTTCCCATCCCAATGGCAATTCATCGCCGATGCAGTCAGCAAAGGTTAATGGCTTTGTAAACCTAAAGACATAATGAAAAGTGTTAGAGCACTCTGGGCAAAATGAAAACACTAAACATGAAATGATGGCAAAATGTCCTGCTCATTATGAAATGAGCCCGTTCCTTTACTTGTTTACACACATACCAAGGGAGCTTTGTGTTTACACTGAGAAAGGAATGTCCCTGTCCCGCCCAGACATTATACAGTAATTAAATAGATCCTGCAAATACAGCTGATCTCTGTTATGCGAAGGCAAGATAGAAAACAGACAACACTGTGCTCTCTACTCTCATTTGTGTTGTTTAGTAAAGCATAAGAAAAATCAATAATAAAGAGTTTCATATTTTTCAGCACACTATATATTGGGGGGTCTCATTGGGATTTTTAGAAATTTTGCAGTGGTTTTGTGAAAATATTCTCAAATCGCAAAATGCAGAAAATCGATACCTTCCCGAAACATTTTGCTCCTCACTAAAGTTGCCATTTCTGATCTAACCTGAATAAAAGGGGCATCATTATACAGGTATGGGATCCAGAATGCCTGGGGTTTTCAAGATAAGGGATCTTTCTGTAATTTAGACCTCTATGCCTTAAATCTACTAAAAAATATTTTAAACATGAAATAAACCCAATAGGCTTGTTTTGGCTTCAATAAGGATTAATTATATCTTAGTTTGGATCAAGTACAAGATACTGTTTTTTTATTACAGAGAAAAAGCAAATAATTGTTAAAAATTTGAATTATTTGATTATAATGGACGGCCATCCTGTAATTCGGAACTTTCTGGATAACGGGTTTCCGGATAAAGGATCCCATACCTGTGTGTGTGTGTGTGTGTATATATATATATATATATATATATATATATATATATATATATATATATATATATATATATATATATATATATATATTATTTTTTTGTAACTTACATTTTATTTGGTTTAGCATTTAAGTTTCCAAGCATAATAAAAGCACAAGGCATAGACATAGCAGGAAAAAAAGTCATGTATAACGTTTTCACAAAGTTCTCCGTTGGTAAAAAAGAAGAAGTGTGGCAGTTTACATGGATGTCAGAATAAACTTACAGAGTTACAGAAATGGTTAGAAAACATTGAACGACCAGAGGGCTTGATGTAGAGGTCAATGAAGCAACAGAAATGCAGTAGACAAGCATTAGACAATCATCATTATTATAATTATCATTATCATCATTCCCCCCCTTCCAGCATACGTGTTTGAGACACATAATAGACCCATTTCGACCAAACGTTGTCATGTTTAGGTAAGGATTCGTGATGTTTGGCTGTCATTTCTTCCATTAATTTCATATCACGGATACGGGAAATTGTCTCGCCTATGGATGGGGCACGGGAAGACTTCCAATTGGAAGTAATAGACAATCTGGCCGCAGTGTAAATGAAATTCAGAAGTTTCTGTTCTGGGGGGGAGATGCCTACATGAGGTAGGCCTAGTATTGCATTAGAGGCATGTATTGGAATCTCATAGAAAAAGAGCTTCGTCACCAGATCCCTAACCGCTTTCCAAAATGCAGACAGTCTCGGACAGGACCACAATATATGGGAGAGAGCCCTCCTGTCCACAAGCCCTCCAGCACAGTGCTGAGGTGGTTGGATACATTTTGCTTAACTTCACCGGGGTATAGTACCAATGGAAGATAGCCTTGTAAACGCTCTCTTTCTGTCTCACACAAGTGACACTTCTCCTGGCATTCTCCCAAATGTCCTGCCATTGTTCCAAGGTGAAAGTGGTGGAGAGCTCTCTTTCCCATTGTAGCATATATCTATGTTTAGGAAACGGTTCCTCTAATACTGTGTTAAGTATAGAATAAATAGTCGAGATCAGTGCTTTCTGTGGCAGACCCCGAAGACACGTCCTTTCAAAAAACGTCAGTGAGCGAGATGGAGGACGCCCCTGGAACACCCCCTTAATGAAATGTAGAATTTGCAAGAAGTCATAGCACCAGTTCTGGGGGATTTGATACTTCTCTTGAAGTTCTGCGAACGAGTGGACTCTGTTCTCCAATGGCTTGAGAAAATCATATATTCTAAAGAGGCCTTTGGAACCCCAACGGTTCTGGAAGGCGGGAGACATTCCCGGGATAAAGTGAGGATTGGCCAGAACGGATTGCATTGGGGACGGGAATTTTGTCAAGGGTGATTTCTTGGAGCAGTGTTCCCAGAGTCTAATAGTAAATTTAGTTGCCTGCAGAACATTGGGTGGTAGCTTCACCGGTTTAGGGGTCTGCCACAGAAGAGCATTTGGGTGTATAGGGGCCAGAGAAAGCGATTCAATGAGTGCCCATCTAGAGGTAGGGTGATATGTGGTCCAGCCTAACACCTGCCGAAGTTGTGCTGCTTCGTAGTATCTGCGGATATTGGGTACTGCCAATCCCCCCTGAGATCTATTCATGGTCATTACCTTTCTGGAGACTCTGTGTCTCGACTTCGCCCAAATGAACTTAAAAAACATGGTTTGAATATTCTGTAGGACAGCATTAGGCACCGTCACAGGGAGGGTCTCAAAAAGGTATAACAGTTTAGGCAGGATGGACATCTTTACAGCTGTTATCCTACCTAGCCAAGATATCGTATAGGCGCCCCATTTTTCCAGGAGCGAAGAGATGGATTGCAGAAGCGGGGTATAATTGTATTTAAAGAGTTGGGAATAGGAAGTCGTCAAATGTACCCCAAGATAACGGAGCGAATGTTCCCTCCATTTATAGTTATTAGCTTTCAACAGTTCCCTCAGGTGGTAGGGGGTATTTAAAGCTAGGGCCTCCGATTTCTGGAGATTCAGTTTATAACCCGAATAGTTGCCGTATAGAGTAAGCAATTTGTGTAAATTCGGAAGAGAGATTAGGGGGTTGGTAATGGTTAGAATGACATCATCTGCGAACAGGGCCACCCGAAACTCACTATCCCCCAGCCTCGGACCTGTGATGTCACGATGTTCCCGTATAGCCGTAGCCAGCGGCTCAATACTAAGGGCATACAGAAGGGGAGAGAGTGGGCAACCCTGTCTGGTGCCATATGAGATAGAGATAGATTGGCTGGAAGCCCCAGGTAATTTAAGGGTTGCCGTAGGCACAGAGTATAGGGCCTTTATAGCTGTCAGAAATGGGCCATCGAACCCCATGGTTTGTAGCAGATCAAACAGAAAGCCCCAATCCAAGCGGTCAAACGCTTTTTCGGCGTCCAAACTGAGAACGACCGCTGGGATTTGGGCTCTATTAATAAGATCAATTACATCAATAGCTCTGCGGGTGTTGTCACCTGCTTGTCTGCCCTGAATGAACCCAACCTGATCAGGGTGGACAAGTTTAGGCATTAAGGGGGCAAGTCTATTGGCTAAAATTTTTGTAAATAATTTAAGGTCCGAATTTAGTAGGGCGATGGGGCGGTAGCTGCCACACTGGTTGGGGTCCTTTCCCTCCTTAAGCAGCAAGGTAATATACGAGGTCAGCATTGTCGGTGGAATAGGAGAACCATTAAGAAAAGAGTTAAAGAGTTGGGTCAGATAGGGAAGAAGGACGCTATGAAATGCCTTATAATATGCATACGAAAAGCCATCTGGGCCTGGGGCCTTCATTGTGGGAAAGGCTTTTATGGTAGCTGCAATCTCCTCCGCAGAAATGGGAGCATTAAGAGTCTCTAAATCAGATAGGGAAAGCCGAATTTTAACATTATCCCTTAAAAACGCTTCGCTCAACTGGTCTGCGGGCCTCCCAGACAAAGAAGGACGGGTACCTATGTTGTACAATTTGGAATAATAATCACTAAACGTCTCCGCTATGGCCTCAGGAGAATACACTAACTGGTTATCTCCCGTATCTATCGATGAGATAGCCGTCTGGGCCAGTTGTTCCCGCAATTTCTTGGCCAATAAAGTGTGAGCCTTATCCCCACTCTCGTAGTATCTCTGCTTGAGCCATCGGAGGGCCTTTTCCGTGTCAGCTAAAAGTAGGGTTTTAAGGTCCCTACGCGTCTGGGAGATTTTTAGTCTGATCAGTCTGGTAGGAGTGTGACTATAGGACTTCTCCCAATGCACCAGCTGACGTTCCAACTGCGATATGCGGAGTGTTCTCTGTTTCCTAAGCTTAGAGGAGAGGGAAATAAAGTGGCCTCTGAGGACTGCTTTATGAGCCTCCCATAAACAAGCCATATCTTCTACTGAGCCTCGGTTAGTATCAAAGTATTCCGTTATAGTTTCTAAGGCTTTCCTTTTAAACTCTGGGTTGTTCAGGAGAGTTTCATTTAAGCGCCAATGGGAGGACCTCTTAGGCGGGTGTGTTACATCTAATTCTAGCATCACTGCAGAGTGATCAGTCCAAGATGTGGGGATAATAGTGGAAGTGGCCGGGACTAAGAGAAGGTCTCTAGACACAAGAAAGTAGTCTATTCTAGTGGAGAGATTATGTCTAGCTGAAAAAAACGTATATTCTCTCTCAGTGGGGTGGTGTACCCTCCAAATGTCCCTAAGGTCAAGTTTACGGAGTAATTGGCGGAGTCCTTTGGAGTGTTCAGCTGTGTCCTTGGCAGTGGGCGGGAAGGAGCGATCTCTCAACTCCGAAAACACTAAGTTAAAGTCTCCGCCAATTACCGTGGGAACCGAATAGTCCCCCCTGGCTTTGCTCAACCTGGAGCGTAAAAACTTCAATTGCCTTCTATTCAGTGCATAGACATTCATAACGGTCAAAGGCTTGCCCCCCAGTGATCCCCTGAGAATCAGATATCTGCCGGCTGGGTCAATATCAGCATGAGAAACCTGAAACGGACAATCCCTATGTATCAGAGTTAGCAATCCCGCCTTCTTAGTATCTGCCGAGGCCTGATATACCCTTGGGTAGAGATTAGACTTCAAGACGGGGCTAGGACTAGCAGCACGCTTAATATGCGTTTCCTGTATCAAGGCAATATCAGGCCTGAGCCGATGAATCTCTCGAATGGTTAAATACCTTTTAACCACACTATTTAAACCATTAACATTAATCGTTAGAAGCTTAACCATTGCGAACGTGTAAGATAGGGATGCTCATAGTAACTCGTGCTATAAACCAAGCGTAGCATGGAGAAGCAGAAAACCAGTTGAAGGAAAACCAGCAACACATAGGCAGTTTAACAACAAAGTAGACCCACATGTAGCAAAAAATAAGTGCAATGGAGAACCGGGGAGAAAAAGAAAAAAGAAAAAGAAAAAAAGATATAAAGTCAATAGAAAAATAAAAAGTAGAAAAAAATTCCAAAAATAACGAACCCAAAGTCACGCAGAAAATCTGCAGGTGTATGTCAATGGGGTCAAGGTAGACCGTACACAGCCTTACTGGGTAGCGTCCCGGTGGTGGTGGAAGTACACAAATATGAAGAACAGAGATAGTACTCACGGATCCTCCATGGCAACGGGAACCACCTCATCTGCAGGCATGGGATAAGGCACAAAGAGAATGGGAAAAATCGCCGAATGGATGGACGGCAGGCTCACACAGACGCAGGTGAGGACGGAGCAATCTTGGACGGTGATCCTCCCACCTTCGTCCACACTGGATGAAGCTTGTCCTGGGGTCCAGAATCTGTAACCGGAGCCTCCTGCTGATGGTCTTTGGCGGAGATACCCAGATCTTTAAGAAAACGTGCGCCATCTGAGGGATCCTGGAGTATGTATTGTCGGTTCCCTTTCGTGGCCATCAATTTAAAGGGGAACCCCCAGCGGTATATGATCTTGTGGGCACGGAGGGCCTGTGTAACAGGGCGCAGCTCCCTTCTTTTCCGCAGAGTGATTGGAGAAATATCATTAAAGATTTGGAGCTGATGACCCTGGTGTTCAATGTGGGGGGTATTGCGAGTCTTACCAGTAATAGCGTCCTTGCTTTCAAAATAATGGAGGCACACCACCACATCTCTGGGCCTGGTTGCTCCTGGTAGCCTAGGTGCTAGGGCCCTATGGGCTCTATCAAACCGCCAGGCTTCCGCTGGGAGATCAGGGCAGATGCTGGAGAAGAGGGAGCGTAGGAAGGCTCTGATGTCTTGAGGGCCTACCTCCTCAGAAATGCCTCTAATGCGTAGGTTTTGGCGCCTTGACCTGTTTTCTACATCCTCAGCGTGTGCTTTGAGGAACGCTACTTCTTCTTGCAAAGTAACATTGCTGTCTTCCAGAGCATTATAACGCATGATTAAATCATCCAAGGCCGCCTCCAGCTTGTCCGTCCGGTCCCCCAGGCAATTAACATCAGTGCGTATGTCATGGAGGGCAGAGCGTATCGTGCTTGCGACAGACTCAGCAATCTTATCATGTAGCTGGGTAAGCTGTTGTGTGAGCACTGGTACAGTCACCAAGTCAGGCGAGGGTTGAACTTGCCGCAATCCCCTTGCGTCGCCAGATAGATCTCCCTCCGAACCTGGGTGCGCTGGTGAGGAGGCCTGCGAAGGCGGGCGGGGATCCGCATCCGAATCATCAGCGCCATCTTGAAGCGCACGTTGCGAGGCCGAGGGAGTTTTCTGTAGAAAAGGCGACATCGTGCCTGCCTGGTTTTCCCATGCTGGGGATACTGTCCCACACTTGCTACTGGACCCGGCGCAAAACAAAAACGGCTCAGTCACGCTAATTACCAGGGTTAGCTGTCCCGGTACACGGAGCTCCGTGAGCTTGCGACTGCACTACTCCATGCCGCGCATGCGCCCCCATATATATATTATTAACATGTATTTATATAACGCCAATATATATATATATATATATATATATATATATATATATATATATATATATATATATATATATATATATATATATATATATATATATATACTTTTTTGTCCTTAAAGTTGTGGTTCATCTTTGAATTAATTTCTAGTATGTTAAAGAATTACCAAATCTAAGCAACTTTTAAATTTTTTATAGTTTTTGCATTATTTGCTGTCTTGTTCTAACTCTTTGCAGCTTTCAAATGGGGGTCACTGACCCCATCTATATTATATTTCTAGTCAGACCCTCTCCTTTTCATATTCCAGTTTCTTATTCAATTCAATGTATAGTTGCTAGGGTAATTTGGACCCCAGCTACCAGATTGCTGAAATTGAATAAAAATCTGAATAACTAAAAAATCACAATAATAACAAATTGAGAACTAACTGCAAATTGTCTCGGAATATCGCTCTACATCATACTAAAAGTTGAACAAAGGTGAACAACCATTTAAAGGAGAAGGAAAGGTCCAATCCATGGGGGTGGATTAGGGCACCCCAAAGACTGTAATGACTTAAAGGGGCTGCTCACCTTTAAATTAACTTTTAGTGTAATGTGGAGAGTGATATTCTGGGACAATTTGTAATCGGTTTTCATGTGTTTTTTTTAGTTATTTAGCTTTTAATTCAGCAGCTCTCCCGGTTTGCAATTTTGGGAATCTGGTTGCTATGGTCCAAATTACCCTAGCAACCACACACTGATTTTAACAAGAAGCTGTAATATGAATAGGAGAGGGTCTGCATAGAAAGATGAGTAATTAAAAGTAGCAATAACAATATATTTGTAGCCTTACAGAGCCTTTGTTTCTTAGATAGGGTCAGTGACCCCCATTTGAAAGCTGGAAAGTGTCAGAAGAAGGCAAATAATTTGAAAACTACAGAAAAAAAAAGAAAAAACAAAGACCAATTGAAAAGTCGTTTAGAATTAGACATACAATAACATGCTAAAATTTCATCTAAAGGTGAAGCACCCCTTTAATTGATAACCTGGGTTGGTGCTCCTGTTACAGAAAACTGCATGGGCCGGGGGTACTTGCAAGCAAATGATCCCCATTTTCCCTTCTTCTTTCTTCAAAATCCCGCAGCTGACGCATGTGCAATAGAGTGGAAAAACAACTTTATTTTATTGAAGTCTGGCTTTAAACTCTACTGCACATGCGAGAAGAATGAAGGGAGGAGGAAGATCACTCGCAAGTACCCGAGGCCAGTACAGTTTTCTGGGGGGCCCTAAAATTTCGATGGACATTGCACATTTCCTTCTCCTTTAAACACACACGGCATAATTTAAAATTAAAGCTTTTCGTATACCTGAGCAAATTCTTGCTAGAGCCCTATCTATAAACCTGCACCCTGAATTCTGTGGCAGGTGTTTGTATATGTATAAACATATCCTGAGAATGAATATTCTTTGCACACAATAAGCCATGCCCTGATATGTTGTTGTGAAAGGACAATTAATGGGAAGCAAAGCCAGATAAAGCAAACTTTGTTTTGAAAACATGTGATTCAGACAGCGCACCACGGAACAATCTGTCACATCGTTCTTTTCAGTAGAAAACGCGTGATTACCATTAGGGATTACAACCTATTACCATTAGGGATGCACCGACTCCAGGATTTGGTTCAGGATTCGGCCTTTTTCAGCAGGATTCGGATTCGGCCGAATCTTTCTGTCAGGCCGAACCAAATCCGAATTTGCATATGCAAATTAGGGGCAGGGAGGGAAATCGCATTGCTTTTTGTCACAAAACAAGGAAGTAACAAATTTTTCCCCTTCCCACCCCTAATTTGCATATGAAAATTCGGATTCTGTTCAGTATTCGGACAAATCTTTCGTTTATGATTCAGGGGTTCAGCCGAATCCAAAATAGTGGATTCAGTGCATCCCTAATTATCATGAACACCATGGTGAGCAGGGTCGGACTGGCCCGTCGGGAAACTGAGAAAAACCCGGTGGGCCCCGACTCTCTTGGGCCCCGGCCGGGCCAGACTCCCTCTCCTGATATTCGGGATGAAAAAATTTTCGGCACCGTTCAGCGCCATCTACAGATGCGCATGCGCCAGTTGCAAATGTGCACCAAGCAGTTTGGCGTGTCAGTGCCTCGGCCCCCCCATTCCGACCATGATGGTGAGCACGGTCTCCATAAAGTTAGTTCTACCGTCACACCTGCCTTTAAGCATAACAACTGAAACGATAAACAAAACATTATTTAAAAATGTTGGCAAATTAGCTAAAATCAGTTTTTAAACAATAAAATTCTATGCAATGCTACTATAACTTTAAGGGGGTTATGTATTAATCCTCAATTTTTTATGGTCAGTTTATTTGGGGGAAAACCTAAATTCTTCTAGGAAAAACAACTTGATTTTTGTCGAGATTTATTATACCCCGATGCTGCAAAATGCCAGAATCTGAAAATCCGCCATCTCAGACCTGCCGAGGTCAAGTATAAGCTATGGCAGAGGCACTGATCCCAAATTGGTGGGTTTAGCCTGAAAATGTGTACTTTTTGGGCAAAAACTTGAAAAAATTCTGTAATTCGGGGAAAAAAGCCAGAGAATTTCAGGGTTTCGCTCAATTTTATTGAGTTTGTCCGTGATAAGATTAATTTGGGTTATGTTATTAATAAATTAGGTCAAATTGAGTTTGGGAGATTTATTTAATAAAATATGAGCTATATTCAGATTTCAGTAAATAACCCCCAAAACATCTGACCATCTATAAAGCACAGTCAGAATTATCAGCATTTTACAACTGTAATGAAAAGAAACATGATATTTAAATATTCTTGTCATGTTATTGCTGTATTCTATGAACAAGAAACCAACCTAGAACACAAACACTTTGTTTATAAAAAGGGCTTTTATAACAATGTATCTCCTTTCCCCAAAAAGGAGAAGCACAACTTCACTTTAATGCTCTGTATGGAACCCCAAAGGGTTAAACTTCCCTTGCAGCTTAGTAAGTATTTTATACTAAAGAATGCATTAAATAATAGGGAGACCCCCTAATTGCTTTTACAAATTTTGATATGGGCCCCACTTCTTTTCACCCCCTGCCCCCCCCAAACATTCTTAAAGGGGTGGTTCACATTTAAGTTAACTTAGTTATAGAATGTCCAATTCTGAAAAACTTTTCATTTGGTCTTCATTATTTATTTTTTTATAGTTTTTGAATTGTTTGCCTTTTTCTTCTGGCTCTTTTCAGCTTTCATTTGGGCCAGTGACCCCATATAACAAAATACTCAGTAAGGCTACAAATATATTGTTATTTTATTACTCATCTTTCAATTCAGAACCTCTCCTATTCATATTCCAGTCTCTTATGCAGATTAGTGCACGGTTGCTAGGGTAATTGGAGCCCTAGCAAACAGACTTGTAAAACTGCAAACTGGAGAAGAGCTGCTGAATAAAAAGCTAGTTAAAGGAAAATTATACCCCACAAATGAATAATTCAGCAACAGATAGTTTATATCAAATTAAGTGGCATATTAGAAAAATCTTATCAAACTGGTATATATAAGTAAATATTGCACTTTTACATCTCTTGCCTTAAGCCCCCATTTTTGATGGTCTTTGTGCTGCTTTAGAGATCACCTGACCAGAAATACTCTAACTCTATGGGGCAGATTTACTAAGCTCGAGTGAATAATTCGAATAAAAATGTTTTTTTTTGGGTACTTCGACCATCGAATTGGTCAAATTCGTTCAAATCGAATGATTCGAACGATTCGAAGTAAAAATCGTTCGACCATTCGATAATCGAAGTACTGTCTCTTTAAAAAAAAACTTTGACTTCATACTTCGCCACTTTAAACCTAACAAAGTCCAATGTTAGCCTATGGGGACCTTCCCCAGCACTTTTCTAAGATTTTTTGGGTCGAATAAAAATAGTTCGATCGATCACTTAAAATCGTTCGATACGAAGGATTTTATCAAAGTTTTGCACTAAAATCCTTCGAATTCGATTTAGAAGGATTTTACTTTGAGGGTTTTTTTAACACTCGAAATTTGACCCTTGATAAATCTGCCCCTAACTGTAACAGGAAGATGTGAGGAAGCAAAAAGACAGAACTCTGTCTGTTAATTGGCTCATGTGACCTGCCAAGCATGGTTGTTAGATATGTTTGTGTGCACTGTGAATCATACGATCCCAGGGGGAGGCCCTTAGTTTTTAAAATGGCAATTTTCTATTTATGATTACCCAATTGGCACATACTACTAAAAATATATTATGAAAATGGTTTATTTACATGAGCTGTTTTATGCAATATATTGACCTATATAGAGACCTACATTGTTTGAGGGGTATCGTTTTCCTTTAACTTAAAAACCCACAAATAAAAAACTGCATATTGTTTCAGACTATCACTCTCTACATCATACTAAAAGTTAACTTGAAGGTGAACAACCCCTTTAATGAGAACTCTTACAATTCATATAATTCTAGTGAATGAGAGATTCTATGGTGCACAGCAACCTTTTCAACTGTGGTAAAACCCAAACATTCTTTGTGCTGCCAACTGATATACAAGTCATATACCACAAAGGAACGTTTTTTAAAATATTAAAATTATAACCGCTCAAATAAATAATTAACCAGGTACAGTTTAGACAGAACTTCATTTATAAAGGCACTGGCAAAATCTGTAACCGCTTCTTACTATATCACACATCTAACTACATCATAAATCTCCAGGAATCAATGTTACATAAACAGACCTTCATGCCGGCAGCTACTTATGATGCAGTTTTTACAACATATATTCTTGACAAACCCTCAAATAAATTCAGCACTCCAGATGAGCAACCTCCAGGTCTCTTAATTGACAGGCTAATACCATAAACTGTTTTTTTGAATACTGGATTTATACAACTATCTTCTAATCCACTGGCACCATACCAGATAAGTGGGAGCCCGAGAAGATTAAAAAATAATAAGTATCTAAATTGAAACGAATCCCAAGTAGACGTGGGTGTATTCCATCAGGCCATTGTATCATTCTTTCTTTTTACACCTTTCTCCGCTAATAATTGCAAAGGTTAAATACATTTTTATCATAAAATAATAGCATTGACTTCATTTAGTGCTTTTCTTTTTACCAGACATATATATTTATATATATATATATATATATATATATATATATATATATATATATATATATATATATATATATATATATATATATATATATATATATATATATATATATATATATATATATATATATATATATAATGGAAATTGTTTTACCTTCAATATAGATTAATCATATCCTTCTTGGGATCAATTACTAGCTAGTGGTTTATTTTTACAGAAAAAAAGGAAATAATTTTTAAAATTTTTGATTATTCGATTAACATCAAAAAGTCTGTGAGAGACGGCCTTCCCGTAATTCAGATTTTTTTTTTGATAAAGGCTTTCTGAATAACGGATCCCATACCTGTATATATAAATTGGCTATGATTTACTAAGAGAGATGCCCATGAATAAGCCTTTGAATCTGCCACAAATAAAAATTATTAAACAAACCATAAAAGTAAAACTTTTTATAATAATACTTTACTCTTCTATGCAATTTTCACATACCCAGCACACTGTATACACAGATACCTATACAGGTATGGAATATGTTATCTGGAAACCTGTATTCACAAAGGTCAAAATTACAGAAAGCTTGTCTCCCACGTAATGAAATAATTAATATTTTTAAAAATTATTTCCTTTTTCTTTGTAATAATAAAACAGCACCTTGTACTTTATCCCGACTAAGACATAATTAGGGGTCCTTTCCGTAATTTGGATTGCCACACTTTAAGTCTACTAAAAAAATAATTTAAACATTAAATAAACCCAAAAAGGTTGTTTTGCCTCCAGTTTGGATTCATTATATCTTAGTTTGGATCAAGTACAATTTACTGTTCTGTTATTACAGGGAAAAGGAAATCATTTTTTTAATGTGAATCATTTGTTTAAAATGAAGTCTATGGCAGATGGCCTTCCCGTAATTTGGAGTTTTCTGGATAACTGATCCCAAACCTGTAATTCAAATGTTTACAAACGTTTTAAAAAAATAAAACAGATCCTAACATATATATATATATATATATATATATATATATATATATATATATCCTTATTAGAAGCAAAATAGTCCTATTGGTTGTATTTAAAGTTTACATGATTTTTACTTGACTTAAAGGAGAACTAAACCCCCTGTACCAAAAAAGCCCCCCTTAATTGCCTGGCATTGTCGTCCCCCCCCGCACTGTGCATTAATGGGGAAAAAACACCGATTTGAACCTGAATCAGTTGTACAGGCTGATACATTGGATAGCTTTAAGAAGGGGTTGGATGGCTATTTAGCAAGTGAGGGAATACAGGGTTATGGGAGATAGCTCATAGTACAAGTTGATCCAGGGGCTAGTCCGAGCTTTTTATTCAGCAGCTCTCCAGTTCCAAATGACCCTAGCAACCATGCATTGATTTGAATAAAAGACAATATGAACAGGAGAGGGTCTGAATAGAAAGATGAGTAATAAAAAGGAGCAATAACGATAAATATGTAGCTTTACGGAGCATTTGTTTTAGGTGGGCTCAGTGACCCCCATTTGAATGCTGGAAAGAGTCAGAAGAAAAAGTCAAGTAATTAGAAAACCATAAAAAATAAATAATGAAGACCAATTGTAAAGTTTCTTAAAATTTACCATTCAACAACATAATAAAACATTAACCTTAAGGTGAACCAACCCTTTTAAGTCCTGAAATAATATAAAGCGGTGGAAGTGGTGCGCAGGAAACTTCTGTATTGGATGTATCTTTATTTAATCTGTATACTAGAAATTGGAGTAGGCCATTAAAACCAATATATCTGTTCTTGCAACAGATTTGTATTAAATTTGTTTTCGTATCAAAAGACTGTAGAGACACATAGCACGAGAGTAACTCTACCCTTTATAAGGACTGGTAAGACCCCATCTAAAGCACACGGCACAAATTTGGTCTCCACTATGCATAGACCACTACGGAAACAAAAAAGGAGATTCAGAGGATGATCCCAGTTATTAAGATAAACTAGGGGAGTATATAATAAAGAGAGAACATTATCACTGTGTATACATACAGTACATATGGGCACAATAACTTCTCATTTTTATTACTTTATTTTTTTTCTGCAGTGGCGGAACTACCGGGGGAGCAGGGGGTGCGAGCGGGCCAGGGCCCCCCCGGCAGTCCGTTCGCAGCTGTGAATGCTGGCATATGCAGCCGTACAGAGGGGGGCGGGGCCCAGCTGCGCGTCACACACCAGGGCCCGCCCCCCTCTAGGATCGCCACTGTTTTTCTGTGATGGAATAACAAAGACCCTATTCATTTTGTGTGTAGGGCTCTATGCTTTCTAACTTTGTTTAATGTATATGATTACAGGTATGGGACCTGTTACCCCAGAATATTAGGGACTTGGGGTTTTCCAGGTGTTTTCTGTATTTCACCATACTTTAAGGCTACAAAAAAATCATTTAAGCATTAAAGGGGTGTTTTACCTTAACTTTTGCGTTAACTTTTAGTATGTCATAGAATTGCTAATTCTAAACAACTTTTGAATTGGCTTTTTTCTGTTTCATAGTTTTTGAATTAAAATGAACTAACGAAATCCCAGTCTGGAAACGCCTGTGACAACTTTGAGGGCCTAGATCGTTACTACTATAGGGATGCTGAACCTTTAGGCTGGTTTTATACATTCAGTATATAAAACATGGCCTTTCTAGCAACATTGATTTTCAGGATTTAGTTCTCCTATGTATGGAGATCCAAACTAAAGAAAGAACCCTTATATGAAAAACCCCAGGTCCCAAGCAGATAATGTATCCTATAACTGTATAATCACTTATTTATAAAGCGCCAACAACAATAATCATGTATAGAGCAGGATTTGGTTCGGGATTCAGCCAAGATTCGGCCTTTTCCAGCAGGATTTTGGAATTGGCCGAATCCATCTGCCTGGTTGAACCGAATCCAAAAGACTTTACATTACACAAACAAGGAAGTCACATTTTTTAGCCATGTGCTGTGCATGCGGTGCTCTGTCCCCCTTGTTTCCCTAATTTACATATGCAAATTAGGGTTTGGATTCGGTTCAAGATTCGGCCGAATTTTTGACAAAGAATTTGGGATGCGGCCGTTTTCTAAAATAGTGGATTCAGTGCCTCCCTTGTATAGGGAGATAGATTCTTTCCCTATTTCCTTCCACACTGCAGAGGCTTTATGAACTGTACCAGTCTGTCGGAACCTTGTGCATTTAAAGGAGAACTCAACCCCCCACAAATAAAAACCCCTACCCAGTACCCTACATAGTCACCCCTCCCGGCTTTTCCCCCCATATGTGATAACATCTTTAAAGGAGAAGGAAACCGTTCGCAAAACCCCTTCCCCCCGGCCTACCTCCCCCCTGGGCAAATGCCCCTAACTTGTTAGTCACCCCTCCACGCCGGTCCTCTCTTGCCAAGTTCACGGACGCCATCTTCGCCTGAGCGCTCTTCTTCCTGTACTGCTCGGCAGCGTATGCGCAGTAGGAGGCATTTGCCGGTTGGATCTACTGCGCATGCGCCCGAATTTCACAAAGTTTCCGATTTCTTTTTTCAGAAACTTTGTGACTTTCGGTGCATGTGCAGTAGATCCAACCGGCAAATGCCTCCTACTGCGCATGCGCTGCCAAATACAGGAAGAAGAGCGATTGGACGAAGATAGCGCCCATGAACTCGGAAAGAGAGGACCTGCATGGAGATGTGACTAACAAGTTAGGGGCATTTGCCCGGGGGGGGTAGGCTGGGGTGTAGGAGGTAGGGGGGCTTACAGGGGGAGGGGTTTTGCGCCAAAAGGGTTTCCTTCTCCTTTAAGAGAAATCCGAAGAGCCGGAAGATGGCACCCATGAGTTCCGCTACAGTTACTCTGCACATATATGCGAGTATAGGATTCAGAGCACTTATAGGTGTTATCCCCTATGCACGGGGGAGAGCAGGGGGGAGTATGTAGGGTACTGGGTAGGGGTTTTTATTAGTGGGGGGGGTTACATTCTCCTTTAAGCAGTAATCGGCTACGTTTGCATTCGGTCACGATGCCCTGGCACTGAAAACAAAAATAATTGGAGCTAAAACCCCTTGCTTATTTCCTATTTCCTCAACTGCACATATGTCACAAACCCTTCATGTATGCAATTACAGAGCTGAAGCCATGTCATGTTACATAAGGTAAGAGAACGTGTAAGAAGTAATGAAAGACATATCAAATGTGTAGAATCGAGATAGAAAATACCCATTTCAGTCAAGGACATCTCTTGTTGTGTAAGCGATAATGAATATCTGGCACAAAGCAGCAAGCTGACAAACGAAGTTTAAATGGATTTCAAAATGCAGGGATAATTGCAAAAGATACACAACCTCAATTAAACTCTGTAATGTTGTGTAATCAGTGTTATGCAACAAACGCTGATGTCATCATTTATCATCTAAATAGTGCTCAATCACGACTCCAGAGCTCAAGTACTTCACATTCTCCTCTTGCATTTGATGGTGTTTACAGGCAATGAACAGAATAGTACAGCAAGTAGCTGATACATACGCTAACAGAAATCTATCATGCAGGCGTTTCATACTGTAGTTGAGCATGGGTTGTCACTACTAGAAAATCATGTAAACATTAAATAAACCCAATAGACTGGTTTTGCTTCCAATAAGGATTAATTATGTCTTAGTTTGGATCAAGTACAAGGTACTGTTTTATTATTGCAGAGAAAAAGGAAATCATTTTTCAAAAATTTTAAATTATTTGGATAAAATGAGTCTATAGGAGATGGCCCTTCTGTAATTCGGAGCTTCCTGGATTGTCAAGGCCGCCGCGTCTGCTCCCGGCGGCGAAGAATCCAAGATGGCGGCGCCCAGTCGGCCCACGTGGGCGCTGGGACGCCAGCGCCGGAACACCGACGCATGCTTAAAACACGCATGCGGCGTAAGCACGCCGGCGTAAGGACGCCAGTGACATCACTATGGCGCCAAATTCAACTATAAAAGGTCACCCAGAACGCTAGAAGGACACCCAAGAATAGGATTTGCTGCCATAGATCCTGGGTTCCTGTTATGTTTCCTGATTCCTGCCTGTTTCCAGCCTCGATCCCTGCTCCAGCCTCGATCCCTGCTCCAGCCTCGATCCCTGCTCCAGCCTCGATCCCTGCTCCAGCCTCGATCCCTGCTCCAGCCTCGATCCCTGCTCCAGCCTCGATCCCTGCTCCAGCCTCGATCCCTGCTCCCTGGCCGTGTTCCTGTTACCTGCCTGTGTTATTGACCTTTGCCTGGACTCTTGCTTATTGATCCTGATCTGCCTGCCACTGAACTCTTGCCTGGACTCTGACCATCCGTTTGCTTAACCCTTTGGATACCGTGACCATGCTCCCTCAAGAGGGCTTCCTCCTAGATCCTGACTACCTCCCTGGAGGGAGCTCCTGGCTCCCTGACACTGTATAATGGATTCCATACCTATACATCTAAATGTGAATATCTGTCTTTGTCTTTTTATACACACAAATTCACACACATAACACAGAGACTTATGAAGAATGTGCTAATGCAAATATGGGACCTGTTATTCAGAATGCTTGGGACCTGGGGTTTTCTGGATAAGCGATCTTTCTGTAATTTGGATCTTCATACCTTACTAGAAAATTATGTAAACATTAAATAAACCCAATAGGCTGGTTTTGCTTCCAATAAGGATTAATTATATCTTAGTCTGGATCATTTATTATAATGTAGTCTATGGGAGACAGCCTTTCCTTAATTCAGAAATTTCTGGATAACGGGTTTCCGGATAAGGGATCCCATACCTGTAATTACATATTAGGTTGACAATGTCCAAATATCTGCACAGAGACAGTTGGCATATCCAGGCAAGCTGAATCAATTATTTATAGGCGACTGTTTGAACTGACAGTGTTGGCTGACACCAAAGAGAGGTTCAAAGAATTTACTTATGAAAGGCCACGAAATTCAATGATATGTAGAGCAGAACGTACCATGAAAAGATTTAAAAAATATTCTTAAAATCACTCACAAATGTGCATTTCAACAATGTCTAAAAATGAAGCTGAGAATAGTCCTTGGTGTATCTGGGATGAGCCCATTTCTGTATACATACTGATACTTACCTGACCTATTCCTTTTGTAAATTTTCAGAACTTGATTGGCGAGAGAACTTTCGAAAAAGCCACTGGCAGGCACGGACTGGCAATCTGTGGGTTCTGGCAAATGCCAGAGGGGCTGCTATAAGGTGCCATAGAAAGTCAGTATTTAGTGGGCTATTTGGGCCTCTTGTGTACCTAAAATGCCAGGGCCTATTTAAATTCTAAGTCCATATCTGGCCACTGGTATAACTATAGAGGAAAGAGACCCATGGTTGTAGGGGGACCCGGACCTAGGGGCCATTTCCCCTATAGTTAACAAAATTCCCAGTCCCGTGCTGCTTTCCTACCTTGACACAAAGGGCAGAGGCAGGAGGGTGGAGGGGTAGGGTTTGTTGCATTTTTGTTGGGTTTAAATTATTTGGATAAAATTAGTCTATAGGAGATGGCCCTTCTGTAATTCTGAGCTTTCTGGATAATGGATTCCATACCTATACATATCTAAATGTGAATATCTGTCTTTGTCTTTTTATACACACAAATTCACATCTTTCTGTAATTTCTTCTAGCACCCTGGCACTCATTTTTTAAGGAGAAGGAAACGTAAAATCATTGGGGGTTTAATGTTAGTCACCCCCCAAGTAAGTTTAGCAGCTTCTCTGCTTCTCCGGGTTGGGCTCCTTTTCTTACAAAAACACACCAGGCTGGAGTACTGAGTGCCATCACCTTATGGCAGGGCCAGGCCAAGCCGCCATTGTGCCCTAGGCAACCCCCCCCCCTGTGCACCCTGACGTAGAGGGAGGCAGAGGGGAGGGCCAGAGAGGAGAGGGAAAGTGGCAAAGGAGAAAACCAGAGGGGTGGAGGGGAAGGAAGGCTGTGGGGAGGGGAAGTGGCAGAGGGGAGGGTAGACCAGCACAAGGAAGCGACTACAAACTGGGGGTGGGCAGAAGAGGTACCTGCACAGCGCCCCCCCCTTATTGTTGCACCCTAGGCAGGTGCCTCTTCTGCCTACACCTAGTTCCGGCCCTGCCTTATGGTCTTCCAGGTATCCCTGTAAGGTTGGCACCTTCTTAAAGGAAAACTATACCCCCAAAATGAATAATCAAGCAACAGATAGTTCATATCAAATTAAGTGGCACATTAAAGAATCTTTTCAAACTGGAATATATATTTAAGTATATGTAAAAGATTGTCCTTTTACATCTCTTTCCTTGAACCACCATTTCGTGATGGTCTGTGTTCTGCCTCAGAGATCACATGGCCAGAAATACTGCAGCTCTAACTGTAACAGGAAGAAGTATGGACGCAAAATACAGAGCTCTGTTTTTTTTTTTACTATGTTTGTGTGCATTGTGAATCATACGATCCCAGGGGGCAGCCCTTATTTTTTAAAATAGCAATTTTTTACCCAATGGCATATACTACTAAAAAAGTATATTATTTATGAAAATGGTTTATTTACATGAAGCAGGGTTTTACACATAAGCTGTTTTATGCAATATATTTTTATAGAGACCTACATTGTTTGAGGGATATAGTATTCCCCTAAGCCTAACAGGGTTGATGACATTTGAGGAAGGGGGACTGAGGGGCGGGCAAATGGAGTCATAGGGAAGGGTTAGGACTCAGCCTCGGACTGGGGTCATCGGGTTGACATGTCAGGGGCCCCCACGACCCCCTGCTACAATTCCCCTTCAACGGTCCCTGCCCTGCAAGTACCTTTATTCCTTTAAGATGAAAGGTGATTAGGGCAAGTAGGGGAGGTCAGGGAACGCTGCACTCAGCCCAGTCTGACCCTGTTAGGACCCAATCGGGTGATGGGGCTATGACATGGAAAAAGACCGAACATGTGTGAGGTAGCAGAATAGAGGGGGAGCAAGGAGGCAGGATTGAAGTGGATAGAGGCAGAATAAGAAGGGATTATAATTTTACCATGTAGCATGTGTGTGCCCACCTAAACTTGCCAGAGGGGGCATCTGAGAGAACAGAAGAAAATGGTGACCAGCATTCACCGAACAAATAATCGTTTAGCTGAGGGCTGGGTACCGGGCATAGTAATAGGGCACTTTCCTGCATTTTCTATTGCTCAGTGCCAAACAATGCAATCATTACTTGTCTTATCTTTACAATAGGAAAGTGTTTGTATCTCAGGCAGCCGCTGGAGTGTAAATAACATGGCTGTGGTTTATTGGCTTGCAGGAATGTAACAGGTTGCTCCGGTATCTTAGATACAACTGGGCGAAAATGTAAACAAGTGAATTATTAAGCTACATTCTTGGAATTTCTCCTTGCCCCAAGAGCAGAGAAAACTGCATGTGATTCAAAGGCTAATTCTGATAAGACTGTAACCTTATCAGCTATGTCTCGATTAATAGCCAAAACTACACGTATTTGTCACTGCATTACCGTAAATACATAAAATTAGCAACACAAAAAAACTCACAAGTGGTTCATGTCGGTTAGTAGCTACTTCTTCAGTCAGCTGTATATTTTATAACCTTTCCATTATTAAGTATATTGAGCAAGGTGTTGCACTTTCTATATGACGTAGAAAAAAGTAGCAGATTGGTGCAAGAAAACAGCTATTACAGATATGAGGTTTATTATCTGCGAACCTGTTATCCATAAAGCCCTGACATTTCTTAATTAAAAAAAAAAATAACAATGAAATAAAATATTGCCTGGTTTTTCTCCATTAACATAAATACAGTACCATGTATTTGATGTTACTAAGTTGGTGGCATGCATGTGGCATTTATGCATGCATAAATGCATGTTGGTGGCAAAAAAAATCCCATTAGGTTTTCTTAATGTTTAGTAGCCTTAAAAGAGTTGTATACCTTATTATTTTATAGAATGTCCTATTCTTTTTATTGGTCTTCATTCTTATAGGTTTTTTATAGTATTTGTCTTGTTCTTCTGCTTCTTTCCAGTTGTCAAATGGGGGTCACTGACCCCAGCAGCCAAAAAAACCATTGCTCTGTGAGGCTACAGTTTTATTGTTATTGCCACTTTGTATTACTTCTCTTTCTATTCAGGCCTCTCCTACTCATATTCCAGTCTCTCATTCAAATTAATGCATGGTTACTAGGGTAAGCTAGACACTAGCATATCTTCTGAAATGCCACACTCGAGTTACTAAACAAAAATTCAAAAAAACAAAAAAGAAAATGCAAATAGTTTTAGAATATGAATTTGTGATGTGCGGGTCGACCTCGCACTGCTCCTTGCGGGTGGCCACCTTCAAATGCCGACTTCCGGTTTTATAGTCTCGCGTCTGCTCGCCCCGCCCCTTTTGTGACGTCATCGGCAGGACGGCGCAGGTCTATAAAAGGACCCCGGAAGCGCGGGTGCGGGCGGGCGCGGCCTGGAGCAGGGCTGGTTAGGGTCTGGTGCGGGTCAGGACAACCGTGACCCACACATCACTAATATGAATGAATAATATGTGGTATTTATAGAGCCCTTATCTAGACACCAGGTCACAAGCATACTGGATAACCCCATTATCCCATACCTGAAATAGAATGAAAAGGTTGACCTTAATTTCATATACAGGCTTTTTGTGTATACATTATCCAATGGCGTGGTTTAGGGCTATTGATGTTTGCTGATCAGCTTCAAATAGAGCAACATTTGGATCATGTGTCTAATGTGTGTAAAGAAAAAGCGCTGTGTCAGTTTACATTTGGGTACAGGTATCTATAAGCCAGTGTCATGGTAACCGCACACAGCAAGCCAGTTCCTATAAATGCTATCGCCGCCAAAGTTTGTTTCTAAGGATTCTATTCATTAAAATGCATTGTTTTGCATCAAACAGAATAATGCAAAGCCACAGTCACAGTTGCATTTAAACAGAACAGAGTAGTTTAAATGCAAAACAGAGGTATTGAAGGGGTGGTTCACCTCTTTTAGTATGTTATAGAATGGCTAATTCTAAGCAACTTTTCAATTCACCTTCATTCTTTCTGTTTTTATAGTTATTTAATTATTTGCCTTTTTCCAGCTTTCAAATGGGGGTCACTGACCCCTTCTAAAAACAGATGCTCTGTAAGGCTACACATTAATAGGGAATGTAATAAAAGTCTCAAAGAGCAAAACAATTAGTACAAATAAGAATAAAAAGTCTAATTTCGTAATGTGATACTCTTCCTTAAACTGTTTTTACATTGCGAATTATAATTGCGCATTGCCCACTTTTAAGAAGTGCTTGAAGGTGTCGTAATTTTTTGGAGCAAACATAACTTTTTCAGTAAGAAGTTTTATTACATTCAATGCGCACTGGCGCTAACTATAAAATTCGCAAACCTTCGGAAGTGGTCGCTAAGCAGTTTCCGGATTCGCAAACGCTATATTAAGTTTGCATAAAGGCAGATTTGTTCGCACAGAGGCATAACTTTTAGCATTGCGAATAGTTTTTGCGTTACCGACTTTTATTACATTCCCCCATTTATCAAAGGTTATTTATCAAAGGTGGAATGTTAGTGTTGTTTTTTTAACCTCAAATGAACTCACAACTCGAATGGTTTCTATTTTTATTTAAAAAAAAACAAAAAACTTGAATGGAAAAAACTTAATTCAGCAAATTCGGGGTTACCAACCGAAAACTCAAATTATTGAATTGGTGGAGTTTTTGCGCCAAAACTCTCCGAAAAAACCTCAAACATGAAGGCTATTAACATCTTTTTTAGCTGGATTATTTTCAGATTCAAGCTATTTCCAGGGTTGGGGTATATTAAATCTATAAAAAAATTCAAACCGAAAAAAATAGATTTTTGACTTAAAAAAAATAACCTTGAAATCTCGAATTTTTGGTGGAAAACACAACTTGACCCTTAATAGATCTGCCCCTTACTGTTATTGCTTCTTTTTATTTTTCATCTTTTTATTCAGGCCCTCTCCTTTTCATATTCAAGTATCTTATTCAAATCAATGCATTGTTGCTAGGGTAATGTGGACCCTAGCAACCAGACTGCTGAAATTGCAAAATGGAGAGCTGCTGAATAAAAACCAAAACTCAAAAAGCACAAATAATAAAAAAATTAAAACAATTGTGAATTGTCTCATTTTAAGCTTTTAACCCTAACAACCATACATTGATTTAAATAAGAGAGAATAGGAGAGAGACTGTCTCGTTTTAAACTTTTGCAATGGGTGCTTTTAAATGAGCCCCACTGCTAATTCCCTTTCTTTCTAGGCTGCAGAGCAGCAAGAGGGAGCTGCAGATAAACATAAACTCAATGGCTGTTCTGTTATTTTTACTTAAGGGGCATTATTTAACTTGCTCAATTACTTACTCTTAAATAAATTATTATAGCTATTTTATTATTGTCGAATGGTTTTAGTAAAGGGGTTGGTGACCTTTAAATAAGCTTTTAGTATGATATTCTAAGACAATTTGCACTTGGTTTTAATCTTTTATTGTTCGTGGTTTTGAGTTATTTTGCTTTTTATCCAAATTACCCTAGCAACCTTGCATTGATTTGAATAATAATAATTTTAAAACTATGAAAAAGACAAAATGAATACTAATTGAAAATTACTTAGAATTAGCCATTCTATAAATACTAAAAGTTAACATAGAGGCGAACCACCTTTTTAATAGTCTAAGTACTGTTTGCCAGAGAAGGGGGTCTAACACTCCTATGCAGTGTTCCCCTGCATACCTGTCTCTTTACTGGGCCCTCGAAAGCCTATAAAGGGTAAGATAAACAATATTTCAATGCAAGATGGATTATTATTACCGAATCCAGGATTTGGCCAAGATTAGGCCTTTTTTCAGCAGGATTTGGCCAAATCAAAGTCCCTGACTGAACCGTATACGAAAAATCACTTGACTTTTCATCACACAAACAAGAAAGTCAAAATTTTTTTGACTGTTCTTTTCTCTTTCTCCCTCGTGTCCTAATTGACATATGCAAATTAGGGTTTCGGATTCAGTTCGGTATTTGTCCGAATCTTTAACATTTGGGATTCACCCGAATCCTAAAATAGTGGATTCTGAGCATTCCTAATCTAAACACAATTTAGTATCTTGCTACACCATCAGCTTCTTTTTAATCATTTGGGATTTTATCATACAGATGAATCCAGATTGTATTTTGCTCATCTTTCCCTTTTTCTAATTTCCGCCTTCTTCCTTCCAGTGTTGTTACCGTATGTTGCGTCTCTTTTCCAATTTCCTTCAGTCATTCTGCATTATCTGCAGGATCTCCAGCCGCACTGTATATATTAGCATGCTGCGTGCTTGCTGACTTTTTTGTAATTTAATGGTTCCTTGTATCCCATAAAGCAGCTGGCTTTTCAGAGCAAGAACCAAGTGTAAAGTCCATACTGGAATTTTCCCTTTCAGCAGTACTGCAATAAGCACAATAATAAACAATATAACTTCCACTTAAAAGAGGGCATTGCACCAGAACCTGAAGTTGGTAATTCACTTCTGATTTAATGTATACTACCTGTGAACATTGTACCTGGCTATATATACTGCAATACAGTGCAGGTAAATAGTAACCCGTAGGCCTGGATTGGCGAGCAGGCCACAGAGGTGCGGGCCTAGGTAGGGTTGCCACCTGTCTAGTTTTGATCTGGACAGCCCAGTATTTTCAAGGAAAATTTGGAAAACCGGGAAGGATTCCCTTGATTGACACGGTGATGGACCAATCGCCGTTCGTCGCGTCACAGCCCCACCCCTGATGTCACTGCCCCGGCCATCTATGTCACTGCCCCTCCCCCCCGACATCATCCCCCCTGCCCAGTCTCCACTGTTCTGGAAGGCAACCCTAGGCCTAGGGCAGCAAAGATCTGGGGGCGGTTTGCCACGCAATGGCCACATCATCACTGGGGACTGGGCAGGAGATTTTAAAGTAGACATTTTATGTAAAAACAAGAATGTGCCAGTGCAGTAAACTATTTTAGATATAGGAATGTGCTTTAAAAAGTTGTTTCTGGTTATTTTATTGAAATGTTCCGCTTCCTGCTGCCTCCTTTCCCAGTCTGTGCATGGGAGCCGGCGGCACTTGGCACACTGCACTGCTGGATAGGAACCAATCAGCAGCTAGATTGACCTGATAAGGATTGGCTGTCCCCCCTCCTATAGTACTTCTGCCAGGGACCGTTAGGACACGCCCACCCCTCATTTGAAATATGGAATAGGGACCAGAGAACATCTATAGGGAGCTCAAATAAAGAGGCTATTTTCAAAGATAACATAAATTTTTACTACAATGTGATACCAACACCATATATGGGTTTTTCATTTATCCTATATGTCACCTTTAAAAGATATTTGAATCTCCTGCCGGCCAAGTCCCCAGTGGAGCAGATTGTGCCAGAGTAGCAGCCGATCAGAAGGGGAAGCTGTGGGCAGGGAGTGTATAGCAGGTTGTGGCACCCAAAGTCTAACATGCTGCCACTCACTTGCAAGCCCCCGAGTCCTGCACCTCAATTACAAATACCCCATGCCACCACAGATTGCAAGATGCCACCCACCACCAATCTTCTGGGGACTTCCATGTTGCGCCCCAGGCAGTCGCCTACTCTGCCTACCCCAAGTTCTGGCTCTGACTGTATTGCTTAGAATGGCTGACTTTTTGTAATGCCCCAACGTTGGTAAGAAGCAAGCCCTTGCATGATGATAGTATGGACCTAGGTACCAAGGGAAATTGGAGAAATCAATCTTAGAGGATTATGGATGATAATTTTAAGGGACAGTAACTGAAGACATGTGCTATTAAATGAAATCTAACAACAATGGGTAATAAATATGGCCAATTCTACTAACGTGCCTATTTTGTATGGCTGTGGACTGTGCATGTCCAACAAATACACACTAGGGAACATAAAGGCATTCTCCTGTTTACTGCTGAATTTATCCAAGCCTAGCAAGGAAGAAGTGAGTGGATCAAGGCCTCCCAGGAGAGGCTGCTACTTAAATAGAGTTGTTGCTATACAGCGCTTCAGGTCGTTCAACTATAATACAGGGTTAATTCCCCATAGATAACGTGGAAACATATTCAGTGTGTTGGAAATATTCCTTGTATTTTTGCTGGGAGTTAAGAGTAAATAACCATAATGAGAAATAAACAGTTTTGTAAAAAAGCTATTATTTTATTATTATTTAAGTGTTAAATTTTTTTACAAAAATTATGATAGCAGTACTTTGTTCAGTATTATAAGATTTTACTGCTTTTATAGAAGACATGTTTGTTTTCCTTTAGATAAATAACTAAATACATGGGATCCATTATCCGGAAACCCATTATCCAGAAAGCGCTGAATTATGGAAAGGCCATCTGCCATAGACTCCATTATAATCAAATAATCCAAATATTTAAAAATGATTTATTTTTTCTCTGTAATAATAAAACAGTGCTTTGTACTTGATCCAAACTAACACGTAATTAATCCTTTTTGGAAGCAAAATCCTTTTGGGTTTTTTAGTGTTTACATGATTTTCTAGTAGACTTAAGGTATGAAGATCCAAATTACTGAAAGATCCATTATCCGGAAAACCCCAGGTCCCGAATATTCTGGATAACAAGTCCCATACGTACATGCATCAACCTTTTGACTTCTTTTAGCGCTCCAGGTAAAATAAAACAAGCAAAATCTTACACCGAATTCCTATATTGTATAACACTGTAGAAGTCTCCTTCATAAATAATACAAGACCATTCATCCTGACACTCAGGTGTCACAGATGAAGTCCATTTTTGTGGAAAGCCTAACAGAAGGAGGAAGGGAGGACTTTTACACACGTTGCCAAGGACACCAAAGAGCTGACAATTTAGCCACATTAAAAATAGTGACAAATCTTGTGACCAGTGAAATCCCCATAAGAAGAGTAGTAGTACAGGTATGGGATCCTTTATCCAGAAACCATTTTTCCAGAAAGCTATGCGTTACAGGAAGGCTATTTCCCATAGACTCCATTTCATCCAAATAATCCAATTTTTTAAAAATGATTTCCTTTTCTTTGTACAGTAATAATAAAACAGTAGCTTGTACTTGCTCCAACTAATATATAATCAATCCTTAATAGAAATAAAACCAACCTATTGGGTTTATTTAATGTTTACATTATTTTCTAGTAGGGTTGAGGTGTGAAGATCCAAATTATGGAAAGACAGTTATCTAGAAAACCACCAGGTCCCGAGCATTCTGGATAACAGGCCCCGTACCTATACTTGAGCCAAACTAAGATATATATAATTAATCCTTATTGGAGGCAAAACAATCCTATTGGGTTGCTGTAATGTTTAAATATTTTTTTAGTAGACTTATGGCGATCCAATTACAGAGAGATGCCTTATCTGGAAAACACAGTTTTCCGAGCATTCTGGTACGCTTATAATGATGGCACTTCTAGAGAGCTCAACCAAACTTTGATGGAAGCAGATTCTATAAAAAGGCTTTTTTTCTATTTTTCAATTTTCTGTTTCCCCTACTTGCGGACTGTATCTGTCTATAGATGACATGCACCATTTTTATTTATTTGTGTGATAACCTGCTAATAACTGTCTTACAGTGCTATCTAACCATGTACAGTCCATTATTCACAAATTCATCTTTGGCTCTGAAGAGAAAGGACAGCTTAAAGAATGTGGCTGTATATTTTTGCATATCGGATGCAACTAAAGTAGTCACTTGAATTAGCAAACATTGGAAGGACCAGAAGGCCAAACTGGTAATGTGCATGGGAGTGAATAAAAAAGATGGCAGCTAAGCCCAGAAGTTACAAATGTTCTGCCGCACACCTGTTTTCTCACTCTGCACTGGTGGTGCTGGCTTTCCACAGACCTGGCTTGGTCCTTGCCCTTCATAGAAAAGCAATAGTAACATCAAAAAATTATTGTTTTAAAGTAAGAATGCAGTGTTGCCCTGTACTGGTAAAACGTCTGTGTTTGCTTCAGAAACACTTCTATAGTTTACATAAATAAGCTGCTATGGGGGCAGCCATTCAAAGGAGAAACGGCTCAGGTTACACAGCAGATAAACTCTGTAGAACCCAATGGTGTTATCAGTTATCTACTATTTAACCTGTGCCATATAGCCTTCTTTCAATTTCCACCATTGCTACACAGCAGCTTGTTTATATGAACTATAGTAGTGTTTCTGAAGCAAACCCAGACGTTTTACCAGTGAATTCAACAGTACATTATATTTTCATTACTATAAAAAAAGTTCATTTTTTAGTTTTACTGTTCCATTAAGCAGCACAATGTAAAGGTTGAAAAGCACCGTTGCCTTATTCTGTACCTGCAGCCCTGTGTAACACTTCCCCAAGTCTGGAAAAAAAAAAACAAGGAACGTCTTACTTCACATCTCGGAAAAAATTCAGTCCATGTCTCAGAACAGGCATAAATATGATTTTTTTTTTTTTTTTTTAAATTGAAGCTTTAAGAAGGAAATTTAGGTCAATGCTAAGTGATTCAGCACAAGTAAGCAAGGCATAACCAACTGCTTTGAAAAGCAACATCTGTGCCCATGGCATTAGATTACAAAAAAATACATAAACCCTGGATAGAAACTGGAAATTATACCATGTAAGTCTCTGATATGATCAATCAGGTACTCACTGGGGGTTATTTATAAACACTGGGCAAATTTGCACTTGGGCTGTAACCCACAGCAACCAATCAGATGATTGCTTTCAGCGTTCAACCTGCAGCTGGCTGAAAAAAGCTGATTGGTTGCTATGGGTTTATAAATGAGCCCCACTGTGCTTTAGAATGTAGGCTGATTCATTGCATAGGAATAAGTCTGAATATGTTTTCAAGGACTATTTAAGTCTAGTATGACCTACATTTAGGGGCATATTTATGACGAAAGGGATAATTCACCACACATCACCAGGCTTTGCATACATTTTTTACGCGATTTCTACCGGAAATGTAAAATAATGGCGGCAAATCTGGAGTTCGCATGGTGTAAAATAAAACATACCTTGATAAATTCGCAGTTTATTTTACACCGCTTTTACACCGTTATTTCGGTGAGTTTAGTTTACACAGCGTAATAAATATGCCCCTAACTGTATTAGGGTATGGTCACACTGGGCGATTTGGGGAGATTTAGTCGCCTGGCAAATAATCGCCCCGTCTTTGCGTCAACCAATCTCTCCAAATGCCTAACCTCTGTCTTGCGGCGGCTAAAATGAAAAGTCGCCTGCGGCATGGCACACGAGTCACTTCGTATTCCGAAGTCGCCCGAGTGCGGGCGACTTCGGAATATGAATCGACGCGTGTGCCATTTAAGCCGCCGCAAGACAGAGGTAAGGCATTTGGGGAGATTGGTAGCCGCAAAGACGAGGTGATTAGTCGCCAGGCGACTAAATCTCCTCAAATCGTCCAGTGTGACCTTACCCTTAAGGTTGTTATTACTGCGTCAGCCAGACTAAATCACTGAACTGAAAAATGGATCATTAATCATTTTATCATAAGGCTATGCCCCTATCCACCCAACTGCTCCAACCGCCACCCCATTTTCAAAAAGTCTTGCTGAAACACTGACATGAGCCTACAATGTCTGATAACATAAGACCACAAATTTACATGTAAAAGGTCATATTTACACGCTATGACAGAACAGCTAATGAATGCCTACTAAGGTGCTGCTTACATATTTCACAAGCAGCGTTTTTTGATGGTAATATAGGTATAGAACCTCTTATCCAGAAAACAGATATCCAGAAAGCTCTGTATTAAGGGAAGGCTGTCTCCCATAGACCCCAGTTTAGCCAAATAATGCAGATTTTTAAAAATGATTTTCTTTTTCGGTAATAATAAAAATGTACCGTGTACTTGATCCAAACTAAGATATATAATTAATTCTTATTGGAAGCATAACAAGCATACCCAGGTTTATTTGACATTATGACAAAGAAATTACGAATGATGGTAGCTACGAGGAGCGGAACTCTGCTTCTGTTAAACCAATAATGCCTTACATTGTTTGCACTTATTCTGACTAAATGGAAGCTATTATACTTCTTACTGCTTTTCCTGGGGCAGAAAAGCATGTTGTTTCTTGGCGACATACATATTATTAAATACTGCAGTCAGCTTTCCAGGACTTAATCACTTACTGTTTTTTTCTATGAAATACATCCATATAGATTTAAACTCAAAGTATGGTTTAGAGAGTGACTGTTTCAAGCACCGGCTTGAAAGCCCAAGGCTGCTGTAGAAACAGCCGAACACTGGCAGAAATATCTGCTACCCGCTAGCACGGATATAGTATTCCCAAAAGTACTGAAAATATAATTAACATGATAACCAAAAGGATTTGCCTTGATGTAATAACTGCCTGACTGGAAAACTATTGTTATCCTTGTTGCAATAAGCATAAAAACAAGAACCGTGCTTGCACTTTCTGCCATTCATGATTATTCAACAACATCCTCATACTGAAAGATTATGAAAAGGACGAACAAATGTATTTCACACTGTCCTTTCGTGGGTGTGCAGTATCTACCTATTTATCTATACAGGTGAGGAACCGGTTATCCAAAATGCTTGGGACCTGGAAAGGCATCTTTCCATAATTTGGATTGTTATAAAGATTTGGATCTTTAGTAAGTCTACTAAAAAAACTATTTGTACACAGTATCGGACTGGGCCGGCGGGAAACCGGGAAAAAAACAGGTGGGCCCTGGCCCTCTTGGGCCCCCGCCTGCCCAGACCTGGTCCTAGATTGGCCCCCCGAACGGAAAGAAAAGTTGTGCGGCGCTGTTTGCTCGCCACTTGCGCATGCGTGTGGTGGGTCTGATGATCGTGCATGCACGCATTGGGCCTGTCATTCGGGCATGCGCGCAGTGCGTCGGTCATTCACACATGCGCATGGGGCACCCGAGGTTCACAACCCGGTGGGCCCGACTGCACCAGTCCGACCCTGTTTGTACATTAATTAAACCCAATAGGATTGTATTGCCTCCAACAAGGTTAATAAATGTGTGTGTGCACATTACTGTTTTATTGATACAGGATTCTAAGGGATATGACCTTCCATAATTCGGAGGTTTTTGGATAATGGATCCCACCTGTATGTCCACCTGTATATCTATAATGGATCCCACCTGTACTTCCATCTGTATATCTATAGACCAAAAGGGTTAACGTCCAGCTGTAGGCATAGAGCATGTGTTACATTGGACTCTAACACACCAAGATGGGCTATGTGGAATTAAGGAAGGTATGGTGTAGTGCAAATACAACTCCCATCTGCTACTGTGCATGAAAAACAAAATACAAGGGCGCCAGGAGGTTCTTGCAACAAAAACAGAAAAGTTTTATTTATCCAAGACAAATGATCCAGAGGTTTTGTACTTATGATCCACAGAGGCCCCATCAGATAATCACTTTGCTTTGCTTTTTCTGCAAAGTTTTTTTTCTACAAATGAACTTAAAGGGATACTGTCATGGGAAAATCAGTTAATAGGGCTGCTCCAGCAGCATTCTGCACTGAAATCCATTTCTCAAAAGAGCAAACAGATTTTTTTATATTCAATTTTAAAATCTGACATGGGGTTAGACATATTGTCAATTTCCCAGCTGCCCCAAGTCATGTGACTTGTGCTCTGATAAACTTCAATCACTCTTTACTGCTGTACTGCAAGTTGGAGGAATATCACCCCCTCCCTTTTTCCCCCCAGCAGCCAAACAAAAGAACAATGGGAAGGTAACCAGATAGCAGCTCCCTAACACAAGATAACAGCTGCCTGGTAGATCTAAGAACAACACTCAATAGTAAAAACCCATGTCCCACTGAGACACATTCAGTTACATTGAAAGGGAAAAACAACAGCCTGCCAGAAAGCATTTCTCTCCTAAAGTGCAGGCACAAGTCACATGACCAGGGGCAGCTGGGAAATTGACAATATGTCTAGCCCCATGTCAGATTTCAAAATTGAATATAAAAAAATCTGTTTGCTCTTTTGAGAAATGGATTTCAGTGCAGAATTCTGCTGGAGTAGCACTATTAACTGATGCGTTTTGAAAAAAACATGTTTTCCGATGACAGGATCCCTTTAAGTATTTTTATTCAAATGTGCTTATGAATGAACTTTCATTGGACTTTATAAATTCGTGATAAACGGAGAAACATTTTTATGTCTCTTTTTGTACAATTCACTTGTTTTTCACTTGTGGGGTTAATTCTTTCATTACTTATGCTAATACAGATGACGATTGTATGATGTCACGCAGGGGGTGTTAAATAGCCTTCTCTCACAACAAAAATGTTATTCTTAATAAAGGGGCCTGACCCCGAAACGTCGCATTTTCTAGAGGGTTGGAGGGTGTCAATCCCTTTGTCACCGTGCACCGGGCAATCAACACGTCAAAGTTTTATAGTAAACTTAGATTTACTATACCCCGATGCTGCCAAAAACCTGAATCCGAAAATCAGCCATCTTAGACCTGAGGTCCTGTATAAGTGAATGGGAGAGAAACTATACCAATTTGAAGATATCGTGGTTTGCACTGGCTTTAGCCTGATAATCCGAAAAAGCATTCAGGAAAACAGGACCCTTACCTGCAGATCATTATGGAAACGTTAAACATGTATACATTTGCTTATGTATTTGTTGACTTTACTATACAAAGAGGAAATTCCATTATTTGCTCACAGGTTTGTTTTCTGGGCTCTTTTGTAGACAGGAAAAGGAACTCAGTAAATTCTACCCGCACTTGCTATGTATCTAAATAAAACATGGGCATCTCATAAATAGATCATATTGTGTGCTGAAACTGTAATAATGCTTGAACCATAATCTCAAGTACTTCATTATGTCAGCCTCTTCAACCAGAACAAGGTCATATTGTAAACAATGTCCAGATGGTCACGGAACAAGTCCTATTCATGTCTTGCTTCAAATTACACTGGATCCCTGGCAGCCTCCATTCAAAGCCCTCCTGACTTCATTAGTCTCGACTAATGCATTGTATGTTTTTGTATGATGTAGACACTGCCATTCTAAAATACTTTGCAACTGGTCTTTCTGGACCTGTTATCCAGAATGCTCAGAACCTGGAGCTTCCCGGATAACGGGTCTTTCTATAATTTGGATCTTCATCCCTTAAGTCTACTAGAAAATCAAGTAAACATGAAATGAACCCAATAAGCCGGTTTTGCTTCCAATAAGGATTAATTATATCTTAGTTTGGATCAAGTACAAGGTACTGTTTTATTATCACAGAGAAAAAGGAAATCATTATAAACTTTTTATTATTTTGATAAAATGGAGTCTATGGGAGACGGTCTTTTCTGCCTAATGGGTTTCCAGATAACAGATCCCACACCTGTACACAGGTATCACTATCCGCCACTGATTATCCAGAATGCTCAGTACATGGGGTTTTCCGGATCTTTCCGTAATTTGGGTCTTCATGCCTTATGTCTACTAGAAATTAATTTAAACATTAAATAAACCCAATAGGCTGGTTTTGCTTCCAATAAGGATTAATTATATCTTAGTTTGGATCAAGTACAAGGTATTATTTTATTATTACAGAGAAATATAGATTTCTGCAGGGAACACTTGTATACCTGTACATAGCCAAGAAAACAAAGTGGCCACTTGGTCAACAAAAGTGATGGGTGAAATTTGCGAAACGCATTGAAGCAATAAGTGTCAAAATTATTTTGACATGCGTCAATTTCGATGCCTGCAACAATTTCTATACGCGCGACTATTTTGTCCAAATGCATTAAAGTCAATGGGTGTCCGAATAATTTTGACGCATGACAATTTTTATACTATTCTGACGTGTGCCACAATTTTTTCAGCGCCGTCGATTTTTTGCAGGTGAATTTTCGCTGCAGTTTCGATGACGCCGAAATGTGGAAATTCGCCACTAGTCAACAACGCATTTTAGTTTGTTTTGCTTTCCATTTCAATAAATCTGGGAGAATGTGGAAAAACAACCAACCCTTTTCAGCCTTTGGCAAACAGCAGGTAGCTGTATGTTCTTTCTGGGAGGTACTCACTTGAAACATAGGAATTTGAAAAAAAAACAGCCCATTTGGTCTTCCTAATTACGGATTTGTCTTGTGTTGATCATTTATGTTGTTTTGTAAAAAAACCCTTATAGTTAACAAAAACTTGTTTAAAATCTGCTGCACTCTTAGCCACTGTTGTTTTTACCGTAAAAGATGTATTCACTGCACGTGCACTGTAAAATAATACTTTCACAAATGAGACAATTTATATTTCAAAGGCAAGGTTTAAGCTCCACCTATGTTGTGTCAACCAAGGCTCTCATAAGAAACCTTGGGGCTTTTTATGACTAGTAAGAGCTTAATTAGTGTGGCACCAACAATCTGAGTCCAAACCCTCTTCCATGAGACACAGCTTCTCTTTACTTTCTTCTATTATCTATTTATGTCTTCAGCCGTATGTATTCTCTCTTCTATTTTGCCTTTCTCTACTCAGCTCCCTCTCTTATAACTCCTCTCAACTGACAAGACAGTCAAACAATAAAGAATCAAACCCAGCAACTCAGAAATACGAGACATACTAACGTGGGTAGGTTCACCTTTAAGTTAACTTTTAGTATGTTATAAAATGGCCTATTCTAAGCAACTTTTCAATGTCTCAATTTTTTTCTCTTTTTAAATTATTTGCCTTCTTCTTCTGACTCCAGCTTTTCAGCTTTCAAATGAGGGTCACTGACCCCATCTAAAAACAAATGCTCTGTAAGGCTACAGACGTATTGCTGTTGCTACTTTTTATTACTCATCTTTCTATTCAGGCCCCCTCTTTTTCATATTCCAGTCTCTTATTCAGTGTATGGTTGCTAGGGTAATTGGAGCCCTAGCAAATAGACTTGTGAAATTTGTATGTGAATAATAAGGAATGTATCGGAGATGGCCTCAGGGCCGGAACTAGGGGTAGGCAGAGTAGGCACGTGCCTAGGGCGCAAAGCTGGGGGGGCGCCAGGCACGTACCTGCTCTGTCGCCTATCTGTAACGAACATACCTGGTGGTCTAGGGGGGGGGGCGACAGGGACGCCTGTCGCCCCCTCGGCGGGGACGCCTGCCTCGACGAGCGGCTCTGTAGGCCGCAGGCGGCGGCGTCCTAGGGCGCGCGCGGCGCGCTCTGGATTTTCTTAAAGGCGCTGACGTAGTGACGTCAGCGCGCAAGGGCGCGCAATTCAAACACTATTTAAAGCCCATTAGGGCTGTGGGAGTTTGCCCGTGATAGGATTTTGTTCCTGGTGCTTCTGAGCCTTGTGTTTATTCTGATTCTGTCTGATTCCTGTTTTGACCCCTGCCTGGCTATTTTGACTATTCTGAATTCTGGATCCTGACCTTGCCTGCTTACGACTACTCTACTGTTTAACCCTTCGATTGATCACCCGGTTTTGACCCTTTTGCCTGTTTGACGTTTCTTGCTATCTGCCTGCCTCGACCCAGCCTGTCTTGACGATTCTGTTGCCTGCTCCATTTGTACCGTGACCTTCGGCCCAAAAGACTCTGCTACCTGCCGTGCCCCTCTGCTAGCCAGAACATCTCGCCTTGTACCCCTTGTTAAATCCAGGTGGCACCCAAGTAAGCTGAGGGCTCCTCCCGAAGCCCAACGGTGGTCACACTACTGGTGAAGCCGATCCGAGACCAGGGTACTTGGCACCTGTTCTGGTATTGGGTGCCGGCCGTGACACTATCCCATGTCTGGTCCCATCACTCCCCATCTTCCTGCACGGTGTATGGCCTTTCTGCGCATGCCGATTTGCCCTTGTGCACATCCGCGCCGGCGTCAACACACGCGTGCGCGCCGGCGTCAGCATGCTCAGCCGACGCCACTGCGGGACATGTTGCCCAGGGCACCTGCACGGTGTGGTCTGGCTCTGGATGGCATTCCTATAATTCAGAGCTTTTTGGAAAATGGATTATGGATTAGAGATCCCATACCTGTCCCTCATAAAAATAACTCATATTACTACATTGATGAATTGAGAGATGAGCTATTCCCTCCCATTCTAGGTGAGAATGCATGCATTATTTCACATCCACCTTTAGTGAATAGACCCCCATAGTGTATTTCTAAATGACTGGCAACCATTAACAAAACTTAATTTTGCCTGAATCTAGGACCCAGTTAAGGAGAGGGAATCTTCAACTTGAATAGCGTCAGAATAGAAAAAAATAATTGTGTGAACACTCACAGGCTTGTTCACAAAGGATCAGTAAAGTTCAGTGAAGGTGGTTAGGTATGTGCAGACTATGACATAATAAGTGTGAGTAATCAACATAATGTTAGGTGAGCAAATAAATGTGCACTATAACCTATGAGTAATAAAGTAATGTGTATGATTCATCTGCTGAACATTTTTCAAAGTTTCAAAATGAAAAAATAAATAAAGAAATAAAGAAAACCTTGATGCTCTGGAAATGCTCTGGAAATAAAGGCATGATTTCCAAAGGTCAATAATGTCATGATTGTAGAGTAAATGCAAATGTAAATCCCTGCTTAATTAAATCTGTATGGTATATTTCTTTCCTTAATAGGCCATTTCTAACAACACGTACCTTACACCCATTGCGTCAGAAGCACAACAGTGAACATAGCTCATGGGAGAATGCTACATAGAAGTGAAGGTAAGAAATGCCTTGCAGTTTGTGCATGGAATTGCAGAAATCTTAAAGGGACAGTAACATCAAAAATGTAAAGTGATTTAAAAATATAATGTAGTGTTACCCTACACTGGTAAAACTGATGCGTTTGCTTCAGAAACACTACTATTGTTTATATAAACAAGCTGCTGTGTAGCCATGGGGGCAGCCAAAAAGCTCATGTTACACAGCAGATAGCAGATAAGCTCTGTAGAACATAATGGTGTTATCTGTTATCCACTATTTAGGGTCTGGCCACACAGGCAGATTCAGGGAGAATAGTCGCCAGGCTACAAATCTTCTCTTCTTTGCGGTGACTAATCTCCCCGATCTGGCTTCCCCTGACTAAAATGTAAAACGCCTTGGGGCAGGCACACGGAACGATTGGTTTTCCAAAGTTGCCCGTAATTGCCTCATGAGGAAACTTTGGGCGACTTGGGAAAACAAATCGCTCCGTGTGCCTGCCCTCAGGCGATTTACATTTTAGCCAGCAGAAGGCAGATCGGGGAGATTAGTCATCGCGAAGAAAAGGAGATTTGTCGCCTGGCAACTAATCTCCCCGAATCTGCCTGTGTGGCCAGACCCTTAACCTGTGCCATATAGCCTTTTTTCAATTTCCGCCATGGCTACACAGCAGCGTGTTTATATGAACTATAGTAGTGTTTCTGAAGCAAACAGGTCAGTTTTACCAGTCTGTTTTTAGTTTTTATCTTATGAGCAGAGTCATCTTGGTTTTCTCTTGAAAAACAACATTGTAAATGGACATTAAAAAGATTTGGCTGCAAAACAACTACAAACTGGCCATGTAACTGGCCATGTACCTGCATCTCTATCGTAAATTCCCAAGGGGATAATAGTTACATAAGAGAGATAGTTGCATAATAAATATAGCTGACTCACGTCCAACCCTTTCTTTGTGTTAATCTCACCTAATATCGAGTTGATGTAGTCGCGGGAAAAAAAACAACGCGTCTCAAAAAAGAGCGATCAAACCAATCCCTGGATTAACTTTGTCCTAAAACTTAATTTCAATAACCTTATAAAAAGGCATCCATTTTTTAAATCTAACCAATGTATCTTCCAGTACAATCACTTCAGAGAGAGAATTCTCTGCAACTTCACAACTCGGTTCAATCATCACAGAGAGGGTTCTGACTGCAAAAACCTCCAAAATAATAGACAGTAAAAATTAAAAATGTGAACATATATGTATATAATTTTATAGATGATCACACAGACAAAAATCTGAAGCCATCACCAATGGCTTCAATAGGGAGGGACTATGGTGCATAGAGTGATTCTTAAGTGTTTTCCCCAATGTGTAGTTTGACACATAAACATGAGACTTCAATTCCTACAAATCATCTCATTCTGATTCGGGGGTATGTTTTTTTTTTTTTATCAAAAAGCTAAATAAGAGCTCACGCAGTGAATTTTCCATTCCAGTGAAATTCCACCGCTCTCTATTCACCTGTATGGGATTTTTAGGGAAATGCGTATCAAAGGATGTTGAATGGGAATAGAAATACCAGCACAGGTCATTTTACAAAGATGATAATAAACATGAGCAACCTCTTCTGAAATGAAAACAATCTTTTTCTTGCCTGAAACTTCTTAAAACTTGGAGAATTCCATGTGCAAATTTTATAATGTGGAAACATTATAATCATGGGAATGTTGGTGAAGCACATTGTAAATGAATTACAGTTTCTAAGTACTAAACAGTCAATGGATGCAAGGATGTGCTGGCTAGTGATGTGCGGGTTGTCCAATAACCACAGGACCCGCGGGTTTGGGCCTATCTCACTGCGCCGTTTGTGGGTCATGGGAGGGTTCAGCTCTTCTGCCTGCTCTTCTCGCCGCGACCTTAGACTGTCAGATTCTAGTTTTATAGGCACACCTCTTTTGTGACATAAGCAGCGGGGCAGGGCGGGTTTATAAAAGGAGGAGGGAAGCCAAGTGTGGCCGGTTGGGTGTGGGTCGAGCTTTTCTCTACCTGCATATTACTAGAGCTGGCTGATCCCTTAACACTTGATTATGCATTTCCATTCACTATTACTTTTATAGGATGTGTGAGATGCCAAAATCTTGGAGAAGCTAGTTGATGAAAATCAGACAGATATCAATCGTAATGGTTTAAAAAAAATCAAAACGCCACAGTGCATAATTCAATCATTGGTCGTGTGTGGGGATGGCCAAATTGGGCCCAGATCTGTGTGTTTGGTGCTGGGAGTGTGTGGCCACCTTAAGGCAATGCAGTCCCTATTATAATAATATTTGTAATGTCTATTACGTTGAAACAGTCCCACTACTCATGCCTTATCAATCACAGCGTGTATATAGAAAATGGTGATTTATTCTAATCAGAAGATGGTAGATCAGTTCAGGCACCCGAGTCACCAATCCCATTATTTAGTGACATTGAACCCAAATCTTACCTCCAGTTTAATTAAGGCAAACATTTGTTATTCTACCTAATAATTCTCAGCAGCTGAATTAATAGAGGTAGGCAATATGCTGATTCTTGTAATTTAGTGCAGAAATTCCTATTTAATAAAAGACACTACGTTTGCCCAGGTACAGTAACCCACAGCAACCAATAAGAAGTTTGCTTTTAAACAGGTGAATAGAAAATGTACCTGTTGATGGTTGCTGTGGGTTACTGCATAGAGGCAAACCTAGTGCCGTTACATAACCTCGTAAATATCATTGTATCAGAGAATTATAAAAAATGGGCTACACTATTTGGAAAACACAGGCATTATGTTTGGCACGAGCCCTATTCAGCAAACGTATGTTGAACAAGGGGGGTATACTGTATCTTTAAAGGTGACCCAATACTGCTATACGTACTAATAATTATACATGTTAATAAAACATTATTTTATTATGCATGTCACTGATAAGAAATCCTTATAACAATATTTTGCAATCTGGGTCAGAGAGCTTGCAATTTTGTTTTGTCTTTATTGTTTAAGTCCTTATTCTGCTTTTGCTACACAACAAACCTTTTTTTCCTTATCAGAGCATAATATAAATGCCTGCCCCCTGGCACTAGCTAAGATTTCTGGAACCCCTTGAACCTTCCAACATAGGGAGGCAATGTAGCCCGACACTCCCCTCAGAGCTCTTCTCTTTAATGCAGAACAATGGTTCAATAGTGGAGTTATTTTGGCAGACCGCGCTGCGCTCCTTAGGAGGGGATCCTCAAAACTGGCATTGTCAGGGGCCTGAGAACCTCTTCCAGCCGCGGTTTACAAGCCATTTCTTGAGATTTTATGACTTTTAAGGTGAGCTGTCAAATGACCCATGAAACAGATCCTGCACTCATCCTTACATTGAATTTATCTGAGGCGCTGCTGCCTGGCAATGAAAGGGTACGTGAGTTTTCCACAAAATCCCCAGCGAGGGAAAGCACAGATATGACTAAGTGTTTTTACCTCACTTTAACCGTATTGCTGGGAGTGAAGAAATAAATTCCGTGCCATACCCCCAGCAGCAGCAGAGAAACTCTGTGGTCAATGCAGCTCACATACCACAGTGGGCTATGCCAAGAATGCACAAATCCTTTAGCAAAGACTAGAAGCCCGACTAATCATTCATTCGGCCCATAAAAAGAAACCATGGTTAACCATTCATCAGCCCCTGCTGCATTCCTCACCCATTCGCTTGCAAGGGAATAAACAATAGAGAAGCCCAGACTATATAACTATGTGGCCGTTTAAAGTGATCCCAAGCATGAACAAAGTAGCAAACAGAATCAAGCTGAAATGAATGCTCTCTGGCTCCTGGGTTTGAGAACATTCTAGTAGTGGAGCCATTTGCCATCTGTAGCTCTATCAGTTTCAGCGAGGGCTGGACCTTTTAGGGTAAGGCCAGACGAGGAGATTCAGGGAGATTTTGTCGCCTGGCGACTTATCGCCACGTCTTTTGGGCGACTATTGAAAACGCATCGCCGCATGTGCATTAGTGCAGGCGATTTTGCGCTGTAGCCTATGGGGAAAAGACGCTGAGGCAGTTCGGGGAGATAGTCGCCCAAAAGACGTGGCGATAAGTCGCCAGGTGACAAAATCTCCCCGAATCTCCTCGTCTGGCCTTACCCTTAATGGAAAACTTTACCCCCCAACAATAATAAAAATAAATTGCATAAACCAGCTCATATGTAAAACCCTGCTTCAGGTAAATGAACCATTTTCATAATAATATACTTTTTTAGTAGTGTGTGCCATTGGCTAATCCTAAATAGAAAATTGCCATTTTAAAAAATAAGGTCCGCCCCCTGGGATCCTAGGATTCACGGTGCACACAAACAAACCAAAAATGTTAGGTCACATGAGCCAATTAACAGACAGAGTTCTGTCTTTTGCTTCCACACTTCTTCCTGTTACAGTTAGAACTGCAGTATTTCTGGTCAGGTGATCTCTGAGGCAGCACACAGACCATCACAAAATGGTGGTTCAAGGGATGTAAAGGGCAATATTTACTTAAATATATATATAGTTTGGTAAGATTCTTTAATATGCCACTTATTTTGATAGAAATATGTTGCAAAATGAACACTTAGGGCTCTTGCACACGGGCATTCTTACCTGCGCTCCCCTTTTTTGTGCTTTCTTCCGTTCAGCCGCAGGGGAGAGCAGGAGTAGACGCAATCAATTATTTTGAAGGGGGCTGTATTCACACAGACATGTAAGCGCCAAACGCAGGTTGGGACACAGCATGTTGCATTTCACCTGCGTTTGGCACTTACATGCGTCTGTGTGAGTACAGCCCCCTTCAAAATAATTGACTGTGTCTACTCATGCGCTCCCCTGCGGCTGAACTGAAGAGAGCGCAACGCAGGGGAGCGCAGCTAAAACCTCCCCTGTGTAAGAGCGCTAAGTGTTCATTTTGGGGGTATAGTTTTCCTTTTAATAAAGCAACCGTTTCAGGGCCAAACCACAAGTAGGGCGTATGTGATCATAGAGAATAAGCCATACAAGTTACAATGGATTTTTGGCACAGCTATGCACCAGGTTTAGTGCACAGCAGCAAAATTGCTTTAAAGATATTTGATTTTCTGGCAACATTAAGAGGCAATAAATAGTTTTGCCTACAGGGGCAGAGATGCCGAGATGTCAGCACAAAGACCGAAGTAGCCGGCAGCATCTATACAATATGCTGTGCTCCTGTTTCCACTCCAGGATTGAAATTGATACGGCTCATTGAATTTAAAAAGAGAATACACCCTTTCTAAACAGTCGGAAACTTCTCCCATCATATCTGAGACATGGGCAGAGTTGTAACCTCCTATATTTAAACCACGTGCATATTAAATCCATATGCTGTTAACACAGACTGTACTCGTTTCTGTAAAGCTATGTGCCATGCACCTAAACTAAAGAGGTGCTTCCCCTTTAAGTTAACTTTAAGTATACTATAGAATGTCCTATCCTTAGCAACATTGCAACTGGTCTTCATTGTTTATTTTTTATACTTTTGCCTTCCTCTTCTACATCTTTTTAGCTATCAAATGGGGGTCACTAACCCCGGCAGCCAAAAGACTATTGCTCAAAAAGCTTGCAATTTTATGATTATTGATACTTTTTATTCCTTTCAGTTCTGTCCTTCTTCTATTCATATTCCAGTCTCTCATTCAAACCACTGCCTGGTTGCTGGGGTAAACAAGGGTGGTTCAACCTAAAGTTAACTTTTAGTATATACTATTCCTAGCAACTTTGCAATTGGTCTTCATTGTTTAGTTTTTATTAATTTTTAAATATTTGCCTTCCTCTTCTACATATTTCCAACTTTCAAATGGGGGGTCACTGAACCCAGCAGCCAAAAAACTCTGAGAGCTAACAATTGTATTGCTATAGGCTCTTTCCTATTCATATTCCAGTCTCTCATTAACTTAAACAAGACCCTAGCAACCAGATGCTAAAATTCCAAACTAGAGAGATGCGTTAACCAAAAAGTTAAATAATAGAAAAACCACAAAAAATAAACCTTTTGAATTAGAATAGTAATATCTATGTCATACTAAAGTGAGGTGCAAGCTGTCTGCAATACCGCTGGAGGAGGAATCAGCATAGCTTCAACTGTCTTATTACTGCTTGATCAATTTTCAGATGGTCTTCACTTTTTTGTTTTTAATTACTTAGCTCTCCAATATAGAATTTCACCAGGTATTTGGTTGCTCTGTTGCACATTACTCTAGCAACCAGGCAGATTATATAAGAAATTGGAATATGAATAGGCGTGGCACTCAGTAGAAAGATCAGTAATAATAAGTAGCAATTACAATAAAATATAGCTTCACAGATTACCTAAAATTATAGTTTTTGGTTGCTGGGGCCAGTGACCCACTTTTGAAAACTGTCAGTAGAAAATAGTAAATAATTAAAAAGCTATAAAAAATAAAAGCAGAAGACCAGGCCATTCTATAATACAGGTATGGGACCTGTTATTCAGAATGCTCTGGACCTGGGGTTTTCCGGATAGCGGATCTTTCCGTAATTTGGGTCGTCATGCCTTATGTCTACTAGAAATTCATTTAAACGTTAAATAAACGCAATAGGCTGGTTTTGCTTCCAATAAGTATTAGTTATATCTTAGTTGAGATCAAGTACAAGGTACTGTTTTATTATCACAGAGAAAAAGGAAATCATTTTTGAAAATTTGGATTATTTGGATAAAATGGAGTCTTTGGGAGACAGCCATTCCGTAATTCGGAGCTTTCTGGATATCGGGTTTCCAGATATACCTGTATACTAAAAGTTCACTTAAAGGTGACCCACCTCTTCAAGCTTAGCATAGCCCATGTTGGTGGCAAAATCATTTTCGCAATCACACATTAAGGAATGGTAGTACTTCAGGTTATAGAAATACCCTTACCCAGAAAACTCCAGGTCTTGTGTATTAAAGATAACACATTCCAGACTTAAATTTTAATCATGCAGTATTCCCCAATAACAAACTGGACCGTTTTTTTCATCTTCTGATGCATGAAAACAAGGTCAATTACCAAGGAAAATATAGGCTTGTCTGTAGAAAATAAGAGAATGCTTCTGTTTAATTGGCTCCTAAGGCAATTGTAGGACACTGTACTCTGAAATTCCTCTATCATGTTTTACACGTACATTGCAATCAGCTAATTTAGAAATCATGCTGCAAGAATAGAAGATAACAGCTGCTTTATTACCACCCCACACTACCACAGCCAAACTGTTCAGACTACTGCTTTAATCACAGGCTGTTCATTTTCTGGTTTGAGAAGCTTAAAAGTGTAATTACTTCCAGTTTCACAGTGTCGCTTAGATTGTAAGCTCTACGAGGCAGGGACCTACTTTTTCCTGTATCACGTAACATGTACCACTTTAACTTTGTTACTGTGTATATTTATTTTATACAGTTTGTTTGCCCTTTCTATTTACGCTTTGTAAAAATGTACAGCATTGCCTCTACAGTAGAACAATACAGTATGGGACCTATTATCCAGAATGCTCGGGACCTGGGGCTTTCCGGAATAACGCGTCTTTCTGTGATTTGGATCTTCACACCTTAAAGGGATCCTGTCATCGGAAAACATGTTTTTTTCAAAATGCACCAGTTAATAGTACAACTCCAGCAGAATTCTGCACTGAAATCCATTTCTCAAAAGAGCAAACAGATTTTTTTAAATTCAATTTTGAAATCTGACATGGGCCTAGATATTTTGTCAATTTCCCAGCTGCCCCCAGTCATGTGACTTGTGCCTGCACATTAGGAGAGAAATGCTTTCTGGCAGGCTGCTGTTTTTCCTTCTCAATGTAACTGAATGTGTCTCAGTGAGACATGGGATTTTACTATTGAGTGTTGTTCTTAGATCTACCAGGCAGCTGTTATCTTGTGTTAGGGAGCTGCTATCTGATTACCTTCCCATTCTTCTTTTGTTTGGCTGCTGGGGGGAAAAAGGGAGGGGGTGATATCACTCCAACTTCCAGTACAGCAGTAAAGAGTGATTGAAGTTTATCAGAGCACAAGTCACATGACTTGGGGCAGCTGGGAAATTAACAATATGTCTAGCCCCATGTCAGATTTCAAAATGGAATATAAAAAAAATCTGTTTGCTCTTTTGAGAAATGGATTTCAGTGCAGAATTCTGCTGGAGCAGCACTATTAACTGATTCATTTTGAAAAAAAATGTTTTCCCCATGACAGTATCCCTTTAAGTCTACAAGAAAATCATGTAAACATTAAATAAACCCAATAGGCTGGTTTTGCTTCCAATAAGGATTAATTATATCTTAGTTTGGATCAAGTACAAGTTACTGTTTTATTATTACAGAGAAAAAGGAAATCATTTTTTTTAAAATCTGGATTATTTGATTATAATGGAGTCTATGAGAGACATCCTTTCTGTAATTTGGAAATTTCTGGATAACGGGTTTCCGGATAACGGATCCCATACCTGTATAAAGAAAAACACACACACACAATGGGTGAGAAAATACTGAATTCCCCTACTGAGAACAAATATATGCTCTCTGTGCACCTTAAGAAGCAAGTCTAATCCACGTGTTTAAAATTAAAATGTTATACAGGTATGGGACCTGTTATCCAGAATGCTCAGGCCCCGATAACAGATCTTTATTTAATTTGGATCTTCATATCTTAATAAAGTGTACTAAATAATAAAAAGTGAACTAAAAAATCATGTAAACATTTAATAACCCCAATAGGCTGGTTTTGCTTCCAATAAGGATTAATTATATCTTACTTTGGATCAGTATATGCTATTGTTCTATTATTACAGAGAAAATTTTGGATTATTTGAACAAAATGGAGTCTATGGGAGACCGCCTTTCCGTAACTGGAAGTTTTCTGGATGACGGGTTTCCAGAAAACGGATTCTATACCGGTACCTTAGTTTCATAAAAAAACATGGAAACATATTTCATAAAGAACTTATATCAGCACCAATTATCAATAATACCTACACAATAGTAAAAGCCTACACTATCTTAGGCATAGATGTGTCTAATGTTGAAGGGGTTGTTCACTTTTTTCAGTTCAGTTGGTTTCAGATAGTTCACCAGAAATAGACTTTTTCCAATGACTTTCTTTCTTCTATGTGTGACTGTTTTTCTGATATTGAAGTGTAAAGTTTCATTGTTCACCTTCTAAAGCAGCTCTGGGGGGTCGCCGACCCTCTAAACTGTTCTAAATTGATAAATTTAGTCAATACATTTCTTATCTTTGTCCCTGCTCGGGACCTGGGGTTTTCAGGATAACATATCTTTCTGTAATTTGGATCTTCATACCTTAAGTCTACTCGAAAATGATTTAAACATTAAATAAACCCAAAAGGCTGGTTTTGCCTCTAGTAAGGATTAATTCTATCTTAGTTTGGATCAAGTACAAGGTACTGTTTTATTATTACAGAGAAAAGGAAATCATTTTTAAAAATGTTAATTATTTGGATATAATGGAGTCTATGGGAGAGGGTCTTCCCATAATTCTGAACTTTCTGGATAATGGATTTCCAAATAATGGATCCCATACCTTTACCTTCACCCAAGCTCAACAAAGATAATGGTTATGGAGACATTTTTATAATAGAGCAGCTACTCCTACTTGGACAACACTTGGCATCCATAATACACAGTGGCATGACAATTATTTATGGATGTTCAATATTTTCATTGACATATAGATCCAATGTACCTATAGGGGGGCTTCCTTTCCAAACCAGATGTATTAGAACTAACTCAAATCACTAATTCCAGGACAAACAAAAATCTAACAAAATCACTGCCTTTTGCACAAATCCTGCATGAAGAGACATGATGTCTGGTGATTTTAATAGAGTGATCTCTAATACATCTTCTAGGCAAAAGTAACCCCCCTATAAGATATAATTGGATCTAGCTGTCAATGAATATCTGACACCCAACTCCTGCATGAAGACAGAATGAAGAGAAACAGATGCTGAGAGAGGAATAGTGATTATTTCAGAAACAGTACAGAATTTGTAATTGTGTTTCAGTATGCTGAAGCTTATTACATTTTCAATTTCATACTAGTTCCCCTTTAAACTGCATCAGTCTTGGGACACTGTTCAAAAAGCACAGCAGTGATACTGTATGTGATACACAAGCAATGAATAACCTGCAAAATACTTTCTTATGTTTATTAATCAATGTCACTTGTCACATGGCCTCAGAGGTGCAGAGGACCTCTTGTCTTTATCAATTTTTGTTGTCACAGCCTCATCACACCCCCACCTAATGGTTTAAAATTTAGTGGTGAGCACAACTTTCCCTGTTTTATTATGTATGTATATTTTTATATGTATAGAGCTCCTTGGGGTAAATTTACTAAACGGCGAAAATTTGCCAACTATGGCTTAGCAGCCATCGCAACACTTTGCCAGGCGAAAATTCGCTCAGACATCGCAAATTTCCTAAGATCCGGAGTTTCGTCCTGCCCGATGAACGCTGGCGAATTTTCGCTAGCGTTACTTCTGCAGTGCGAGCAAATCAAAGTGAAGATGCGCTAGTGTTCAATTCTGCCTAGCGCAACTTCGTTAGAGGTTTTGCGCTCAGGCTAATTTGCATACAATGGGAAATTTAAAGTTGAATGCACCTCTTTATGTTACATTACATTTACACTGATTACAAATGCCAAGGGAACCCTAATAAAGACAATAGAGTTGTTATAATGCCCTACACATGAGCCCACTGTAAAATAATGTTCCCATATGTTATAAAATGTATGGGGGAAACAGGTTAAACACAAAAAAAAAGACGAAAAGACAGCGTTTTTTGAACTTATCTCTGTATCAGTGGGTCTCTCTGAGTATCTCTGTGAGTATGAGTGAGTATCTCTGTATCAGTGAGTCTCAGTGGGTGTCAGTGAGTATCTCTGCGAGTATGAGTGAGTATCTCTATCAGTGGGTATCTCTGTGAGTATGAGTGAGTATCTGAGTATGAGTGAGTATCTCTGTGAGTATGAGTTTTTCTGTCTCAGTGGGTCTCACTGAGTATTTCTGTGAGTATGAGTGAGTATCTCAATATCAGTGGGTTTCAGTGAGTATCTTTGTGAGTATGAGTGAGTATCTCTGCATCAGTGGGTCTCAGTGAGTATCTCTGTGAGTATGAGTGAGTATCTCTATATCAGTGGGTATCTCTGTGAGTATGAGTGAGTATCTCTATATCAGTGGGTATCTCTGTGAGTATCTCATTATCAGTGGGTTTCAGTGAGTATCTCTGTGAGTATGAGTGAGTATCTCTGTATCAGTGAGTCTCAGTGGATCTTAGTGAGTATCTCTGAGTATGAGTGAGTATCTCTGCATCAGTGGGTCTCAGTGAGTATCTCTGAGTATGAGTGAGTATTTCTGTATCAGTGGGTCTCAGTGAGTATCTCTGTGAGTATAAGCGAGTATCTCTGCATCAGTGGGTCTCAGTGAGTATCTCTGTGAGTATGAGTGAGTATTTCTGTATTGGCAGAAGTCCATGGAATCGGTAATGCTGGCGAATCTTCGCCAGCTTCAGTCACTTCGCCCTTTAGTAAATCTGCCCTCTTGAGGGCAAAGCACTGAACGTTATACAGGAGCAGTGACCAGCTCCATGTTGTAGCTCCCACCCTTCCCAGCTATAGTCAAAGATTTGATGTCCCCACTGTGACAACTGACAGGCGCTCAAATATTCCAGTTAGAAAGTGACTGGGGAGGGTGGATTTTTCTGCAGCAGACCCCATGGTAAGTGTTCCCCCCAGGACTGCTGTCTAAAGCATTCCAGTAATAAATATGCTGGTTTATTAGGGGGGATTAGGCTACATGCATTTGAACTATGTGTTTAGTGAGTACTGCTGGATGTCAACCCACACCTATTTAGCCTCATACAACAAATGGTAATACAGGAAATTGTTTAAACTCAGGGCAAAAAACAACAAAAAGGTGGTATAAAGGTGATACCTTTATTGGCTAACTAAGATAATCATAGCAAGCTTTCAGAACATTTTAGTTCCTTTTTCAAGCTGAATAGAGTGAAGCAGTGGTGTTCTCTGATGTGTATGTGTGTGTGTATATGTATGTGTATATATATATATATATATATATATATATATATATATATATATATATATATATATATATATATATACACACACATATATACACACACACAACATTCAGCTCATATCAATTGATTAACAAAAACTAATGTCCATCTTTGTGTGTGGTGTTAACAAAGTCATATACAAGAGGACATGCATGGGATCAAAGTGGCTGAATATAAATTAGGGCTAAATTAATGGACAGAGCACCACAACTTCATTATATTCAGCTTGAAAAAGGAACTCAAATGTTCTGAGAGCTTGCTATGATTATATTAGTTAGCCAATAAAGGTATCACCTTTTTGTTATTTTTTTTTTTATCATCTCCTACTTGCCCCGGTTGTCATTTCTGTGGGCAAAGCTTGTGCAGAGCAAGAGTCGATCGCTTTGCTGACATTTCAGTCCTCAATGCCTGAGCCAAGTTATAGAGATCTCCTGCTTGGCACAGGCTTTGCGGATTGGAACAGCACAGTGCTGTTTTCATTAGCAACACACAGTAAATAAATATCTTGAATGGATATTGGAAAGCTACTTAACGTTACATATTTCATATTTTTTGGTGAAAAGTGACCACGGCCAGACTCTGCCCATACCTGTCTCTGGGATCTATCCAGCTGGTAGTTTTGCTGGTGTGGTCAATGTAATACACTTTGCCATCAACATCTCGTGCTTCTTCCCAGCCATCTGGCAGAGGGAGCTCCTTCCTTATCATCTCCAGAAAGGTTACTGTCCCCCATAAATCTGCCCAGAGGGGGTTCTAAATCCACCAAGGGAGTATAAATCCAGGAAATGGCGCTTGGCCCCAAACAGGGAAATGGGTAGAAGTGCTAATGTCCAGCTGCTAAATAGAGGGGGATGTCAGAAACACACCTGAGCCAAAGCAATCTGGGGGCGTCCCAAGTACTGGTAGCAAATGAATATTTCCAGTGGAATTCCTAAGTTCAGCAAAGACAAACACCCATGGCAAAATCCTCAGTGCTGATCATTGGGGCCACTTCTATTTAGTCTACCCAGGGGGGGATCCCCCACTCCAGGCTCACTGACCACTGCACCGCCCCCCTAAATTCACTGATCCCCCAGCAGCTCAGGGTTTCCATCTGATAATGATGTTTGTCCAAACGCTCCGGGTTCCTCCATTATCAGCCAATCCTTTGCTAAAGTCCAGATCATCCAATGGGTCACTATGTGCTGTAATAGTTGCGACCGTGGGGCTTATTCCAACCCACGCGCTGTGTGTTCCAATCGGGGGTCCTCCTTAAAGGGGCCGCAAAGAGCGTCCTGTCTCTGGTTCTTCCTTGTCGCTGCCCCGGCTGCTTGTTGGCTCTCGGGCTCTGATGCTTCCGAAACTACAGTAATAACGTCATCCAGGTGATTACTGTATTCCAGGTAATAGACGTGCACTACAGAGAGCGAGAACAGCAGGACTGGGAGCTTGTGATACGGATGGTGCCCAGCTCGCTTTCTCTAAGAGCTTAAGCAGCGCTCACACGCTTACGGTGTTCATTTTAATTTATCGGTCTGAAAATCTAGAAGTGCATCCTGCCCTCTTCCCCCTTTAAAATCCTTGTCGCACCTGCCCCACTACTGGTTGCGATCGCCTCTCTTGCTTTGTGCTGACAGGTCCTGCCTGTCCCATTCATCCTCCTCCCTCCTACCTGCACAGTCAGTCCTGCCATCAACTCTTACTTTGTGATGACAGGTCCCAGTTTTCCCATTCATCCGCCTTGTGATGTAATTTATCTGCCTTCCTCCATCATTCTTGTGGGCTATAGAACTACTGCTCCTGGCTCTGCCCTGCTGCTGCTGCTAGTATAGAGCTCTTTTTGCTGTTAAAAGGGGTACTGTCACTTTTCTGGAGGGAGGAGGATGTATGGAGGAGGTAGGACCTGGCAGCACAAAGCAAGGGGAGATCCCATAACTGTTACCAGCATAGGGAGAAGTGCCATAAGGATTTCTTAACTATACTGAGATTTTAAAGGGTGGTTCACCTTTAACTTTTAGTATGTAGTAGAATGTCTATTTCTAAGCAAATTTTCAATTGGTCTTCATTTTATAGCTTTTGAATTATTTGCCTTCTTCTCAGACTCTTTCCAGCATTCAAATGCTCCGTAAAAAGAGTTGCCACTTGGCCGGCCGGTAAAAATGATGCTTGAAGCCAATGTTATTAATAGGAAAAAAAGGCAAGAATATAGGAAGTCCAGTCATTTTTTACAGAAAAGGTGGCAACTCTATCTGTTAACCTAGAAATGTATTGTTATTTCTATTTTTTATTACTCATCTTTCTCTTCAGGCCTTTCATATTCATATCCCTGTCTCTTATTCAAACCAATGCATGGTTGCTAGGGTAATTTAGTTCCTAGCAACCAGATTTCTGAAATTGCAATCCGGAGAGCTGCTGAATTAAAAGGTAAATAGCTAAAAAAAAAATGAAAACCACTCAATACATAATACTAAAAGTTAATTTGAAGATGAAGAACCTCTTCAAAGCAGGAATAGGGCAGGACGTACTTGAATATGGGGCATATATGTCCTAAAACAGACACCGTACACGCTATGGGGTAGGACAGGCAGCTGCTGCTGAATAAATATGCATGCTGCTAGGAGATAAGCTACCATAAAAGCGAGTCAGGAAAACTATCATGAAATAGGACTATTTTGCTGATTTCACTAATAAATAAATGTATTTATCTACTAGCATAATGGTCTCTGGACCAAATGTGATAAATGGACTCATTCACAGAGTCGGACTGGGCTGGCGGGACACCGGGGAAAAACCTGGTGGGCCCTGGTTCTTTTGGGCCCCAGACCCACTCCCTGCACTCCGTCTCCTTACATCACTTCCTAAACCCTGTGGTGCTACTGCGCTAGAAAAATGCAGGAGGGCTGCGTCAGAGACGACTTTGCAACTGGGAGGCCCGGGGAATGGTGTAGGGGAGCCCTGAGGCTGGCGGCCCAGTCCGACACTGCATATTCATACTTTTTTTAAGGGAACATACAAAAAATGCTTGACAATTTAAGTTTAATCTACCCAAACTAGATAAAGTATTTCTAAATTAAAGCTTTGCACTTGACTCAGTCTATTTTTCCAGTAAATGGACAAATGATGCTGATGTCACATGAATCATGGAAAGAAAAAGCCATTCATTTGCTGGTCAGCCATAGCCGCATCACTTTGACAGACTGGATCATTCACAGACTGGCTGTTCACAAAGTAAATTAGTAGTTAAGGGCCATAGCCTTATATTTTTTCTAAAGACATCTCTAAAGTCAGAAAAGCAACAACAGAAACACTCACCTCTCTTCCCATTATAGCTGGCAAGAGGATGACTTGGTATGTTTGTCTGGGGATGTTATGTGTGTGGCAGTCAAATGAAACTGCCATACTCACAGCAGCCTCACTATAGTGCTAACCTGGGACCTGAGGCTGGCGCCACCATCGGCTTCTATTTTTTCAGCGATCCCTTACTCCACCCTGGGTCAGTACATAACCACATTAGTTATTCTGATTGCACTGTACTGAGCATGTGCAAGCACTGGGTGCCAATGAAAAGTGGCAGAACAGCACTCTGACTCTGGGCCAGCACTCTTTTTTTTTTCTGTGAAGACCACATTGTCATGGGGTTCTTTTTACTAGTCTGTGTCACCATGATTCTCTTTTTTCTCAGCAATCCCTTGTCCCAGGTTATAAATTCGGGTCACTGGTGAGGAACAGAGGGCTTATTAGATGAACACTAAAGGGCGCTCTATAACTTATGCCCCTGGGATTGGTAATTGACCCCTATGGAGAGTCACTGTTTTCCAAAAGTCTCCTCTGGGCAAGTTGTTACAGAGCTTCAAAAATTAGGTTAGATTGTTATCATATGCAATTTTAAATAATTATCCTTCTGAGTAATGAACCAAATTAAACAAATGACCCATATTGTGAAAAATTCGAAACGGCAAAAAATTTGTGAAACGGCGTCAGGTTTTTTGCGGAAATTCGCACCTGACTAATAAATTCACCCATCACTAGTTAAATCCTAAAAGTTTGTAAGTAGTTTAGGACACAACTAGGAAAGATGGTCTTGGGGATCTAATATTACTAAAAAATATGATCTCCAACACCAATAGTAAATATATATATATATATATATATATATATATATATATATATATATATATATATATATATATATATATATAGTCCCACAGTGCCTGCACTCAATCCGAAGAATGAAGCCAGATTTGCACGATCCAAAATAAATAATACAAAACAGGTATGGGATTCATTATCCAGAAAGCTCGGAATTACGGAAAGGCCATATCCCATAGACTCCAAATTCTTAAAAGAATATTTCCTTTTACTCTGTAACCCTTATTGGAAGCAAAATAAGCCTATTGGGTTTATTTAATGGTTAAATGATTTTCTAGTGGACTTTAGGTATGTAGACCCAAATCATGGATAACAAACCCAATACCTATATATATATATATATATATATATATTATTAAAAACAAGTTGAACTTTACCTCTGTTACTCTGATTTTACAAACTGTTACTGTCAGGCTCAAAGTAAAAAGAATTTTACACTGCCATTGTAAACAAAGCCCGGAGGTACAGGTTTTTGCATCCCATATCTCATATAAATGAGCTGGAGAGAGTGCAGAGACGTGCAACTAAATTGGTTAGAGGGACGGAAGACTTAAATTATGAGGGTAGACTGTCAAGGTTGGGGTTGTTTTCTCTGGAAAAAAGGCGCTTGCGAGGGGACATGATTACACTTTACAAGTACATTAGAGGACATTATAGACAAATAGCAGGGGACCTTTTTACCCATAAAGTGGATCACCGTACCAGAGGCCACCCCTTTAGACTAGAAGAAAAGAACTTTCATTTGAAGCAACGTAGAGGGTTCTTCACAGTCAGGACAGTGAGGTTGTGGAATGCACTGCCGGGTGATGTTGTGATGGCTGATTCAGTTAATGCCTTTAAGAATGGCTTGGATGATTTTTTGGACAGACATAATATTAAAGGCTATTGTGATACTAAACTCTATAGTTAGTATAGGTATGGGTATATAGAATTTTAATTAAAAGTAGGGAGGGGTGTGTGTATGGATGCTGGGTTTTCATTTGGAGGGGTTGAACTTGATGGACTTTGTCTTTTTTTCAACCCAATTTAACTATGTAACTATGTAACTATGTAACTATAACACAAGTCTCTATCGTTAATTTTAAACTCAGTACTTTGAAACCACAATTAATCTACACCCCATTTATGTAGCTTCTGGCTCCCATTAAATCTGTCAGACCAAGGACAGAATTTCTCAAAGGCTACAGATGTAAAATGGAACAGTGTTCTCACTTCATTCTGCTTATACATCACACCACTGCAGCAAATTCACTACTGTGTTCTCCCTAAGATAACCATCTCTGTCTCCTTTTTTAGTGTCTTTTCATTCCAACCTCAATGTGAATGTGACCCTGACACTTTAAGAAGGTGTCAGACTGAATGGATGTTATGTGTCATATTCCCTGATCAGATTCATCATTTGTACTGAGGAAACAAACATGCAAGGATATGTACACTTTACTGAGGGAATGCCATTGTTTGGCAGAATTTACTGTATTGGTGAATGGTGTAGCAGTTACTATCATCTCATTTGGCATGTTTATCTACGTGATCTACAATTAAAGGTGTTGTTCACCATTAAATTAACTTTTAGTATGATGTAGAGAGAGTGAGATTATGAGACAATTTGAAATTGGTTTTCATTTTTTATTATTTGTGGTTTTTGAGTTATTTAGCTTTTTATTCAGCAGCTCTCCAGTTTGCAATTTTTAGCAATCTGGTTGCTAAGGCCAAAATTACCCTAGCAACCATGCATTCATTTAAATAAGAGACTGGAATATGGATAGGAGAGGGACTGAATAGAAAGATGAATAATATCTATCTATCTATCTATCTATCTATCTATCTATCTATCTATCTATCTATCTATCTATCTATCTATCTATCTATCTATCTATCTACCTATCTATCTATCTATCTATCTATCATCTCTCTCTCTCTCTCTGTCTTTCTCTCTCTCTGTATCTATCTGTGTATCTATCTGTTATCTGTGTAACTATTGCTGTTGTTCATTTGATGAGTTTGGTTAAATGCAAACAATGTTGGGGGGGGGGTCTGGGCCCACTAGGACTTCCACACCACGGCCCCCCAACGAGCCATTCCGAACCAGAATGCAAAAAGATAAACTATACATAAACCAAGGACATCAACCACTAAGGAACATACATGGGGCTTTTACAGGGGATTTTATTATGTTTACTCCCAGATATTCTCTTGAATAATGTGTAATATATTGGTGCCAATGATTCAGTGAAAATTAAATTTAGGAGGCGAAGGCATGAAACAATTTGCCCACCAAAATCCTATCCCTTCCATTTTAAAATGTATCATTTGATCTACATTGCAAAATTCCCCCAGCAGCAGCAGTTTTGCTGGATTTTAGGTGATTTTCAGAAATATCATCAAAATCGGGAACTTTAGGAAAGCTTTGTGGTTTGGTACTTTGGTGTAGAAAGACATAGTTTACAGTGTCATTATATATATATATATAAATATATATATATATATATATATATATATATATATATATATATATATATATATATATATATATATATATATATATATATATATATACATACATACATACATACATACATACATACATACATACATACATACATATATATATATATATATATATATATATATATATATATATATATATATATATATATATATATATATATATATATATGATTCTCCCAGGTTACCACACATTTTTGTAGCTTTACCACACATAAAATGCAGTAAATGTATTGCTTTTGCAGTAGCTGGAATCACAGAGGTTGATTGATCATATGGGGTGTCTTCCTTCTGGGGCTCCTAGAGGCGACATACTTAGGTAAATCTGTGCACATTGGGCACCAAACTGTTCAGTAGACCCCTGGCATTCATATTTAGGGTGACTTATCTTGGTACCTAACGTTATGTCAGCGTTTTTGACCTATACAAATCAGAAATCGCCACAGAGATATACATATTTGGTATTGGGTTCTGGAGACATGGGCCTTTCCTAATCAGTTGTAATTTCATGCATTTTTGATAACTTATTACAGAAGTGGAATTACACCGAATTCTAGCATATATTGAAAGCTTAGGTTATCCCGAAAAAAAAAAAAAATCTGGGTAAACCTGAAGTTCCCTCAAGGAAAGGTTCTTGAAATGAAAGATCAAAAACTGTCACAAGTCTAAAAGTGACCAAATCTGCCGGCAGTGAAAGGGTTAACGTTGCTTATGACTGTAGGTCCTATACCTTGGCTTCTTGGATTCTTCTGTGAGCATTGCTAGATCTGAATTTGGTGACACTGATTTGTCTGGCAATTGTTTTTTTACATTTGCATATGGATGTTCCCAGCATCTACAATAGCTCTTTATGGACATTCTACATATCAGCACTCGCTAAAGAACATGCGTTACTTTCAGCATTTCACTAAATTTGCTGCCCTTGGTTTATTCGCTCATCTGTTTTTTGTAGGAAAGTAGCTGTGTGTGTGTAAGGGACGAGACACACACTGCTATTTCGGGAGATTGGTCGCCTAGTGACTTCTTCGGGCAACTAATCTCCCAAACTGCCTTCCCGCCAAAGAGAATGTAAATCGCAAATGAAGCGATTTGTCACTGGGCAACTAATCTCCAGAAATAGCAGCGTGTGTCTCTGCCCTTAGGGCAGAGACACGCGCGAGGATTCAGGGAGCTTTAGTCTCCCGGCAACAAATTGCCTCTTCTTCAGGCGACTAATATCCCCAAAAAGCCTTCCCGCTGGCTAGAGTCTAAATCGCCGGCTGGATGGCTTCGTTCTCCGACGTAACCCGAAGTTTCATTGTGAGGCGACTTCGGAAAACAAATCGTTCCGAGTGCCACCCCGCCGGCGATTTAGACTCTAGCCGGTGGTAAGGCAGTTTAGGGAGATTTGTCGCCGAAGAAAAAACGATTTGTTGCCGGGTGACAAATCTCCCCGAATCTTCGCGTGTGTTCGTGAATATGTCACACTATCCTCTCTGCCACCATTCTGAGCTAGAAATATACAGATTGCAGCAGTTCACTGCATGTAGTTCCAGTCGGTCTAGTCGACTAACTGGATTAACAAGGTTAGGGCGACGACAGCATTTGAGTAAGTTCCTCGGATTCTTTGGCAAGTATTTTTCTTTCCATTGTGAGAAGAATGTTTACAGGCCATACAATAAAAGTTCACGAGAGTTACAATGATGGAAACATTCCCATAAAACAGATACATCAAACAAAGTGTAACAGAAATATGCAGCATTCTTCATCTGTGCATTCATGCAGAAACTTTTTGTTTATATAAGGACAATGCTCTCTCCCTCTCTCTATAGTTTTCGGTCAGATTTTGTTCCTGCAGTTTCACAAAAGTGATATCATTTGATCCTAATAGTTATGTAACATGGGGCATTTAGAACAGAGGATGAATAAAATGTACCTCTCTGAGGCTCAATGGTTAAAGGGGTTGTCCTCCTTTTGAGATCATTTTTAATATGATATAGAGAGTGATATTCTGAGACAATTTGCAGTTGGTTTTTATTTTTTTGTTATTTAGCTTTTTATAAAGCTGGAAAGAGTCAGAAGAAGAATGCAAGTAATTCAAAAACTACAAATAAAGAAGACGAATTGAAAACTTGCCTAGAATTAGGCATTCAATAACATACTAAAAGTTAAAGGGATACTGTCATGGGAAAAAAAATGTTTTTCAAAATGAATCAGTTAATAGTGCTACTGCAGCAGAATTCTGCACTGAAATCCAATTCTCAAAAGAGCAAACAGATTTTTTTATATTCAATTTTGAAATCTGACATGGGGCTAGACATATTGTAAATTTCCCAGCTGCCCCAAGTCATGTGACTTGTGCTCTGATAAACTTCAATCACTCTTTACTGCTGTACTGCAAGTTGGAGTGATATCACCCTCTCCCTTCCTTCCCCCCAGCAGCCAAACAAAAGAACAATGGGAAGGTAACCAGATAACAGCTCCCTAACACAAGATAACAGCTGCCTGGTGGATCTAAGAACAAGACTCAATAGTAAAAACCCATGTCCCACTGAGACACATTCAGTTACATTGAGAAGGAAAAACAGCAGCCTGCCAGAAAGCATTTCTCTCCTAAAGTGCAGGCACAAGTCACATGACCAGGGGCAGCTGGGAAATTGACAAAATTTCTAGCCCCATGTCAGATTTCAAAATTGAATATAAAAAAAATCTGTTTGCTCTTTTGAGAAATGGATTTCAGTGCAGAAGTCTGCTGGAGTAGCAATATTAACTGATGTGTTTTGAAAAAAAAACTTTTCTGATGAAAGGATCCCTTTAACTTAAAAAAAACAAAACACCATTGTCTCCCCCAACCAAAGTGTGGGCACCACCACTAGTGGAAACATTTTTCAGGTGACAGCTGCCCTTTAACAGTGTTGGGGTCTTCAGTTTGATAATTAACTGGGAATTATCAACAAGAATTGTGTGTGTGTTCTTCTATGTGGGCTTTCTCCCTCATTCTAAAAAAATACAGACAGTGAATTGGCTGATTAATATGACCCTAGTGTGTGTCTGTGTTTTGTGTACAGTGATATGGAAATTATATTGCACTGGTTCAGGGACTAAAGTAAACAATGAACTGTTTCTATATAGCATTGCCTAATAGTGATAAGCTGGTCAAACATTTTTCAAACCCTAACCCAACCCTAACCTGCAATTTCCCAACTCAGTCGAAAACCTATTCTACATTATGATCGCATCTGGCCATCTGTCACTGTCCGTCTCTCCTCTGATAACTCATATTAAAGTGGCATCAGCCGCCGTATAGGAACTACAGGCCCATAAATCTTTGGACAGAGACAACTTTTTTCTAATTTTGGTTCTGTACATTGCCACAATGAATTTTAAATGAAACAACTCAGGTGCAGTTGAACTGCAGACTTTCAGCTTTAATTCAGTGGGTTGAACAAAAAGATTGTATATAAATGCGAGGAACTAAAGCCTTTTTTTAACACAATCACTTCATTTCAGGGGCTCAAAAATAATTGGACGAATTAAAAAACTGAAAATAAAATGTTCACTTCTAATACCTGGTTGAAAACCCTTTGCTGGCAATGACAGCCTGAAGTCTTGAACTCATGGACATCACCAGATTCTGAGTTTCCTCCTTTTTAATGCTCTGCCAGGCCTTTACTGCAATGGCTTCCAGTTGCTGTTTGTTTGTGGGCCTTTGTGTCCGAAGTTTAGTCTTCAACAAGTGAAATGCACGCAAAATTGGGTTCAGATCAGGTGACTGACTTGGCCATTCAAGAATAGTCTACTTCTTTGCTTTAATAAACTCCTGGGTTACATTGGCTGTATGTTTTGGGTCATTGTCCATCTGTTTTATGAAATGCCTCCCAATCAATTTGACTACATTTAGCTGGATTTGAGCAGACAGTATGTCTCTGAACACCTTATAATTCATTCGGCTGCGTCTGTCCTGTGTCACATCATGGATAAACACTAGTGTCCCAGTGCCACTGGCAGCCATGCACGCCCAAGCCATCACACTGCCTCCGCCATGTTTTATAGATGATGTGGTATGCTTTGGATCATGAGCTGTTCCATACCTTCATACTTTTTTCTTGCCATCATTCTGGAAGAGGTTGATCTTGGTTTCATCTGTCCAAAGAATGTTTTTCCAGAACTGTGCTGGCTTTTTTAGATGTTTTTTTTAAGCAAAGTTACCAATTTAGCCTTTCTATTCTTGATGCTTATCAGTGGCTTGCACATTGCATTGCGCTCTCTGTATTTACTTTCATGCAGTCTTCTCTTTATGGGAGACTTGGATATTGATACCTACCTCCACCTACCTCCTGGAGATTGTTGTTTGCCTGTTGTGAAGGGGTTTCTCTTCACCATGGAAATGATTCTGCGATCATCCACCACTGTTGTTTTCTGTGGACATCAAAGTCTTTTTGCGTTGCTGAGTTCACCACTTCTTTCTTTCTCAGGATGTACCATAGATTTTGCCACTCCTAATATTGTAGCAATTTCTCGGATGGGTTTTTTCTGTTTTTGCAGCTTCAAGGAGAAACAAACCCTTTACAAAAAAAAACCCTAACTCCCCCCCCCCCACCCAACACCATCCCATCTAGTGCTCACCTTCTTGGCCTTAACCTGGTCAACCCAGTCATCACTTCTGCATAACATGTTAGCATTGTATAAATAAAGAATACTAATATTATTATGCTAACATACTGTAGAGTCATTGGACTTTATCCCTCCGTCACAGCATTGCAAAACAACGTGACCATAGCATATAAACCTGACATTAAAAAGTACGTAATTGTAAAATATAAGGATATTAAAAGTCACTGAGAAGTTCCATGACTACACAAAGACGTGAGGCCACAGGCCAAATGTATTGAGACCTAACCCAACAATCACACTTGTAACCTGATCACCTGTACAGTAATAAACAATTGTTTATCATAACTAAATTAGTAAAGGAGAAACACCAGTAAAATCATATTTTGTATACACAGCAGTCTTAGACTTTGATACTTTAAGGCATAGTAGGCATGTATTGTTTCCTATCCTTCACCAATTATTTGCCAGTTCATATACTAATTTATGCTAAGCTTTTTTTAAAAATTAAATAGACATTAAATTAAGCAGAATACTTTTTGTTTTTGCAGATTCTATTGCTTGGGAATGATGTTTTCTTTTTATGCTAGGTGTAGAGATTGTAACATACATTTTAATAGTTGGCCCGAAGTAATAAACATAATAACTTAACGATATTGTCATCTGTTTATGACATTTTTACTGTTAAATGAGTGGCAAGTTTCTTTTAGAAGAGAAACACAGGTGAACTTTGGCCAGAGGAATTTGCATCTGGCAAGATTACCCAGCAAGGTTTATTAGTAGTCTGACTAAATTGGACCATATTTGATAACACGTTGGAATGTTGCCTGAGATAATGTCTTCATACCTGTGTTTTGTAAAAGTTAGGAAATAGAAAATGTAATTTGGGATAGTAAAAGATCAAATGGCGGGACTAAGTTAAATTAATTAAGGACATGGTGATCTCTTTGAAAAGAGAAAAAGCACTAGGGGGTAATCGTACGTGGATGATAGAGGGAAAATCATGGAATGATATTACGCACAGAGGCTTATGGAGATATATGGCACATAAATTCTTCTGTCACCTCTACACATAGAAACAATGGTTTGGCACATGTAATTATGTATTTGGTGCATTTGAGAAATGATGTATCTGAAATTGACTATTTCAGCCAAGACTCCAGTACCCAGAATGCCTTGCAAACTCCTATCTGTTCATCACAGAAGCTGCAAGGCAGAGTTGGAGGCTTGACTGGAGGATAATTGACTACCGATTTGGGATAAGATAGAAGGGCATTGTAAAAGAGAGAGACACACTGCTTTCAGTTGCTGTTACAGTTACAAATATCTAAAATTATAGACCATTTTGAATTGGAAATTCAAAAGGAAATTTTTTAAGCAAAAAACTTTTTTAGTGGACATCCCGTTTAATTGCATCTTCACTCAAATTAAAGTCCAACTAGTTTAGGATGAAATAAGAACACATCTAATTTTTCTTATTTACTTAATATGAGCTGCCAACAAGTTCATCTAACCACAACGACTGCCCACCTTCCTTAAAAAGGGCCAGATTTAATTCAAAGAGAAAAAGTTTTCTCATGGTTTATCACGTTATCACATCAAAACTAATAGATGAGACTCAATTTGAGGAGAAAAACTTTTCTCCAAATTCAGTTGCATTTTTTCCCCATAGTCTTCAATAGAGTCACGTGAGAGAGTCACCGAGAGTTACGTTTTTCTTAATTGACTTGAATGTCAAATTGAATCTCGTCCATGAGTTTTCATGTGATAAACCTTTTTCTCACTGAATTGAATCTGGCCCAGAGAGAGCGCAGAGGCATTAAATGTAGCGGTGAAATTCATGTAGAAAATACTGGAGACTCCATCTACCCTGACTTCTTGCAACCTCTGGCAAGAGAAGAGACACACTTTCACTGCTTTCAGGAGATAATAGTAAGACAAAAAGAATATGCATTTCTAATTTTCCCCAGCAAAGTTTACCTATAGATAAATCCTCCACTCAATCCTTCAACAAGAAGTTCTCCATGTTTTAATCACAGGCATGCAGACCATGTTGATGTTGGATGTCCTGAAAGATGGCTTTCCAGATGTGCAATCTGAAAAAAGCAGGGAAAGGTGGGATCAAATATGACAACCTTCTCATCTCCTGCTTCTAGGTTGCTATATTAAGACTCGTTTGTGACAAAATGTGTTCAAGGATCATGTGTTCCCAAGCTCTGTTGATGCAAGATGAGAACATCTCAATTCAAAGCACAGTAGTTCTTTTAGGAAGCACCTTCTAAACTGGCTAAAGTTCTAAATGAAACACAGAGTCAATGGAGACCCTACGTGGTGGCTTGTGTTGGCCCTTTATCATGAAATTCTCTGTACTGCTTGGGTATATTTGTCGGCTTATTTTTCATTCTTCAGTACAGTTTATTCAGAATGCCCAGGATCTGGTGTTTTCCGTATAACTGATCTTTCCGTAATTTGGATCTTCATACTAGAAAATAATGCAATCGTTAAACCTAATAGGCTGGTTTTGCCTCCAATAAGGATTAATTATATCTTAGCTGAGATCAAGCAGAAAGTAATGTTTTATTAATTCAGAGAAAAAGGAAATCATTTTTAGAAATTTGGATTATTTGGATGAACTGTAGTCTATGGGAGAAAACCTTTCCATAATTCAAAGCTTTCTGTCTAATGGATTTCTGGATAAAGGATCCCATACTTATACCATTGTTAGGGATACAATCACATAATATACAATACAAACTCTGCTCTTAGTTAAAGGCTAATCCTTCTTCTTCACAATCAGATTAATTGCAGATTCCTTAAATGTGTTAACCAATAAGGACAGCGACTATGATTCCACCATTAGTGCTGTTTGACTCTGGTGGATTTATAAAATGCCTGGGATACCTAGTTAACAGGAAAAGTCATATATGCCTGTTCTTATGATTTCTTATGACATTATTATTATTATGCTCAATAGCGATTAACCATGGAATAATTTAGACCCGTAAATCGGCAAGGAATTTACTTTTCCACCTGCAATGGACTTGTGTCTTCGCCTTATACCTTTTAAAGGTGTGCTGATATCAGAAAAAGCAGTAAGTTGAGTTGGTTTTGTTTAAACAGTGCATAAAGTGGTGGTTCACCTTTAAGTTAACTCTTAGTATGTTATAGTAAGGCTAATTCTAAGCAACTTTTCAATTGATCTTGATTTTCTTTTTTTTCTATAGTTTGTGAATTATTTTCTTTCTTTTTACAAAGCTTTCAAATTTGAGTCACTGATCCCATCTAAAAGAACACACAAATGCTTTGTAAGGCTACAAATGTATTGTTATTGCTACTTTTTATTACTCCTCTTTCTAGTCAGGTCCTCTCCTATACATATTCCAGCCTCTTATTCCAACCAATGCATGCTTTCTAGGATCATTTGGACTGAATAAAAAGCTAAATATCTCAAAAACCCCAAATAAAAAATGAAAACCAATTGCAAATTGTCTAGAATATCACTCTCTACATCATACTAAAAGTTAAGTAGAATTCCAAATATAACAGTGTTGTTAAAAAAAACCATGTTAAAACACGTATTCCTAATTAAACTGGCATGTTAGAGGTTTGGCATTATAATGAATTGATGATTTGGTTTAAAAGGGTTTTTTTCTCCTCCACATCTTTCTGTCTTTTTCAAGTCAGGTGGCTGGAAATCATTTGGCTGAAAACTCCTAGACATGAATGCCATCTTGTGGAACCGTGTAGTAATGTAGCATACGGTATAAATATTCGCAGAGCTGCGGATGGTAAATCAAACTCTGCTTGCCTGATAATGAGCTTGTTCTGGGCACAGATCCCATTTAAGTCAATTGGAGTCATAAGTGCGATGCCTTAATGGCTCCATTAACACTTTCTGAACACTATAAATTACACCACGGATAACATTTAATTTATTGAAACTAAGGTAAGACGCACAGAAGCAAAACATGCAAGGCACACACATATACACTGGGGATATTTATTAGTTTGCTTGAATTACATTGAAAACAAGGCAGTACTTTGCCAAACAGTAGCATTTACTTTACTGGGCGGCATGGAAAGTAATGTAGATGAGCTATCCAATCATCACAGAATTTCATTTTTCAGTTACTGAAAGTGATAAAGAAAAATCTTCCAAGGCATTTCAATCAGTATTTTTGAAAAAAATATCTCCTGGTTCCATTGCTGATCCTTCTGATAAAAAGGATGCATTCTGTATTTTAAATGGTACCTGACTGTTCTTGGAACATATAGGAATGCTCACTATAGCAGCAGGATCCCAGGGATAATGGTTTGTGTATATTGTAAATTATTTCCAGTTTCATTCTGCATGTGGTGTTCAAGCAGAGAGCAGAATAAATTCATACCAATTCAAGTGGGGCTTTGATGTCAACGTAGAACTTTGTTTTTAAACCTCATAGTCAACATCAAAATCGATATCCATGTTCAAGCCAACTTCAAAGTTCAGTTTAGCTGCGGCACAGAATTCCAAATGCGTTCCCTGCCCGGTATATAATTACATCTCTTGCAATGACTGTAATCTCAGCCATTGTTCCTTTTACTCTTCAATATACATCTTTATTCATTGAATTCAGTGAATATGGCTTGTGCTGAACACCAATTTCAGTGACAAGAGTGCAGGTACAGAGTTATGGCACAACAAACGGTATTTTAGCAGATGCCCCTTTGATAGCTAATAAGAGTGACAGTTGGAAGCACATTTATCAAAGGTCAAATTTCGAATTCATGTGAGACTCCTTTAAATTCCAATATATTTGAAATTCGATTAGGGGTTATTTGATAAAAAAAAAAAAATTATCTAAAACTCGCACTAATTTTACAGACTCGAAAATTGGATTTGAGGTTTTTTTCCCTTGAGAAAATCTTGATTGTCAGGAAGGCTAGTAACCTCTCCAAATTGGTCCCTGCACCTCTCCCATTGACTTATACAGGAACTCGGCAGGTTTTAGGTGGCGAATAGTCGAATTTGAGTTCTTAAAGGGCCAGAGTATGATAAATCTCAAAATTTGTATTAAAACCTGAATCGATAATTCACAATTCCGATTTGAGATTTTTGACCATAAAAATTGGAATTGGAATTTTCAATTTGACCCTTAATAAATCTGCCCCTTGGTGTGTGCTCTAGTTGCCCTAGATCTAATATCAGCTTGCTTACATGCCAGTAAGGGGATCCTGTATAAAACACATTCACTTCATTGGAGCATATCCAGTTCTATATATTGACACACATCTCCTGGTTCCTCCGTTGATAAAACTGTCGGTAGTAGTTGAAGGCAGAAAAAGCATAATCTGCTGCCGTAGCCTCCTTTAAAGGAGTGTGGGAAATGCTTTGCCTATGACAGACATTAATAGTGAAAGAGAGACATCAATCACAAGACAGGTAATAATTTGGGGAAAGAGAGGGGCTTCTAGATACAGAGTTCCACTATTTCACTTTCCATTATTACAGGGACTACATGCAATCTGCGTTTCAAGGCCTAGAATTCCTAAATGGTTACCATTTTTATTAGAGAGCACAGGGATCACATGAAGGAATGATGGGAGCTACAATAAAGGGCTGGCCACTGACCCTCTTCATCCACTCATCACAATATATTGAAATAAGATATTATGTGCAAAGAGCAGCTAAGGAAAGACTGCTCTTAACAGAGATTGTTTGTGCATATATTGTAATCTTTTTTTTAATGGACAGTATAGCCCCCTTTTCTACATAAGATGAATAGAGCTTGTGCTGAACATACATCTTGCTACTCCATATTTGGTTCCTGTAAGCTAGATCATTAGAAGACCAGTAAACCAACCCCCTCCTTTTACCCTTTGTTGTGATTGTTTTGCCTTGCAGATAGCAGTAGTCAATTAAGCAGGGTGATTAACTGTGCCCTAAGCAGTTTTATGTTACATGTGCTCTTTTTAATTGCATTTAACACATTTGAAACTAGATGTTACAGCTCTTCATTTAAACTCTGTGAGGTGAAGAATGAAGAGCACAGTGAGGAGAGCTGGGAAATGATGCCCCAGGCAACGGAATGGTTCTGATCACCCCTGGGTTCCTTGTAGACTTATTAATCAGCTACATTCTGCCAGAAAAGCTATTATGTTTTACAGAAGAGGATTTTTCGAATGCAGCAAATTAAATATTAAACACTGCAACATATTATGGGCAACTTTTCCTAGGAAGCAGTAGAAAGATCAAATATAATACTTGGAAGATATATATATATATATAGTAGTCGGTGGAACATACAACCATAAGTTAAAGAATGCCTGGGTGCTAGTTTGTATAAAACAACACCAAAGAATAGAACAACAAAAACAAGAAAAGTAAACAAAATCAAGATTTATTTAGTCCAACGTTTCCGTTCCTTCGTCAGGGAAAAGACTCTTTTCCCTGATGAAGGTTCCAACATGAAACCTATTCAGGAACCTTCCTTTGTTCCAGGCCCTATGCAGCACCACTGTCCTTTCTCTAGCAAGTGTGCAGTCCAAAAAGATTGAGCACATGTGGGCATAACGTTTTATAACCCCTGTGGAACTATTAGGGAACTACTCCTGCTCCCCTTTGGGGAAAAAAGACCCAGCCTAGCTGGCCAACTAAATCCCTGGGGTATAGAAAAACCTTCAAAAATAAATGGAAAGCCAATACCTTGTCTGCTACAAACGGGTGAATCCCAAACTTTATTCCATGATGCTCACAACACTTCAATGTTCAAACATTTCGGGACCGCATGGCCAGGCCCGGATTTAGGGAAAGGCCCCCTAGGCCCGGGCCTAGGGCGGCAAGATGTTAGGGGCGGCAAGAAGGCGCCCCCTAACATCTTGTGTAAGTCGGCTGCTCCTGATAGATCCGGCTGGCTTTAGGACCGCTCCTCCAGCCTATCTCCCGATGTGGCTCCGCCCCCTCCCACTCCTCTCTGTGCTCGTGCTGCTGCTGCCTCTGCTGTGCTGCGTGTGTCCCAGCAAGCTGATCTGTTCCTTAGCTGGTATGTACATTTAACATTTCCCCTGCAGATCTGCTGTATATCGGCCATGTAGAGAAATATGTCATAGTCAACTTGCAGATTTGCTGGAGGTGCAGAATCACAAGTGTTCTAACTTCTAAACCTGTTACAGATTTTTTTTATGTCCCTTTCCTGCTTCCTACAAAATGAAAACCATTTCAGTTCTTGTATTATAAGGGATAATGTACCCCCTACTGTAAATGATAAGGATATTAGAAGTCACTGAGGGGTTCTATGGCCATATAAAGGCACAAGGCTGCAGGCTGAGTTTTACAGGGAACTCTGAGTATCACTTATGTATTATAATGGATAATGTACCCCCTACTGTAAATGATAAGGATATTAGAAGTTACTGACGAGGTTGTTCTGTGACCATATAAAGGCACAAGGCTGCAGGCTGAGTTATACAGGGAACTCGGCGTATCATCATGTATTATAAGGGATAATGTACCCCCTACTGTAAATGATAAGGATATTAGAAGTCACTGAGGGGTTCTATGGCCATATAAAGGCACAAGGCTGCAGGCTGAGTTTTACAGGGAACTCTGAGTATCACTTATGTATTATAATGGATAATGTACCCCCTACTGTAAATGATAAGGATATTAGAAGTTACTGACGGGGTTGTTCTGTGACCATATAAAGGCACAAGGCTGCAGGCTGAGTTACACAGGGAACTCGGAGTATCACTCATGTATTATAAGGGATAATGTCTGCTGAGAAATAGGAACTACAAAGATTATGATGCTGCCAAGATTTGACTTTTTTATTTTATAATAAATATTTAACTGATGATGCGGCTGCCCACTGTAGCACAATTGACAAACTTATCAAAACAAGGGACACATCTCTCTCTGCATCTATGTATAAAAAGGTGTCTATATATAGAGAATATATATAGATATATCTCAAACAAGCCTAACTGCTAGTTGATCCATCTGATCCACTTTTGCATAAATGTCCTGATTGGAAAAAGATTCACATCCAGAAAATGCGTGCGGGGGGCGGCGGCACAGTAGCTGGGCCTAGGGGGGCAAGGAGGGTAAATCCGGCCCTGTGCATGGCCCTTCCTCAGTCGTCACTGACGAGTGGCTAGGCCAGAGCCTCTACCCAATTCCCCTATCTGGACTTTAATGTATAGAAAAACCTTACCTTTTTATAAAATAGAATAGTGGCATCTGCTGGCCAGTTGATGAAGTGCCAGCAAAATAATTCCACATCGGAAAAAGGAAACTTCCCTTCTAGAACTGAGAACCCAATGGGCAGCACTACACAAATCTTCAGGCAGGGAGCAGGTCTGGGCTGGTGGGGCCTACAAAAGTCAGGGCCCAATAGGTTTTTCCCGGGGGCCCGACGGACCAGTCTAACCCTGCACTTGTTTAAGAAATTAGAGATACTAAGTACACTTAAACAAGAGCATAACTGGAAAATAAGGATTGCCTACTTACAAAGGCAGGGTTTTGTGGTAAACCACCAAATGTTGTCTAATAGCATTGGATACCAAACTAGAAAAGACATTGATATATTGATTCAAGAAATAGAAACCCTGGAAAGTTCCCACAAACTATATTTAGTGAAACAGTTAGTGTCAGAAGCCAAAAGTCTAGCTCTAAAACCTCTCCTTGCACAAACATATCTAGAAGCAAAACAAAGGCTCTATGAAAACGTAATAAAAGTAAAACATAACTAGTCAACTTGAATAAACAGAAGTAGCACCAAGATAAAACATATATTCCATCTATGAAAGATAAAAAAAAAAGCTTAACAATGGACCAAAGAAAAGTTGTTGCATAGTGGAAAGGAGCTTCTCTAACAATGTATGGAAATGTATATGCTATTGCAGAGCGAAAAATTCCTTAACCACAATAAAATGTTGGCCTTCCTATTGATTTTAGGAAATTTTCCATGGTTTCTCAATCTTTTGTGCGAAACAAAATGTCTGTGTTTGATATCCAGTGTTTTTACTAACTGTATATTTCCTTTCCCTATCCTTTTTTCCACCCCTTCTTTTTTTTCTGTATCCCACCTCCTTTAGAATTATAAAAAGATACAAAATGAAGAATTTACAGAAATAAAACACACTCCATATTTCATAAATCTTGCTAATTATATGGATATCCATATCCTTCCCCCTTACACAGATATTAGCACACCTCTAAGATATCTATTTTTAGTTTGTGTATTTAAATGGTATGGATATTCCAGTGAAATATACATGTAAGGTTGACATCTCATCCCTTCATTATGCCACATATGTTGAAAGGATGACAAAGGCTGACAAGAGTAGAGATGTCGCGAACTGTTCGCCGGCGAACTTGTTCGCGCGAACATCGGGTGTTCGCGCTCGCCGGAAGTTCGCGAACGTCGCGCGACGTTCGCCATTTTGGGTTCGCCATTGTTGGCGCTTTTTTTTGCCCTCTCACCCCAGACCAGCAGGTACATGGCAGCCAATCAGGAAGCTCTCCCCTGGACCACTCCCCTTCCCTATAAAAACCGAAGCCCTGCAGCGTTTTTTCACTCTGCCTGTGTGTGCTGAAGAGATAGTGTAGGGAGAGAGCTGCTGCCTGTTAGTGATTTCAGGGACAGTTGAAAGTTTGCTGGCTAGTAATCGTTTTGATACTGCTCTGTTATTGGAGGGACAGAAGTCTGCAGGGGTTTGAGGGACATTTTAGCTTAGGTAGCTTTGCTGGCTAGTAATCTACCTTCTACTGCAGTGCTCTGTATGTAGCTGCAGTGGGCAGCTGTCCTGCTTCTGATCTCATCTGCTGACTGCTGCAATAACAGTAGTCCTTGTAAGGACTGCTTTTATTTATTTTTTTGTTGTTTTACTACTACTACTACTACTACTATAAGAGCCCAGTGCTATTAGTCTAGCAGTGTTGGGGAGTGGGACTGGTGTGCTAATCTGCTGCTCCTAGTAGTTCAGCAGCACCAACTTTAATTTTTTTTTTTTAATATTCATTTTTTTTTTATTTTACTTTTTTTTATTTTACTACCGCTGTAGTAGTGTATAAGTTGACCGTTTAGGCATTATTTGCCCTGTAGGCATTATTTGCACAGTGTTTTCTTCAACCCGCCATCTAGCTGTGTGACCTTGTTCACATTCTGTCTAAATATCCATAATATTACCGTCTCCAGAAAAAACACCGGAGTGACTTTTTTCAAGCAGCCATAATATATTTTACGTAATCCGTATCCACCGCTGTAGTAGTGTATACGTTGACCTTGTAGGCATTATTGCACACTGTTTTCTTCAACCTGCCCTCTAGCTGTGTGACCTTGTTCACATTCTGTCTAAATATCCATAATATTACCGTCTCCAGAAAAAACACCGGAGTGACTTTTTTCAAGCAGCCATAATATATTTTACGTAATCCGTATCCACCGCTGTAGTAGTGTATACGTTGACCTTGTAGGCATTGTTTGCCCAGTTTTTTTGGCCGCAGCCACTGAAGCACAGAGGCCAGAAAAAATATGCCATATAAATGCTGAAAATAGTCATTTTTTTGCCATACGTTGACTCAACGTATATGGCAAAAAATGACTATTTTCAGCATTTATATGGCATATTTTTTCTGGCAACTGTGCTTCAGTGGCTGCGACCAAAAAAACTGGGCAAACAATGCCTACAAGGTCAACGTATGGCAAAAAATGACTATTTTCAGCATTTATATGGCATATTTTTTCTGGCAACTGTGCTTCAGTGGCTGCAACCAAAAAAACTGGGCAAACAATGTCTACAAGGTCAACGTATGGCGAAAAATGACTATTTTTCAGCATTTATATGGCATATTTTTTCTGGCAACTGTGCTTCAGTGGCTGCGTCCAAAAAAACTGGGCAAACAATGCCTACAAGGTCAACGTATGGCAGTTGTTTAAAGAGAACAGTAGATTACTAGCCAGCAAAGCTACCTAAGCTAAAATGTCCCTCAAATCCCTGCAGACTTCTGTCCCTCCAATACAGAGCAGTATCAAGCAGATTACTAGCCAGCAAACTTACTATCATCTGTCCCTGAAATCACTAACAGCTCTCCCCCTACACTATCTCTTCCAAGCACACACAGGCAGATTTTTCAGATACATTTTTGCCCTTGATCCCCCTCTGGCATGCCACTGTCCAGGTCGTTGCACCCTTTAAACAACTTTAAAATCATTTTTCTGGCCAGAAATTTTTTTTTTAGATGTTAAAGTTCGCCTTCCCATTGAAGTCTATGGGGTTCGCGAACCGCTCGCGTTTTTGCGCAAGTTCGCGAATATGTTCGCGAACTTTTTTTCCGACGTTCGCTACATCCCTAGACAAGAGGCCAGTGGTAATGGGATTATGCAGCAACCTTAAAAAATATTTTATAGCAGAATTTACCTTTAAATATACACAATGTAGCAAGTTGGCCATACATAAAGGTTTTTTCTGCCAGTTTAGCAAATTGTGACCATACTGCCCAGCCAGCTGACTTGTATGCCAAGCGCTTTTCAACAGCCCATTCTGTGATTCCATCTGTCCTGTTTTAAAATGGCATATGCAGACGCACCACGTTGGTGAACACATGGTACATGAGGAGATGAAGAAGTAAAGAGGGGCTGCAGCTCCACTTCAATTTTTGCAGATCGAATGTTCATAAAAGGTGGCCTTACATGTTTATTTGGCCATCCATATCCATAGTTCCAAGTTGTGGGTCGATTGGTTAGATTCTAGGGATGCACCGAATCCACTATTTTGGATTTGGCCAAATCCCCGGATCCTTCATGAAAGATTTGGCTGAATAATGAACCGAATCCTAATTATATATGTATATTAGGGACAGGAAGGGAAAAGGGGAAAAAACATGTTTTACTTCTTTGTTTTTTGACAAAAAGTTATGTGATTTCCCTTCCCACCCCTAGTTTGCATATGCAATTTAAGAATTGGAGTTAGTTTGGCCAAGCACAAGGATTCAAATCTGGCTGAAAAAGGCCGAAACCTAGCCGAATTCCAAACCAAATCCTGGATTTGGTGCATGCCTATAAGGCAACTTTTTAGGGTATTGGCTGACGAGTCTACTGTGGGAGATAAGTCGCCTAACGACAAAGCGCCTCTTCTTCGAGTGACTAATCTTCCCGAAATGGCACTCGGATTGCTTCGGCTTTCAGAAGTCACCCAAATTTTTCTTGTGAGCTATTTACATTCTAGCCTGCGGAAAGGCATTTAAGGGAGATTAGTCGCTGAAAGAAGGGGTAATTTGTCGCTGGGCCTCTAATCTTCCCCAGTAGCTTCGTCTGCCACCACCCTTAAAATGACCCTTATTTTATAGAATGTACTGATATAAACAGTATACTTTCTAATGAAATGTATTTGGACTGGCCCACAAGTTGTTGAGACATCTCAAACACACACTCCTGCTCAAAGAGTTAAAGTGAAAGGTAGAGGAAAAGGGAAAAATACCAGCCAGACTCACTGGCACAGAGAGATGACCTTGTAAAATACCCCAAGTCCATCACAATTTAACAAGCATCCTTCCATTCTAACGCAGATTATCTATGACTGAAAATATGAATCAGAAGCGTTCTCAGCGGGTAGTGTCTCTGGTTCAGGTGTGTAAGCCCGAACCTGTAGACCGTACAGGTACAACCAACCAACCAGGAAATCCACACTTCAGGCTTTGCACACCTGGACACCAGACATTGGATGTTGCTTAAAAAATCATCTTTATTGATCCATTAAAGACACCGCCCACTGCGTTTAGTGCATTTAGTCATAGGCATCATGACACAAGAAACGCATCAGACAGTGTTTTTAGTAGATCTAATAAAGATGATTTTTTTTAAGCAACATCCAGAGGCACATTTATCAAGGGTCGTATTTCTAATTAGTTTTTTTTTAAAATCCCATAAACTCGCATAAATTCGACTTTATTAATAAAATGGAATTAATAAAACTCGGACTAATTTAAACAAAAGGCTAAATTAGGAAGGCTGCAAACATCCCCAAACTGATCCCTCAACCTCTCCCATTGACTTAAACAGTAATTTGGCAGGTATTAGGTGGCGAATAGTCAGATTCAAATTATTAAAGGGCCAGAGTATGATGAATCTCGAAAATCGAATTCGTAGTTTTTTTTAAAAAAAAAACTATAATCAAGTTTGGATAACTCCACAGTTGAATTTGATAGTTTTGACCATAAAAAAAATTAGAAAATTCGAATTTTAAATTCGACCCTTAATAAATCTGCCCCCCAGTGTCCGGTGTGCGAGAGCCTGAAGTGTAAATTTACTTACAGACATCAAAGTGTCTTTAAAGGGCTTGTCAGACAAAATGTTACCTAAGTAATAGATTTGTACTTTATAAGATACTGTAGGGCGGTGATCCCCAAGTAGTGGTGTGTGAGCAACATGTTGATCACTGAAACCTTGGATGTTGTTCCCATTGCCCACAATGCAGGTTCTTATTTTTTAATTCCTGGTTTGGAGGCAAGTTTTGGTTGCATAAAAGCCAGGTGTACTGTCAAACTGATCCTCCTGTAGGCTGCCAGTCTACATAGGGGCTACCATTAGCCATTCATAGCCCATATTCGGCACCCCAAGGAACTTTTTGCATGCTTATATTGCTCTTCAACTTCTTTTACATTTGTCTACAAGTCTGCGTTTTTACCAGCATACAAATGCATCAAGCAATACCTGGATCAAAAGCCTGGTTTGTGAATTAAGTTAGGGTGTCTAGAGATGCAAAATCTCCAGACCATAGATGTTTTTACAACTTTCTGTCAGAATACAGAAACATTACTTTTCATGCCCAAATTAAGTGGCCTCTTTGCTCACATCAACTATGTCAGAGCATCGCAAAAGGAATTCAAATTACTAACAAGTGTGTCTTGAGAAATGATTGGTTGTTAGGAGCTTCCAAATGTTACTTTTCCTGAAACATTAATGACCCATAAGATGTTAAATGGATAGAGATAGTAATTTATCCTGTTAGACATTGTTGTGCTTCAGTGCCACCTTAATGGCCTTTTAGGCATCAAGCCTAGCTACAGCTTCTGGATGCTTTTATCATATATAGGTGCTGCAGTTAAAAGTTCAGTTCCTCGCATACACCAAGAGACAGTGGCTGCACTTCACTCAAGGCACTAAGCCAAATTTGTAGGGGATATATGTTAGAGGTGAGGAACAATAATATTCTAGTATGCTGAATCCAGCAGCTTCAATCATGTCTACCTAAACTAATGAATATTTTCATTAGTGAATTCCTAGAATCCATCATTTTTTAAATTCTGATGAATGCCGATTACAACACACAATATTTGTCTGTATACCAAGACTAATCTATATCCTTATTTGCATATTCAAAAAAAACTTTTATTGTTTGGACTCCAAATTCTTAATTTGGTACATCCCTAATTTGTACTACCGTATTATTGTTTCGCAATATTTACTATTATATTATCTTTATTTCATGGCCAGGTATGTTTTGCCTCTGCATCCTAGCAGTAGGAAGTGAAATGCTTTACTCCTAAAGATTTTTTGGATCTGTTGCATTCCTGCATCTTGTATTTTCTTTCAAGTTGCAGGTCACAGAAGGATCAACTCCTGACAACTTCCTATTCATTCACTAGGGGGCAATTAAAAGGTCAAATCATGCCCTCTCCCCGGGTGTATCTCCCAGTCCATCACATTACATCCTGAGCCAGTAGCAGTGTGCAGCACTCTCATGTATGCCGAGTTGTGGGTGTCAAGTTAATGGGGACCTGTCACCCACACATAAAAATCTCTATAATAAAAGTCCTTTGCATGAAACAAAGTAAACATGAAACCCAATTTTTTTTTAATAAAACATCCATACCTGTTACTGTATAAATGTATTTAAAAATCTGAGCTGTCAATCATATATCCACCTCCATGCCTCAGGCATATATAGGGTTGCCACCTTTTCTTCCTTTGGAATCTCGGCAGTACCAGTGACATCAAAGGTGGGGGCTGATGATGCGAAAGGGGCGTGCCAGTGACACGAAGGAGCAAGGCTGCTGATGTGAAGGGGCGGACCAGTGACGCAAAGGGGCAGGACAGTGATGCTAAGGGGCAGGCCAGTGATGTGGCGGCCCATGAAAGCTCAGGAAGCAGGGAACAGGCTTGCCCAGGTTTCAGACTTCTGAAAACTGGGTAGGTATTCTCTAAATGGACAGTGGGTGTAAAAACCTGACTGTCCCGTTCAAAACCGGACAGGTGGCAACCCTTGGCATATAGGCTGGGCATTGATTACTTTAACTTTCCATTTAGCTTTTCCTCTCCATTCCCCACATTTCTCTCTCTTCACATACTCTAATTGTGTATCGGCCCCCCATTCTGGTGCATATACAAGATTTTAGGATGATGGGATGCACAGTTTGCCTTAGTAAGCGTAATAGAAGAAAAACCGTCACTCAGAGCTCAATGCATGCGAGCAAAGCCCTGCGTGTTTATTATAATGTAACGTTTCGGGGGCGGGCCCCTTCGTCAGATGAAGGGGCCCGCCCCTGAAATGTTACATTGTAATAAACACGCAGGGCTTTGCCCGCATGCATTGAGCTCTGAGTGACGGTTTTTCTTCTATTACGCTTACTACAATTAGGGTTGCCGATCCCTTGTAACTGTGCACCGGGCCAGCTTGTGCTTGAGAGGCCAGGGTGTGCTGGTGGGTTCTGGAATTTGGACAGTTTGCCTTAGTAACAATGTCCACAAAATGGTGCCTGCCTGTTTGCTGTGATTATGTAATTCCAAGACTGAAGGAAACACCATTTAATTAATTTATATAGCTCAAGTAAATTTTGTTTTGCTCAACTGACATGATAGAAAGAAATTTGGAAATATTTCTTAGGGTGACAGGCCCCCTTTAAATGTTGGCAGACAAGATGGCACCTCTAAAGAACAGTAGCTGAAAGTGTCCATTGATGCTCCTAAAAACTTTGGCCAATGTGCACATCCAGCCTGTTGATGAACTACGCACACAGGGAACCCTAGAATTACCAACTTGGATGTGGGGGTAGTTCCAGGGTTCCACTGAAGGAATTCTGAATTAAAATTCTGCATTGCAGGAAAAAACATTGTAATTTGCTTCTGAAATTGCACTGTATACCATATACCAGACTTGTAAATAAATGAGAATTGTATCCGAGTCGAGGCTGAAGAAACGTTTCCCAATCTGTTGGACAAAGAAGAGGACTGAAAAGCTAACTGGCTGAAAGATCACTTGCCTTTATTTGCAAGATGCTTTCTAATTAATAAGCATATTCCTTTCAGCAGAAAGACAGAAATGTTCATTGTTTCTTTGATTTAATTAATAAAGCCCAAGAGCAAAGCAACCACAAGTCGCTGCTAATTATGATAATTAAACACAGTAAAAAATTAATGTAAGCATTGTAAAAATTGACAAACCAACTTAACACACTATCAGCGTTGCACAACATTCCACACACAAGCTGACCCCACAAATGAGTCCAATTAAGGCTGACTTTCCCCTGCTAACAGTTCTCAAAGCTAAACTCAAACCAAATTCATCAGGACTAATTACAATTATTATAACTGACAGAATATTTACCTTCAACAAAAATAGGACATTTTTGAGTATAAAGGGTAACAATGAATGAGTTAGACTCAAGTTAAGTCTATCTTTTAAGCGGCTCCAGTTTTTGTTTAATTTAGCATAATCTTAGGAGCAGATATGGGGTCCTGGGTTCCATAGCAAGACTCCCATATGAATTGGGTGCAATGCATTCTCAATCTTTGCCCAGAGTCCGTCCACAATCAAACAACCAAATTAGAATACAGAGGCATAAGACGGACCTCTAATTGAGTGAGAGACTGATTTCCATTTATTAGTTTTAAAGCTTCTAACATTGTCGCAGGCATACAAAGGGATAAAACTCTAGACTTATCCTGGCTGATTTAATATCCAGATAGATTGTCATAACCTGAGTCAAGTCAGGTTATGTAGGGATGGTAGCGAGGTATGATGGTTGGTTAGAGTTTTCTACTCTGTACTAGATATATTATCTACAGATAGCCTCTTATATGCTGCTAAAAGTGCAATGCCTAAAGGGATTTTAAACCCCCAAAAAAAATGTTTTTGGCTAAATGGGTGGTTTACCTTTAAGTTCATTTTTAGTATGTTATAGAATGACTATTTTGAAGTAACTTTTCAATTGGTCTTCATTGTTTATTTTTAATTGTTTTTAAATTATTTGCCTTCTTCCTCTGACTCTTTCCAGCTTTCAAATGGGGGTCACTGACCCCATCTAAAAACTAATGCTCTGTAAAGCTACAAATTCATTGTTATTGTTACTTTTTGCTACTCATCTTTCTATTCAGGTCTCTCATATTCATATCCCAGTGCATTATTCAAATCAGTGCATGGTTGCTAGGGTAACTTGGACACTATCAACCAGACTGCTGAAACTGCTAATGGGGAGAGCTGCCAAATAAAAAGCTAAATAACTCAAAAAGCCGAAATAATAAAAAAAGAAAACAAAAAGTTAACTGAAAGGTGAACAACCCCTTTAATACAAAAAACACAATTCTAAGCAACTTTGCAATATACATTCATTACAAATTTGCTATGGTTTTTAAGTTATTTGCATGGGTGTCCGAAGAAAAATTTCCAGGGGGAGGCAAGTAAGCTGATATCACATAAAGACCCTGAAGATAAACAAATACATTTACAAATAATTTCTTGGAACTAGCTGGAGAAGTCAGGGTGGGGTGAATCTTGCCCCCTTCTCTGGACACCCACGGTTATTTGTATATCTATTGCGATTGAAAGCAGTGTTTGTCTGTCCTTGTCTATTCTCTTTCCTGATGGCTCAGAATGTTGATACAATGTAAGACAAGGCAGCTGATTAACAGACCTGTCTTTGCTGGGGAACTAAGAATTTTGCAACTTTGTTTAAAAAGCAACAAGCAGGAGTTATGCAAATACTGCTTTCGATAGCAATTGTTTTTTACAAATAACTAAAAGAACAGAACATTTTTAATAAATGTGTAATAGAAAGTTGCTGAGAATTATGTTTTCCTTTATTAGACAAATTTTTATTTTGGGGTTGAAAAAGTCTGTAAAAAATATTTATAATGGGAAAATGTATGCCTTTGCATGAATTTAATACAGTTTTTGCAAACCTGAAAACTGTTTAGTGACCTCTTCCAATAGTGGAAGAAAAATTGCAAATTTGATAGTTTATAGTGCCATTGCACAGATTATGTAATAAAACTTGTTATTGAAAAAGTTCTGTTTGCTCTAAAAGAGATAGGGGACACCCTTGACTTGTTTCATTGTTAATCACTATTGCTTTTTCTTTTGTACCTGGGAGTTTAAGATGGGTGGTTGGGGTACGATATACAGTAGTAGTGATGTGCGGGCCGGCCCAAAGCCCACGGGTCGGGTGGGTTCAGGCCAACTTCCACATGAGATTTTCCTGGTTGGGTGAGTTTGAGTTGTGCTCTTTCTTCCGCTCTTCCTGCTCATGACCTTACACTGCTGTCTTACTCCTCCAGCAGCCTCTATTTATAGGCAAGCTCCTGCCCCGCCCCTTTCATGATGTCCGAGTTGGGTGGGTTGGACACGAGTCTATAAATAGAGGGAGAGACTTGCTGGGTGTGGGTCAACTTTTTCACAACTTTATAGTACCTGTTAATGAGGTTTGAAATAAAAAAATGCGCTACGAGGTGGAATAAATAGGGCCAATTCAAACTGTTGGGGGATCAATAGTTCACCTCACCACTGAATAGCTTTCTACCAAATTAACATCTTGCCTGGTATTATCTCATGCCTATCTACCTGCAGTGAAGTCCACCATGTATGAGGCCACCATGTCTGCTTGGTTAAAGTTGGAATAAAGAGAACCATATTAATGCTGGGAAGCTGCTATACTGCTCCCCAAAAGTGCAGCCTATAAAATAAAAAACACAGAGTCCAGTGGCCAAACTGTATATATATATATATATATTTCAGCTATATGGGCTATAAGGTACAAAAAAGGAAAGAACCGCACTCACAGGTCTTTTGTGAAAAATTCGGTGGTTTATGGTTTATTATGTTTCGGCTCCATCTTTATATTTGTGTATGTGTGCCTCATTGTTACTCTGGACATTTCAATTATTAACATTCTTTAATGTATCTGTAATCTGTATTTTCAGTATACACGTATAAAATAGAGATTGATGAGCATTATTGGACTCTTTAGAGCATTCATTTCTTCTTCTTCTCCTCAGGTGATACTATTGTAACTGTAAAAGCTATTCCAAAATATTAGTTCCCCTACAAGAAAGGTCATATTCTTTCATATGTGCAGCCTCAGCAGAAAGGTATCCTTTTCTTCCCTTTGCCTTGAACCACAACCCCCTCTGGTTCCAATCAAATATCAAGGTTTCACAAATTCTAATATAAATCAATGTTACTATTATTATTATGACCTTCTATCTAATTAGCAGTGACATCATTTACAGCAGTTTTTGATTGTTGCCATTCACATTAGTCCCTGCGCCAGTACATCTTACAAACACACAGTTGCGTAACCCCGCGGTCACGGGGGAGACAAAAAGGCTAATCACCCAACTAGAAGTTCAGCAAATGGAGATACTTATTACATTTACCCCACTGTATGGAACAAACTTCATCAAATGTATGAAATAAGAAAGTATTATAATTAACATAAGTAGTACAATAAATATAATGTAATAATAAATAATGCAAAAAAAGTTGGGGACCCCTGATTAGGGTCTGGAACAGGAAATTGAAGTGAATGACATGACGAACAGCCAATCGCTGATTGCCACATAACCCACCCCGCCTCCCGATGTCACTGGCCCACCCCCTTACATCACCGGCTCGCCCTCTGCCCGTTTTCATCCAAAAAAAAGGTGGCAACCCTACCCCTGTTGTAGAGCATTACACAGGCCAAAGTGGCATATATAATCGCAGTTCCATATCATAAATCTTCCCCACTCTAACAAACCTATTAACATTTTCTTTCTAGTAAGACATTTTACAAGAGTTTCCACATTGTTTCTGTGCTGATGGCAGAATTTCTCTGCTGTCGGGATGTATAAATAAGGCCGAGTTAATGGCTAAATACAATAAGTCCTCGTGGTGTATTTGTGCAAGTCACAAATGCTTATTCTGTCTAAAAACTATTTGTTAGGCAGCAAAACAAATGTCTCTTTCAATTAAAATCTAAATGTTTATAGACTGAATAGTTGTGTATTGTTGATTGGATCCCACCCACAGTGTCTCCAGGAGCAGTTTCTCTGGACTTTTCAGCATTATTTATGTCTATTTTTTTTTTTTTTAATTGGGCTCGGCTATTGAACAACTTTGAAGGACTTGTTTATAAATAAATAAACGGGTATAATTTGCTTAATATTACTTGTTCGGGGTGTGTACTTCTGATTAGAAGCAAATTGAGAACAATTAGCATTAGTGCTCGAGTGGATGGTGAGGATAAGCAATTATGTCATTTAGCAGCTGTTAGCTGGTGATAATTGGATTCCGCAGACCATTGTTTCAGGAGATGTCACATTCAGAATTACCTGCATGAATTCCAGATATGAGGACTTTATTTCCAATAAACATGTTTTGGATTTATTTCTTTGTATTTTGTATCTGTATTTAAGCATCAGATCAGTGACATTTTATAGCTCTTCTTTAAAACTCTTCTCTGTGCTACAGCACATTGGGAAGAAATTAGGTATTTTCTCCTTGCCCCAAATGTCCCTCCGATTTGAGGAATGCTTTAAAAAATAAGCATGTATGCTTGTCAAGCAGTTCTTGCCTGAATACACATCAGGGTCCATTGTCAATACAAAAACAAAACATCAAATCAATTCCCAGGATTTACTAAAATCCAGTGTTAGACTGGGGAATCAGTGGCCCACCAGGGCTGCAAATTCAAGGGCCCTCCTCCCATGTGTGTGCATGCCACATCATCTACCCTTTTCCCCTCTTTCCTTCTTTAATTTTGATGGGATGGCCCAAGCAGGTCTTGGTTAGTATAGCCCACTGGTTTTCCTGGTGTCCCACCAGTCCAACCTCCTTAAGTAGCAATCTCAGCAAACAAGGGGGGACACTTAACTATCAGAGCAACCACTGGCAGGGGCCAGAGTAGTGGGGGCAGAGAAAGGGCAGTGGAGGCTAATGAGGGAGACACGTTTTTGAAAGTTAAGAGGGGATGGAAGGGGGTGCTGGTCCACAGCTTGTTCAAAACAACATATTTGCCATTTTTGGTGAATAATCTGGGGAGGACAGCTCTGAACAGGCATGTATCGAGCAGGCTGACTCTGAACACCCTGGGAGGCAGCATCTCTAATGCGGGCGGGGGGAATTGTAAGGAAGGAAAGTCAGGTTTTAGTTATAGTCAATTTAATTATTAGAATGGTGAATAGGATAATCTGTCGCAAGGACCCTTCATGACGAACTGTCTGCTGCTTGCCTGGTGCTAGGGTTCAGCATGTGGTGGAACGTGTGGACAGATTATTGGTAAGGGCTTGGGACCCGGCAGTCTTGGCACACACAGGTGGCAATGACAAAGTTAAAGGAGTTCTCAAAAATTATTTAAAAAAAACTAGGTTAAAAGTTGAGAGCGAGGACTTCTAAGGTAATTACCTGTGCCATGAGCAATGTTAAAGGAGAACTAAACCCTAAAAATTAATTATACTTTAAATATAATTATTTTTAATTATATTTTATTTTATATGTTATATTTTATATTATATATTTTTTATTCTATGAACTAATTGCACCAGCCTAAAGTTTCAGCTTGTCAATAGCAGCAATGATCCAGGACTTCAAACTTGTCACAGGGGGTCACCATCTTGGAAAGTGTCTGTGACACTCACATGATCAGTGGGCTCTGAGCAGCTGTTGAGAAGCTAAACTTAGGGGTTGTTGCAAATAATCAAGCAGAAAATTAGGTTGGCCTGTAATATAAGATGATGCTACAGGGCTGATTATTAAATTCTGATGCTAATTGCACTGGTTTCTGTGCTGCCATGTAGTAATTATCTGTATTAATTTACAAATCAGCCTTATATTGTGACATTTATATTCTATGTGCGACTATATATTGTGAGTAGGTACCTAAGCTCAGTAAGAGACAGCAGCACAGAGCATGTGCAGTGAATCAGCAGAAAAGAAAATAGGGAGCTACTGGGGCATCTTTGGAGACACAGATCTTCTCTGCTAAAACATAATGTACAACATTTCTAGCTACTTCTTTAGTTAGGCTTTTGTTCTCCTTTGAGAAGACGTAAGTAGAAGTTTAGGGAGATTAATGCATGGCTGAGAGATTGGTGAAGTGAGGAGGGCTCTGGGTTTCTGGAGAACTGGGCTGATGAGCTGCACCAGAATGATGATGGCGTAGCTGCTTTGTGGTAGAATATGGCTAGAGGGTTGGATTAGGCAATAAGGGGGAAGCATGAGGGGGAGGGGTGCAATAAGGGATTCTGTGGAAGGAATGTTAATCAGAATAAATGTATTAACTTGTTGCCTGACGATTTTATGTCACATGTTGTTGAGGAGCCAACCAGAAACCATGCTATACTGGATCTAGTGATCGCTAATGACCCAGTACTTATGGACATTTTCAAATTTTATTTATTCTTAATTACTAAAAAGAGACATCCAACCCTTTCTTGACATTATCAGTTATATCTACAAATGCAACTGGTTTCTGCTTATTATTTTTTGATGTTTTATGTCCCACGGGACGGAGGCGTTTGATGAGGTGATCCAAGCAGTTGGCAGGGCCCACGGGGTTTTCTCCCAGTGTTCCACCAGCCTTTCAATAAATGATCTTATTGGTATGTGTATGGCAAGATTTTGAGCACTTTTAGGTTTTATATTTTCTTAATTGCTAAAAAGAAGCATCTTTCCCTTTCTTAACTGTTTCAATTGCTATCTACAAGTGCAACAGATTTGAGACATAGCTGTTTATGTATGGATCTTCTCCTATGACTCTTAGTGGTATTGTATTAACTTGAATATATTTCTTTTTACGGTCAAGCTTTTTTCGGTAATCATGAATGATGGTACTTTTCCCAATAAGGTTTTGTGCTTGCTCACAGTAAGAAAGGTCTGGGTTCACAGGCCCAAAAATAAGATATATAAAATGAATCATGTAATGTATTTAGACCATTAAATCTGCAGCATATCATATTCTGTAAATGGTCATATAGGGCTAAAGAAAATATGTATATAGGGTTAGAGAAATATATGTATTAAAGAATGTTTTTGGTGCATTTCTTTTTTTTTTGTAAAAAAAAAAGGTCAGACAAATTAAATGCCTCTAGTAAAGTTTTATAGGTCATTGTGGACTTTATTTTCAGCTCTACCTTTTATCTGAAAGGCTATTGTTTTGTGTTTAGCTGAATGAGTATATATTTGTCACTGCCCACAGTTACCCGGAGCTATGTGCTACCTAATACCATTGCTTTATATAATGCAAAACTTTTGCCTAAAACATTGTTCTTTGGTGACTTATGCCAGGCAGAAGATATTAGGGAATGATCCAGACAGAACTGACCCTTTGGCTGCCATGTTGACAGGGACAGCAGATAAAAGCTATCACTGGATAATAAATAATAAGCCTTCCATTTTGCTCAGAGGGGGTTTTAGACAATAAAAAGATTTCTAGCAACAACAAAAGTTTTACTTCAGCCTGAAAACCTAGTCTACTGTTAAGTAACAAACTGTAATACAAGTTACTTTCCTTTATCCTTTGGTAAGTTTGTGGGGTTAAATTTACTTGGCACAAACAACATTTTTAAGGTGATTTCAAAAGAAGTTTGCAAAAAAAAAAAAAAAAAAATTAAAATGCTGTAGCCTTCCAATTCTACATATACACTTGTATGTTGATGCTAGAGTTACTGGATCTGAAGGATATTGCCATATATTTTAAGGAAAATCATGCTGGATGAGCAAGGGGTAACGTGACAAAATAACATAATTGGTTACTGTTCAATTGACACCTTTGACATACGGCTACTTACTAGATCATATTCCCATGTCTAGTAATGCTGACCAACAAACCAAAACTGTCTTCAACACAGCTATAACTAGCATTCTCTCATTTGGGGTCTTATTTCTAAAGGACATGAAAAAAAAGGAAAACTTACATTATCAGATACCGATACCCACCCTAGAAAAATTGAATTTTTTAAAGGACAACACAACCCCAAATGTCATTTTTTAGGTAGCCCCCTATGATTCTGATTGCTAACCAGTAACTCAGATCTGGTGCTTCTCTTCTTTATGTAGCTTGCTTGTTGGTGTGCCTTAAAATTGTGTGTGTATGCTGCTGCCAATATACTCGGGGCACCCCTAAGGCAAGATCCAACTCCAGATTGGGTTTCTTGGTTTCACCGCACCTTCTAACCACCCATCACCACTGTTTAGAAGTCCTTTAATCTTAGATGTGCATGGTACCCACCCATCGCATGGGGCACTGACGATGGATGGGGGTACCCACCCATCGCATGGGGCATTGACGATAATGGATGGGTGTACCCACCCATTGCATGGGGCACTGACGATAGATGGGGGTACCCACCCATCGCATGGGGCACTGATAATGGATGGGGGTACCCACCCATCGCATGGGGCACTGACGATGGATGGGGGTACCCACCCATCGCATGGGGCACTGACGATGATGGATGGGGTACCCACCCATTGCATGGGGCACTGACGATGTATGGGGGTACCCACCCATTGCATTGGGGCACTGACGATGATGGATGGGGGTACCCACCCATCGCATGGGGCACGGGGTACGATGGATAGGGGTACCCACCCATCGCATGGGGCACTGACGATGATGGATGGGGGTACCCACCCATCGCATGGGGCACTGACGATGATGGATGGGGGTACCCACCCATCGCATGGGGCACTGACGAGGATGGATGGGGGTACCCACCCATCGCTTGGGGCACTGACGATGATGGATGTAGGTACCCACCCATCGCATTGGGCACGGAGGATGATGGATGGAGGTACCCACCCATCGCATGGGGCACGGGGGATGATGGATGGAGGTACCCACCCATCGCATGGGGCACTGACGATGATGGATGTAGTTCCCACCCATCGCATGGGGCACGTGGGACGATGGATGGGGGTACCCACCCATCGCATGGGGCACGGGGGACGATGGATGGGGGAACCCACCCATCGCATGGGGCACGTGGGACGATGGATAGGGGTACCCACCCATCGCATGAGGCACTGACGATGGATGGGGGTACCCACCCATCGCATGGGGCACTGGGGTACCCACCGATCACATGGGGCACTGACGATGATGGAATGGGGTACCCACCCATCGCATGGGCACTGACGATGGATGGGGGTACCCACCCATCGCATGGGGCACTGACGATGGATGGGGGTACCCACCCATCGCATGGGGCACCCACCCATCGCATGGGGCACTGACGATGGATGGGGGTACCCACCCATCGCATGGGGCACTGACGATGGATGGGGGTACCCACCCATCGCATGGGGCACTGACGATGGATGGGGGTACCCACCCATCGCATGGGGCACTGGGGTACCAACCGATCGAATGGGGCACTGACGATGATGGAATGGGGTACCCACCCATCGCATGGGGCACTGACGGATGGGGGTACCCACCCATCGCATGGGGCACTGACGATGATGGATGGGGGTACCCACCCATCGCATGGGGCACTGACGAGGATGGATGGGGGTACCCACCCATCGCTTGGGGCACTGACGATGATGGATGTAGGTACCCACCCATCGCATTGGGCACGGGGGATGATGGATGGAGGTACCCACCCATCGCATGGGGCACGGGTGATGATAAAAGGGGGTACCTACCCACCGCATGGGGCACTGACGATGGATGGGGGTACCCACCCATCGCATGGGGCACTGACGATGGATGGGGGTACCCACCCATCGCATGGGGCACTGGGGTACCAACCGATCGAATGGGGCACTGACGATGATGGAATGGGATACCCACCCATCGCATGGGGCACTGATGATGGATGGGGGTACCCACCCATCGCATGGGGCACTGACGATGATGGATGGGGGTACCCACCCATTGCATAGGGCACTGACGAGGATGGATGGGGGTACCCACCCATCGCTTGGGGCACGGGGGATGATGGATGGAGGTACCCACCCATCGCATGGGGCACTGACGATGATCGATGTAGTTCCCACCCATCGCATGGGGCACGTGGGACGATGGATGGGGGTACCCACCCATCGCATTGGGCACGGAGGATGATGGATGGAGGTACCCACCCATCGCATGGGGCACGGGGGATGATGGATGGAGGTACCCACCCATCGCATGGGGCACTGACGATGATCGATGTAGTTCCCACCCATCGCATGGGGCACGTGGGACGATGGATGGGGGTACCCACCCATCGCATGGGGCATGGGGGACGATGGATGGGGGAACCCACCCATCGCATGGGGCACGTGGGACGATGGATAGGGGTACCCACCCATCGCATGAGGCACTGATGATGGATGGGGGTACCCACCGATCGCATGGGGCACTGACGATGATGGAATGGGGTACCCACCCATCGCATGGGGCACTGACGATGGATAGGGGTACCCACCCATCGCATGGGGCACTGACGATGGATGGGGGTACCCACCCATCGCATGGGGCACTGACGATGGATGGGGTACCCAGCCATCGCATTGGGCACTGACGATGGATGGGGGTACCCACCCATCGCATGGGGCACTGACGATGGATGGGGGTACCCACCCATCGCATGGGGCACTGGGGTACCAACCGATCGAATGGGGCACTGACGATGATGGAATGGGGTACCCACCCATCGCATGGGGCACTGACGATGGATGGGGGTACCCACCCATCGCATGGGGCACTGACGATGATGGATGGGGGTACCCACCCATCACATTGGGCAAAGACGATGATTGATGGGGGTACCCACCCATCACATGGGGCACTGACGATGATGGATGGGGGTACCCACCCATCGCATGGGGCACTGACGATGATGGATGGGGGTACCCACCCATCTCATGGGGCACTGACGATGATGGATGGGAGTACCCACCCATCGAATGGGGCACGGGGGACGATAAATGGGGGTACCCACCCATCGCATGGGGCACGGGGGACGATAAATGGGGTACCCACCCAACGAATGGGGCACGGGGGACGATAAATGGGGGTACCTACCCACCGCATGGGGCACGGGGGGCGATGGATGGGAGTAGCCACCCACCGCATGCGGCACGGGGGACGATAGATGGGGGTACCCACCCATTGCATGTGGCACTGATGATGGATGGGGGTAGCCACCCACCGCATGGTACATGGGGACGATGGATGGGGGTACCCACCCATCGCATGGGGCACTGACGATGATGGATGGGGGTACCCACCCATCGCATGGGGCACTGACGATGATGGATGGGGGTACCCACCCATCACATGGGGCACTGACGATGATGGATGGGGGTACCCACCCATCGCATGGGGCAGTGACGATGATGGATGGGGGTACCCACCCATCGCATGGGGCACTGACGATGATGGATGGGGGTAACCACCCATCGCATGGGGCACTGTCGATGATGGATGGGGGTACCCACCCATCGCATGGGGCACTGGGGTACCCACCCATCGCATGGGGCACTGACGATGATGGATGGGGGTACCCACCCATCGCATGGGGCACTGACGATGGATGGGGGTACCCACCCATCGCATGCGGCACTGACGATGGATGGGAGTACTCACCCATCGCATGGGGCACTGACGATGATGGTTGGGGGTACCCACCCACCGCATGGGGCACGGGGGACGATAAATGGGGGTACCTACCCACCGCATGGGGCACGTGGGACGATGGATGGGGGTAGCCACCCACCGCATGCGGCACGGGGGACGATAGATGGAGGTAGCCACCCACCGCATGGGGCACGGGGGACGAAGGAGGGGGGTACCCACCCATCGCATGGGGCACTGATGATGGATGGGGGTACCCACCCATCGCATGGGGCATTGACGATGATGGATGGGGGTACCCACCCATCCATCGCATGGGGCACTGACGATGAATGGGGGTACCCTACCATCGCATGGCGCACTGACGATGATGGATGGGGTACCCACCCATCGCATGGGGCACTGGGGTACCCACCCATCGCATGGGGCATTGACGATGATGGATGGGGGTACCCACCCATCGCATGGGGCATTGACGATGATGGATGGGGGTACCCACCCATCGCATGGGGCACTGACGATGATGGATGGGGGTACCCACCCATCACATGGGGCAAAGACGATGATGGATGGGGGTACCCACCCATCGCATGGGGCACTGACGATGATGGATGGGGGTACCCACCCATCGCATGGGGCACTGGGGTACCAACCCATCGCATGGGGCACTGGCGATGATGGATGGGGGTACCCACCCATCGCATGGGGCACTGACGATGATGGATGGGGGTACCCACCCATCGCATGGGGCACTGACGATGGATGGGGGTACCCACCCATCGCGTGGGGCACTGACGATGATGGATGGGGGTACCCACTCATCGCATGGGGCACTGACGATGATGGATGGGGGTACCCACCCATCGCATGGGGCACTGACGATGATGGATGTAGGTACCCACCCATCGCATGGGTCACGGGGGACAATGGATGGGAGTACCCACCCATCGCATGGGGGACGATGGATGCGGGTACCCACCCATCGCATGAGGCACGGGGGACGATGGATGGGGGTACCCACCCATCGCATGGGGCACGGGGGATGATGGATGCGGGTACCCACCCATCGCATGGGGCACGGGGGGTGATGGATGGGGTACCCACCCATCGCATGGGGCACGGGGGATGATGGATTGGGGTACCCACCCATCGCATGGGGCACGGAGGATGATAAATGGGGGTACACCCCCCCGCATGGTGCACTGACGATGATAAATGGGGGTACCTACCCCCTGCATGGTGCACTGACGATGGATGGGGTTGCCACCCACCGGATGGGGGACGATGGATGGGGGTAGCCACCCACCGCATGGGGCACGGGGGACGATGAATGGGGTACCCACCCTTCGCATGGGGCACTGGGGTACCCGCCCTTCGCATGGGGTACCCACCCTTCGCATGGGGTACCCACCCTTTGCATGGGGTACCCACCCTTTGCATGGGGTACCCACCCTTCGCATGTGGTACCCACCCTTCGCATTGGGTACCCACCCTTCGCATGGGGCACCCACCCTTCGCATGGGGCACCCACCCTTCGCATGGGGCACCCACCCTTCGCATGGGGCACCCACCCTTCGCATGGGGCACCCACCCTTCGCATGGGGCACCCACCCTTCGCATGGGGCACTGACGATGATGGATGTAGGTACCCACCCATCGCATGGGTCACGGGGGGAAATGGATGGGAGTACCCACCCATCGCATGGGGGACGATGGGAGTACCCACCCATCGCATGGGGGACGATGGGAGTACCCACCCATCGCATGGGGGACGATGGGAGTACCCACCCATCGCATGGGGCACGGGGGCGATGGATGGGGGTACCCACCCATCACATGGGGCACGGGGGGCGATGGATGGGGTACCCACCCATCGCATGGGGCACGGGGGCGATGGATGCGGGTACCCACCCATCGCATGGGGCACGGGGGGCGATGGATGGGGGTACCCACCCATCGCATGGGGCACTGGCATGGGCCACTGGGGTACCCACCCTTCGCATGGGCCACTGGCATGGGCCACTGGGGTACCCACCCATCGCATGGGCCACTGGGGTACCCACCCATCGCATGGGCCACTGGGGTACCCACCCTTTGCATGGGCCACTGGCATGGGCCACTGGCATGGGCCACTGGGGTACCCACCGGGGTACCCACCCTTTGCATGGGCTACTGGGGTACCCACCCTTTGCATGGGCTACTGGCATACCCACCCTTTGCATGGGCTACTGGCATACCCACCCTTCGCATGGGGTACCCACCCTTCGCATGGGGTTCCCATTCTTCGCATGGGGCACCCACCCTTCGCATGGGGCACCCACCCTTCGCATGGGGCACCCACCCTTCGCATGGGGCACCCACCCTTCGCATGGGGCACCCACCTTTCGCATGGGGCACCCGCCCTTCGCATGGGGCACCCGCCCTTCGCATGGGGCACCCGCCCTTCGCATGGGGCACCCGCCCTTCGCATGGGGCACCCGCCCTTCGCATGGGGCACCCGCCCTTCGCATGGGGCACGGGGGACGATGGATGGGGGTACCCTCCCATCGCATGGGGCACTGACGATGATGGATCGGGGTACCCACCCATCGCATGGGGGACTGACGATGATGGATCGGGGTACCCACCCATCGCATGGGGCACTGACGATGGATGGGGGTACCCACCCACCTCATGGGGCACTTACGATGGATGGGAGTACCCGCCCATCGCATGGGGCACGGGGGACAATAAATGGGGGTACCCTCCCATCGCATGGGGCACTGACGATGATGGATCTGGGTACCCACCCATCGCATGGGGGACTGACGATGATGGATCGGGGTACCCACCCATCGCATGGGGGAAATTACGATGATGGATGGGGGTACCCACCCATCGCATGGGGCATTGACGATGATGGATGGGGGTACCCACCCATCGCATGGGGCACTGACGATGATGGATGGGGGTAACTAACCACCGCATTGGGCACGGGGGACAATGGATGGGGGTGTCCACCCACCGCATGGGGCACTGGGGTACCCACCCATTGCATAGGGCACTGACGATGATGGATGGGGGTACCTAACCATCACATGGGGCACAGGGGACGATGGATGGGGGTACCCACCCATTGCATGGGGCACTGGGGTACCCACCCATTGCATGGGGCACTGAAGATGATGGATGGGGGTACATTCCCATCGCATGGGGCACTGACGATGATGGATGGGGGTACCTTCCCATCGCATGGGGCACTGACGATGATGGATGGGGGTACCCACCCATCGCATGGGGCACTGGGGCACTGGGGTACCCACCCATCGCATGGGGCACTGGGGTACCCACCCATAGCATGGGGCACTGGGGTACCCACCCATCGCATGGGGCACTGGGGTACCCACCCATCGCATGGGGCACTGGGGTACCCACCCATCGCATGGGGAACTGACAATGATGGATGGGGGTACCCACCCACCGCATGGGGCGCGGGGATGATGGATGGGGGTACCCACCCACCGCATGGGGCATGGGGGACAATGGATGGGGGTACCCACCCACCGCATGGGGCACGGGGGACGATGGATGGGGGGTACCCACCCACAGCATGGGGCACTGACGATGATGGATGGGGGTACCCACCCACCGCATGGGGCACGGGGGACGATGGATGGGGGTACCCTGGACTGGATGGTCCCCAGAATGGGACTAATTGGATGGATGGTTGGGTCATCAGGAGGCAATTACATATAGAGTAGACACTGTGGAGCAGCAAGTAAGGTGATGATTTCATGGAGTGGGAGTCCTGTGTTCATATCCTGGGTGAGACACTTTCACATTCATGCTTGCTTTAACTCCTTTTTGCTGAGCCATTGGTTCCCTTTTTATTTAAGGTTTCAAAGAGACATTCGGTTGTAATTGTCATCTGGAGGTAGCTCCAGAAAGAGAAAACCCTGTGGTGCACCACGTAAGGTGACTGATTTATTTTCTGGGAGTCCTGGGTTCAAATCCTGTGTTGCACCCATCTGCCTAAATGCATGCTTTAGATCCTTCTTTTTTGAGCCATTGGTTCCCTTTGGGTTTTAAAGAGACATTCGGTTGTGGTCATCTGGAGTCAGCTCCATATAGAGTAGACCCTGTGGTGCATCATATAAAGTGACTGGTTTATGGTCTGGGAGTCCTGAGTTCAAATCCTGTGTGGGACACATTTACATGGATGCATGCGTCAGCTCCTTATTGCTGAGCCATTAGTTCTCTTTGTATTTAAGATTTCTAAGAGACATTCGGTTGGACGGACTGGATGGAATTTTCATCACAAGGAATGCTGGAGTTTCACTGCTAAAATGCTAAACACACGGCATTGACATTTAAGGTGCCCTTTGACAAGACCCCTATGTTTGTAGTTTTTCCACAGTTGATGCTGTAATCAGCCATTAAAGAAATGTGGCTGCTAAATAAAGTTATTTGGAATAATTTATGCTTCACTATCATGCGAAGGGCCACCCACCCTTCGCATGGGCCACCCACCCTTCGCATGGGCCACCCACCCTTCGCATGGGCCACCCACCCTTCGCATGGGGCACCCACCCTTCGCATGGGGCACCCACCCTTCGCATGGGGCACCCACCCTTCGCATGGGGCACCCACCCTTCGCATGGGGCACCCACCCTTCGCATGGGGCACCCACCCTTTGCATGGGGCACTGGGGCACCCACCCTTCGCATGGGGCACGGGGGACGATGGATGGGGGTACCCTCCCATCGCATGGGGCACTGACGATGATGGATCGGGGTACCCACCCATCGCATGGGGGACTGACGATGATGGATCGGGGTACCCACCCATCCCATGGGGCACTGACGATGGATGGGGGTACCCACCCACCTCATGGGGCACTTACGATGGATGGGAGTACCCGCCCATCGCATGGGGCACGGGGGACAATAAATGGGGGTACCCTCCCATCGCATGGGGCACTGACGATGATGGATCGGGGTACCCACCCATCGCATGGGGGACTGACGATGATGGATCGGGGTACCCACCCATCGCATGGGGGAAATTACGATGATGGATGGGGGTACCCACCCATCGCATGGGGCATTGACGATGATGGATGGGGGTACCGACCCATCGCATGGGGCACTGACGATGATGGATGGGGGTAACTAACCACCGCATTGGGCACGGGGGACAATGGATGGGGGTGTCCACCGACCGCATGGGGCACTGGGGTACCCACCCATTGCATAGGGCACTGACGATGATGGATGGGGGTACCTAACCATCACATGGGGCACAGGGGACGATGGATGGGGGTACCCACCCATTGCATGGGGCACTGGGGTACCCACCCATTGCATGGGGCACTGAAGATGATGGATGGGGGTACATTCCCATCGCATGGGGCACTGACGATGATGGATGGGGGTACCTTCCCATCGCATGGGGCACTGACGATGATGGATGGGGGTACCCACCCATCGCATGGGGCACTGGGGTACCCACCCATCGCATGGGGCACTGGGGTACCCACCCATCGCATGGGGCACTGGGGTACCCACCCATCGCATGGGGCACTGGGGTACCCACGCATCGCATGGGGCACTGGGGTACCCAACCATCGCATGGGGAACTGACAATGATGGATGGGGGTACCCACCCACCGCATGGGGCACGGGGATGATGGATGGGGGTACCCACCCACCGCATGGGGCATGGGGGACAATGGATGGGGGTACCCACCCACCGCATGGGGCACGGGGGACGATGGATGGGGGGTACCCACCCACAGCATGGGGCACTGACGATGATGGATGGGGGTACCCACCCATCGCATGGGGCACTGGGGTACCCACCCATCGCATGGGGCACTGGGGTACCCACCCATAGCATGGGGCACTGGGGTACCCACCCATCGCATGGGGCACTGGGGTACCCACCCATCGCATGGGGCACGGGGGACGATGGAAGGGGGTTACCCACCCACAGCATGGGGCACTGACGATGATGGATGGGGGTACCCACCCACCGCATGGGGCACGGGGGACGATGGATGGGGGTACCCTGGACTGGATGGTCCCCAGAATGGGACTAATTGGATGGATGGTTGGGTCATCAGGAGGCAATTACATATAGAGTAGACACTGTGGAGCAGCAAGTAAGGTGATGATTTCATTGACTGGGAGTCCTGTGTTCATATCCTGGGTGAGACACTTTCACATTCATGCATGCTTTAACTCCTTTTTGCTGAGCCATTGGTTCCCTTTTTATTTAAGGTTTCAAAGAGACATTCGGTTGTAATTGTCATCTGGAGGTAGCTCCAGAAAGAGAAAACCCTGTGGTGCACCACGTAAGGTGACTGATTTATTTTCTGGGAGTCCTGGGTTCAAATCCTGTGTTGCACCCATCTGCCTAAATGCATGCTTTAGATCCTTCTTTTCTGAGCCATTGGTTCCCTTTGGGTTTTAAAGAGACATTCGGTTGTGGTCATCTGGAGTCAGCTCCATATAGAGTAGACCCTGTGGTGCATCATATAAAGTGACTGGTTTATGGTCTGGGAGTCTTGAGTTCAAATCCTGTGTGGGACACATTTACATGGATGCATGCGTCAGCTCCTTATTGCTGAGCCATTAGTTCTCTTTGTATTTAAGATTTCAAAGAGACATTCGGTTGGATGGACTGGATGGAATTTTCATCACAAGGAATGCTGGAGTTTCACTGCTAAAATGCTAAACACACGGTATTGACATTTAAGGTGCCCTTTGACAAGACCCCTATGTTTGTAGTTTTTCCACAGTGGATGCTGTAATCAGCCATTAAAGAAATGTGGCTGCTAAATAAAGTTATTTGGAATAATTTATGCTTCACTATCATGTAGTGAGTCAATCATCACCATATCCATAGAGCATGGTTAGTACCTGACTAGTAAAGCAGTTAGCAAAGCATATGTAAAGGATGGCTGATATGGATCCGGGTTGGAGGTATACAGAGTGTAGCATTGTACGAAGCATGTTTGGCGTATAATGATTTTTAGCCTAAATCAAAAGAATTATTAGAATATTCATAACAACAATGCTTTATCTGCTTCAAAACTTGATGTAACATATAGTAATACTTGAAAAACCCAGGCTGTTGGAAAAAATGCTCGATCCCCATAATTATGTTTCGCCTTAAAATGAATTGGATCATGGTGAATGAGAGACTATTGAGTATAGGTGCTGATAAATATGCCACTTTCACCAAAATCTGGACGCCTTGGATATTATATACTAGGTTATAAGGTTTACGTAAAGAATGATTTAGGATATATGTAAGACCACCTCAGAATACGTTATATAGGGAAAAGAGGGTTAGAGTTGAAACCTTCATGATATAATGTGTTGTGGTTGCAAACACTGATTTTGGAAATTCATAGTGATCATTTATTAAACACGGAGACATTTGTTAAAGTTCATTAGTTAAATTTTTTATTGTTGAATAATTTCTCATATTAAAATGCTTCTCAATACACAATGTGAATACGTGAAGAGATGAGAAGAACGGTTTTCTTGTCTCTTTTTTGTTCTTTAGGGAACTTGCATGTGGAACCAACATCCTCCTCTGAGTAGGAGTGAGCTTGTTCTCTGTAAAAATATTCAAAAAACATGTTATGATGAATGGAAATGCTGTATTATTATCCAAATAAAAAAGTTTTAAAAGAAAGAAAAACCCAGGCTGGTTATCTGTGTCAGAAAACACATAGATTACAAATAGGTTCATTTAGAGGTATTTCGGAGAAGTCATAGTGAATTCTGTTGTAATTAAAAATAAACAAAGAAAAGTCACGTTGTTAATGAACACATTTACTGCATATTATATTATGAGCACACATTATATATAACACACACAGAGAGAAGACACAGGTGGAGCCTCAGGAGTGGTGAAATCAATGCTAAAAATTAAAGCAATACTGACACGTTCCTATAAAAATCATAGGAAGGTGTTAGTATTAAGTAAATGCTGCATCTGTAATCGTCAAAGCCCCCTGCAAAGTCACCCCCAGCCCTGCAAACCTGCACTCAGCTGACCCTCCGACGCTGCTTAAAGACCTTCTGAGCCTTTGAGTTACGCTGGGCCGTGGAGCCGCGATCCTTCCCTAGGCTGATGAAAACAGGAATTCAGCCTTTGGAAGGATCGCTCCACCCCCAGCCTAGCATCACTGAAGCAACCGGGAAGATCTGGTAGTAGTGCCAGTGGTTCGGCAGCAGTGTCGGACTGGGCTGGCGGGACACCGGGAAAAACCCCGGTGGGCCCCGGGCTCTTGTGGGTCCCGTCGGCCCAGATCCGCTACTTAGTGGGGTGGCGCGACCCCACTTTGTTCGGGGGTGGCGGTAGAATAGAATGTCTGCGCATGTGCACAAAGGTAGCGCCACGCGCGTGCGCACAAACGCGCCACCGCGTGCATGCGCACTAGCCCCCTGCAGTAGCCCCGGTGGGCCCCACGCCTCCCAGTCCGACCCTGTTCGGCAGCACACAGGTTCACGGAGCTGGGGGCAGCTTTGCGGGGGGGGGCTAAATGATTACGGATGCAGCATTTACTTTATACTAACACGTTCCTATGATTTTTATAAGAACGTGTCAGTATTGCTTTAAGGTTTTTATTTGCCCACAGAAGCCAAGTGCAGGATATTTTCAGTCAGTATAAAAGAAAAGTAATTTTACAGAGATTTTATATATACGGAATTATTTTACTGCTCCAACAAGCAGTTTAAATTTGCAATGTTTCATTCAAGTGAGCAATGCAGCTACATGCCCCAAACAGAAATAATGTTTAGTCATCAGAAAGTCTTATGGTTTTCTATCTTTTGCTTTAATCTTCTTTTTTTAGATTATGGTATTCCAGCTTGATACATGCCTCTGGTATATAAGAAATGCATCATTAAATGTGGATATTAGAGTTTTTTTAATATTAAAACAAAACAGCTATTTTTTTCCAAACTCTTAGTCATGTAAATAATTAGGGATGCACCAAATCCAGGATTCGGTTCGGGAATTGGCCAGTATTCAGACTTTTTCAGCAGGATTCTGATTCGGCCGAATCCTTCTGCCGGCCGAACCGAATCCGGATTCTAATTTGCATATGCAAATTAGAGGCGGGGAGGGAAATCGCGTGACTTTTTGTCACAAAACAAGGAAATAAAAAATGTTTCCCCCCTTCCAACCCTTAATTTTGTAGAAAAGACATCTTTGCAATTTGTAGTAACTTATTATCTGTTTTAATTATTCTATAGGTTTTCTTCTTAGGTGCTGCATTTTCAATTATCATGCTTATTGGGAATTGTGAAGACATAACCACTACTGTTTAACAACAACAACACCTACAACAACAATTTGCGTCCTTTAACCCTTTAAGTGCCACAGAACGTAGAATCTACGTTCTGTGGATCAAAGGACCAAAGTGCCACAGATCGTAGATTCTACGTTCTGCAGCACTTCCGGGTTTGCGAGCGGAGGAGCGGCTGTTAGAGCCGCTCGCTCCGCTCCTTCACGATCCCCTGCCCCTAGGCAACGAGCAGAGCAGGGGATCGAGTGGCCCCTGGGGCGCGATCGCCCAGGGGCCCAAAAACAGCAGCAGGCACGTGTTACTTACGTGTCCTGCTGCTGCAGCCTGCACCGGATCGACGATCTCCGCCCCCACAGCACACAGACAGGAACCACGAGGCAGATGTCTTCCAGGGAGTCTTCCTGATCGCCTGCAACAGTCTCCAGCGATTTTTTCAGGTTAGTGCAACAATTACACACACAAACACACCAACACACACTTATTACAGTAATACACACTTAGATTCACACTTACACACACTTACACATACATTTTTGGGGATTGGGGGGGTCACTTACACTCACTGCACTTACAAACACGTGCACACACACACACGCGCACATAACATGTAATTTACCATTTGTACACACGCACACGCACATACATGGCATTGTGGCTTTTTTTTTTTTTTTCTTATCGCATCGTTTCTTTTTTTGGCTGAAAAAAATGTTTTATTGCCATTACGAATAGCGTATTCGCTAACCGTACTGTGCAATACCTTTTGTATGTTATTTCGGTGATTATATTGCAATTTTGGGTATTTTGGTGCATTTTTAGCCATTTTATTGAATTTTTAGCCATTTTATTGCATTTTCAGCTCTGCGTATGTTGTGTTCACTTGTTTCTAGCCGTATAACCTGTTTGGCCCAGCTAAAATATTCAAACTGTGATTCTGACGGCCGATAACACTAGTCTGGAAAAAAAAACATTGATTTTTGTGGTTTTATTGGATTTTTTTTGCATTTCACTCTTTACTGCCTTATTTTGTTTTGCCTTGTAAATTTTTTCTACTATATATCCATTTGGAGGTCTCTGTGCGCCACATAGTTTGGTATATCTATGCATATTGGGCATCAAAGTGTTCAGTAGACCCCTGGCGTTCATATTTAGGATGTTTTATGCTGATACGTTACGAAATGTGGGGCATATAATGGGGTAAAATTCAAGCTTTGTGACGATTTTCAGAAATTTGATAAAAACCGTTACGTTTAGCATTGCTTTGCAGTTTGGCAGTTTGCAGTAGAAACACTTATTTACCCATATTGGATTCGTCAGAATGTGTACTTTCTGAAAATATATGGTTTTCTGGGGTCTCTGTACTGTTAGGGGGGTCTAATGTCGCATAATACACACACCAGGTGCTCATATTGCAGCAGCCAGCGCGTCAGCCGTGAAAATGTATATACACTATTGTCATTTGGGGGTCTCTGTGCGCCACATAGTTTGGTATATCTATGCATATTGGGCATCAAAGTGTTCAGTAGACCCCTGGCGTTCATATTTAGGATGTTTTATGCTGATACGTTACGAAATGTGTGGCATATAATGGGGTAAAATTCAAGCTTTGTGACGATTTTCAGAAATTTGATAAAAACCGTTATGTTCAGCATTGCTTTGCAGTTTGACAGTTTGCAGTAGAAACACTTATTTACCCATATTGGATTCGTCAGAATGTGTACTTTCTGAAAATATATGGTTTTCTGGGGTCTCTGTACTGTTAGGGGGGTCTAATGTCGCATAATACACACACCAGGTGCTTATATTGCAGCAGCCAGGGCGTCAGCTGTGAAAATGTATATACACTATTGTCATTTGGGGGTCTCTGTGCGCCACATAGTTTGGTATATCTATGCATATTGGGCATCAAAGTGTTCAGTAGACCCCTGGCGTTCATATTTAGGATGTTTTATGCTGATACGTTACGAAATGTGTGGCATATAATGGGGTAAAATTCAAGCTTTGTGACGATTTTCAGAAATTTGATAAAAACCGTTATGTTCAGCATTGCTTTGCAGTTTGGCAGTTTGCAGTAGAAACACTTATTTACCCATATTGGATTCGTCAGAATGTGTACTTTCTGAAAATATATGGTTTTCTGGGGTCTCTGTACTGTTAGGGGGGTCTAATGTCGCATAATACACACACCAGGTGCTCATATTGCAGCAGCCAGCGCGTCAGCCGTGAAAATGTATATACACTATTGTCATTTGGGGGTCTCTGTGCGCCACATAGTTTGGTATATCTATGCATATTGGGCATCAAAGTGTTCAGTAGACCCCTGGCGTTCATATTTAGGATGTTTTATGCTGATACGTTACGAAATGTGTGGCATATAATGGGGTAAAATTCAAGCTTTGTGACGATTTTCAGAAATTTGATAAAAACCGTTATGTTCAGCATTGCTTTGCAGTTTGACAGTTTGCAGTAGAAACACTTATTTACCCATATTGGATTCGTCAGAATGTGTACTTTCTGAAAATATATGGTTTTCTGGGGTCTCTGTACTGTTAGGGGGGTCTAATGTCGCATAATACACACACCAGGTGCTCATATTGCAGCAGCCAGCGCGCCAGCCGTAAAAATGTATATACACTATTGTCATTTGGGGGTCTCTTTGCGCCACATAGTTTGGTATATCTATGCATATTGGGCATCAAAGTGTTCAGTAGACCCCTGGCGTTCATATTTAGGATGTTTTATGCTGATAAGTTACGAAATGTGTGGCATATAATGGGGTAGAATTCAAGCTTTGTGACGATTTTCCGAAATTTGATAAAAACCGTTATGTTCAGCATTGCTTTGCAGTTTGGCAGTTTGCAGTAGAAACACTTATTTACCCATATTGGATTCGTCAGAAAGTGTACTTTCTGAAAATATATGGTTTTCTGGGGTCTGTGTACTGTTAGGGGGGTCTAATGTCGCATAATACACACACCAGGTGCTCATATTGCAGCAGCCAGCGCGTCAGCCGTGAAAATGTATATACACTATTGTTATTTGGGGGTCTCTGTGCGCCACATAGTTTGGTATATCTATGCATATTGGGCATCAAAGTGTTCAGTAGACCCCTGGCGTTCATATTTAGGATGTTTTATGCTGATACGTTACGAAATGTGTGGCATATAATGGGGTAAAATTCAAGCTTTGTGACGATTTTCAGAAATTTGATAAAAACCGTTATGTTCAGCATTGCTTTGCAGTTTGGCAGTTTGCAGTAGAAACACTTATTTACCCATATTGGATTCGTCAGAATGTGTACTTTCTGAAAATATATGGTTTTCTGGGGTCTCTGTGCTGTTAGGGGGGTCTAATGTTGCATAATACACACACCAGGTGCTTATATTGCAGCAGCCAGCGCATCAGCCGTGAAAATGTATATACACTATTGTCATTTGGGGGTCTCTGTGCGCCACATAGTTTGGTAAATCTATGCATATTGGGCATCAAAGTGTTCAGTAGACCCCTGGCGTTCATATTTAGGATGTTTTATGCTGATACGTTACGAAATGTGTGGCATATAATGGTGTAAAATTCAAGCTTTGTGACGATTTTCAGAAATTTGATAAAAACCGTTATGTTCAGCATTGCTTTGCAGTTTGGCAGTTTGCAGTAGAAACACTTATTTACCCATATTGGATTCGTCAGAATGTGTACTTTCTGAAAATATATGGTTTTCTGGGGTCTCTGTACTGTTAGGGGGGTCTAATGTTGCATAATACACACACCAGGTGCTTATATTGCAGCAGCCAGCGCGTCAGCCGTGAAAATGTATATACACTATTGTCATTTGGGGGTCTCTGTGCGCCACATAGTTTGGTATATCTATGCATATTGGGCATCAAAGTGTTCAGTAGACCCCTGGCGTTCATATTTAGGATGTTTTATGCTGATAAGTTACGAAATGTGTGGCATATAATGGGGTAGAATTCAAGCTTTGTGACGATTTTCTGAAATTTGATAAAAACTGTTATTTTCAGTAGAGATGTCGCGAACTGTTCGCCGGCGAACTTGTTCGCGCGAACATCGGGTGTTCGCGCTCGCCGGAAGTTCGCGAACGTCGCGCGACGTTCGCCATTTTGGGTTCGCCATTGTTGGCGCTTTTTTTTGCCCTCTCACCCCAGACCAGCAGGTACATGGCAGCCAATCAGGAAGCTCTCCCCTGGACCACTCCCCTTCCCTATAAAAACCGAAGCCCTGCAGCGTTTTTTCACTCTGCCTGTGTGTGCTGAAGAGATAGTGTAGGGAGAGAGCTGCTGCCTGTTAGTGATTTCAGGGACAGTTGAAAGTTTGCTGGCTAGTAATCGTTTTGATACTGCTCTGTTATTGGAGGGACAGAAGTCTGCAGGGGTTTGAGGGACATTTAAGCTTAGGTAGCTTTGCTGGCTAGTAATCTACCTTCTACTGCAGTGCTCTGTATGTAGCTGCAGTGGGCAGCTGTCCTGCTTCTGATCTCATCTGCTGACTGCTGCAATAACAGTAGTCCTTGTAAGGACTGCTTTTATTTATTTTTTTGTTGTTTTACTACTACTACTACTACTACTATAAGAGCCCAGTGCTATTAGTCTAGCAGTGTTGGGGAGTGGGACTGGTGTGCTAATCTGCTGCTCCTAGTAGTTCAGCAGCACCAACTTTAATTTTTTTTTTTTAATATTCATTTTTTTTTTATTTTACTTTTTTTATTTTACTACCGCTGTAGTAGTGTATAAGTTGACCTTTTAGGCATTATTTGCCCTGTAGGCATTATTTGCACACTGTTTTCTTCAACCCGCCATCTAGCTGTGTGACCTTGTTCACATTCTGTCTAAATATCCATAATATTACCGTCTCCAGAAAAAACACCGGAGTGACTTTTTTCAAGCAGCCATAATATATTTTACGTAATCCGTATCCACCGCTGTAGTAGTGTATACGTTGACCTTGTAGGCATTATTTGCACACTGTTTTCTTCAACCCGCCATCTAGCTGTGTGAGCTTGTTCACATTTTGTCTAAATATTGATAATATTATCGTCTCTAGAAAAACCACTTGAGTTACTTTTTTTCAAGCAGCATTCATATATTTTACGTAATCCGTATCCACCGCTGTAGTAGTGTATACGTTGACCTTGTAGGCATTATTTGCACAGTGTTTTCTTCAACCCGCCATCTAGCTGTGTGACCTTGTTCACATTCTGTCTAAATATCCATAATATTACCGTCTCCAGAAAAAACACCGGAGTGACTTTTTTCAAGCAGCCATAATATATTTTACGTAATCCGTATCCACCGCTGTAGTAGTGTATACGTTGACCTTGTAGGCATTATTTGCACACTGTTTTCTTCAACCCGCCATCTAGCTGTGTGACCTTGTTCACATTCTGTCTAAATATCCATAATATTACCGTCTCCAGAAAAAACACCGGAGTGACTTTTTTCAAGCAGCCATAATATATTTTACGTAATCCGTATCCACCGCTGTAGTAGTGTATACGTTGACCTTGTAGGCATTATTTGCACACTGTTTTCTTCAACCCGCCATCTAGCTGTGTGACCTTGTTCACATTCTGTCTAAATATCCATAATATTACCGTCTCCAGAAAAAACACCGGAGTGTCTTTTTTCAAGCAGCCATAATATATTTTACGTAATCCGTATCCACCGCTGTAGTAGTGTATACGTTGACCTTGTAGGCATTATTTGCACACTGTTTTCTTCAACCCGCCATCTAGCTGTGTGAGCTTGTTCACATTTTGTCTAAATATTGATAATATTATCGTCTCTAGAAAAACCACTTGAGTTACTTTTTTTCAAGCAGCATTCATATATTTTACGTAATCCGTATCCACCGCTGTAGTAGTGTATACGTTGACCTTGTAGGCATTATTTGCACAGTGTTTTCTTCAACCCGCCATCTAGCTGTGTGAGCTTGTTCACATTTTGTCTAAATATTGATAATATTATCGTCTCTCGAAAAACCACTTGAGTTACTTTTTTTCAAGCAGCATTCATATATTTTACGTAATCCGTATCCACCGCTGTAGTAGTGTATACGTTGACCTTGTAGGCATTATTTGCACACTGTTTTCTTCAACCCGCCATCTAGCTGTGTGTATTATCGTTTCCAGAAAAACCAACTGAGTTTTTGTTGTTGTTGTTGTTTTTTTAAAAATAATGCCAGGCAAAGGCAGGCCGCCACGCAGAGGCCGTGCTAGGGGCCGTGCTGCTATGCAATCCTGTGGCCCTAGCAAATTGCCCAGTTTTAAAAAGCCAATGACCCTGAACTCCCAAAATGCTGAAGAGGTAGTTGACTGGCTTACACAGCACACCCCATCCTCTACCGTTTCTAACTTTACCACAACATCCTCCTCATCCTCCACTGCTATGGCCACCCCACGTAACACTTCCTCCACCACCGGTGCCCCTTCTTCACTGGGGTCAGAGGAGTTATTTTCCCATGAGTTTCTTGAACTGAGTAATGCGCAACCATTATTGCCAGAAGAAGATGAAGGAGATGAGGACCTTACACCAGATTTAATTCTGGCAGAGAACACGATAGAGATGGACATAATGAGTGATGAGGAGGAGGTCCCCGCTGCTGCTTCCTTCTGTGATGTGTCAGAAGAAATTGATGCATCTGAGGAGAATGATGATGAGGAGATTGATGTTTTGTGGGTGCCTAGTAGAAGAGAGCAAGAGGAGGGTAGTTCAGATGGAGAGACGGAGAGGCAGTAGGAGAATAAGACTTAGAAGAAGCAGGGAGGACAGCCCGCAGGGATCAGTAGGGCAACAACATGTATCGGCACCTGTGTTCAGCCGGCCAACGCACCCGCCATTGCCGCCAATGCCGCCAACTTCTACTGTTACCGCCAGATCGCACACTTCCAAAAAGTCAGCAGTGTGGGATTTTTTTAATGTGTGTGCCTCTGACAAAAGCATTGTAATTTGCAATGAGTGCAGTCAGAAACTGAGCCTTGGTAAGCCCAACAGCCACATAGGTACAACTTCTATGCGAAGGCACATGAGCGGCAAGCACAAAGCACTTTGGGAGCAACACCTCAAAGGCAACAGGCAAACTAAAAGCCACACTCCTTCTGGTCCAGCATCTTACTGCTCTACCTCTGCTCTCCTTGACCCGTCTGAACCACCCTCCACTCCGCCTTCCACCTTGACCACCTGTTCCCATTCCCAGTCATCTGCCACCAGCCAAGTTTCTGTGAAGGCCATGTTTGAGCGTAAGAAGCCAATGTCTGACTGTCACCCCCTTGCCCGGCGTCTGACAGCTGGCTTGTCTGCACTCTTAGCCCGCCAGCTTTTACCATACCAGCTGGTGGACTCTGAGGCCTTCCGCAAATTTGTAGCAATTGGGACACCGCAGTGGAAGGTACCCAGCCGCAATTTTTTTTCTAAAAAGGGAATACCACACCTGTACCAACATGTGCAGAGCCAAGTTACCGCATCTCTGTCACTTAGTGTTGGGCCAAAGGTCCATATGACTACTGACGCATGGTCCTCCAAGCATGGTCAGGGCAGGTATGTCACCTACACTGCCCACTGGGTGAACTTGGTAATGGCTGGGAAGCAGGGAATGGGTAGCTCAACAACAACAGTGGAGTTGGTGTCACCGCCACGGATTGCACGCGGTTCTGCCACCACCTCTACTCCTCCATCGCTCTCTACCTCGTCTTCTTCTTCTTCTTCTTACTCTGCTGCTGGGTCCTCCTTCTCCTCCTCCACACCTGTGCACCCCCAGCTCCCCCTAGGCTATTCGACGTGCCAGGTACGCCATTGTCACGCTGTCTTGGGGATGACGTGCCTGGAAAGCAAAAACCATACCGGATCTGTACTCCTGTCATCTCTGCAGTCACAGGCCGATCGGTGGCTGACCCCACACCAACTGCAGATCGGAAAAGTGGTGTGTGACAATGGAAGCAATCTGTTGGCAGCGTTGAGACTAGGCAATTTAACACATGTGCCCTGCATGGCACATGTGTTAAATTTAATAGTCCAACGTTTTGTCTCCAAGTACCCAGGATTCCAGGACGTTCTCACCCAGTCCAGAAAGGTGTCGGCCCATTTCAGACGTTCCTACACAGCCATGGCACGCCTTGCTGACATTCAGCAGCGCTACAACATGCCAGTCAGGCGTTTGATTTCTGACAGCCAGACTCGCTGGAATTCAACGCTCCTTATGTTGGAACGTCTGCTGCAACAACAAAGGGCCGTCAACGAGTACCTTTTTGAACTGGGTGGTAGGACTGGATCTGCACAGCTGGGGATTTTTTTCCCCCGTTACTGGGTGCTTATGCGCGATGCCTGCAGGCTCATGCGACCTTTTGAAGAGGTGACAAATATGGTCAGTCGCACCGAAGGCACCATCAGCGACCTAATACCCTTCGCTTTATTCCTGGAGCGTGCCGTGCGACGAGTGACAGATGAGGCTGTAGACCAGCGTGACGAGGAGCTGGAAGCACACGATTTCTGGTCGGAATCACCAGAACGAACCCAGGCACCTGCTGCAACGCAGGGAGAGGTGCCAGAAGTGGAGTCAGAGGAGGAAGGTGGCTTTGTGGAGGAGGAGGAGGAGGACCAACAGGAGCAGGCTTCCCAGGGGGCTAGTGGTGACCTTTTGGGGACCCCTGGTCTTGTACGTGGCTGGGGGGAGGAGACCGTGGATGATGCAGTCCTTGATAATGAGGAAGTGGAGATGGATAGCTCTGCATCCAACCTTGTGAGAATGGGGTCTTTCATGCTGTCATGCCTGTTGAAGGACCCCCGTATCAAGAGGCTTAAGGAGAAGGACCTGTACTGGGTCGCAACGCTACTAGACCCTCGGTACAAGCATAAAGTGTCAGAAATGTTACCAACATACCACAAGTCCGAAAAGATGTGGCATTTACAAACCAGCCTGCAAAACATGTTGTACAATGCTTTTAAGGGTGATGTCACTTCAGGAACTCATCAACATTCCAGGGGCAGAGGTGCCAGTAATCCTGCCACGAGCACACCTGCAAGGACAAAGCCCTTTGGCCAGTCTGTAACGTCAGACATGCAAATGTTTTTCTGTCCAAGGCAGCGCCACAACCCTTCTGGATCCACCCTCAAAGAACGCCTCGACCGGCAGGTAGCGGACTACCTGGCATTAACTGCAGATATCAACACTCTGAGGAGCGATGAACCCCTGGACTACTGGGTGCGCAGGCTTGATCTGTGGCCAGAGCTGTCACAATTTGCCATGAACCTCTTGTCTTGCCCAGCCTCAAGTGTGCTCTCAGAAAGGACCTTCAGTGCAGCAGGAGGGATTGTAACTGAGAAGAGAACTCGCCTAGGTCACAAAAGTGTCGATTACCTGACCTTTATTAAAATGAATGGGGGTGGATCTCGGAGGGTTACTGCACGCCGGAAGACTTGTTCTGACTTCTATGCAGCTGTCCTTCTCTTCAAGCCTCATGACTCCACACACAGCTGTCCTTTAGCGTCCTCCTCCTCCCTCCGCCACCGTTACAAACTAGGGTGCAAACCCTACTGGTTTAATTTTTTCTGGCCTCTGTGCTTCAGTGGCTGCAACCAAAAAAACTGGGCAAACAATGTCTACAAGGTCAACGTATGGCAAAAAATGACTATTTTCAGCATTTATATGGCATATTTTTTCTGGCAACTGTGCTTCAGTGGCTGCGTCCAAAAAAATGCATATTTTCTGCATTTATATGGCATAATTTTTCTGGCCTCTGTGCTTCAGTGGCTGCAACCAAAAAAATGCATATTTTCAGCATTTATATGGCATAATTTTTCTGGCCTCTGTGCTTCAGTGGCTGCAACCAAAAAAATTTATATTTTCAGCATTTATATGGCATAATTTTTCTGGCCTCTGTGCTTCAGTGGCTGCAACCAAAAAAATGCATATTTTCAGCATTTATATGGCATAATTTTTCTGGCAACTGTGCTTCAGTGGCTGCGACCAAAAAAAATGACTATTTTCAGCATTTATATGGCATATTTTTTCTGGCCTCTGTGCTTCAGTGGCTGCGGCCAAAAAAAACTGGGCAAACAATGCCTACAAGGTCAACGACGTTGACCTTGTAGGCATTGTTTGCCCAGTTTTTTTGGCCGCAGCCACTGAAGCACAGAGGCCAGAAAAAATATGCCATATAAATGCTGAAAATAGTCATTTTTTGCCATACGTTGACTCAACGTATATGGCAAAAAATGACTATTTTCAGCATTTATATGGCATATTTTTTCTGGCAACTGTGCTTCAGTGGCTGCGACCAAAAAAAACTGGGCAAACAATGCCTACAAGGTCAACGTATGGCAAAAAATGACTATTTTCAGCATTTATATGGCATATTTTTCTGGCAACTGTGCTTCAGTGGCTGCAACCAAAAAAACTGGGCAAACAATGTCTACAAGGTCAACGTATGGCGAAAAATTACTATTTTCAGCATTTATATGGCATATTTTTTCTGGCAACTGTGCTTCAGTGGCTGCGTCCAAAAAAACTGGGCAAACAATGCCTACAAGGTCAACGTATGGCAGTTGTTTAAAGAGAACAGTAGATTACTAGCCAGCAAAGCTACCTAAGCTAAAATGTCCCTCAAATCCCTGCAGACTTCTGTCCCTCCAATACAGAGCAGTATCAAGCAGATTACTAGCCAGCAAACTTACTATCATCTGTCCCTGAAATCACTAACAGCTCTCCCCCTACACTATCTCTTCCAAGCACACACAGGCAGATTTTTCAGATACATTTTTGCCCTTGATCCCCTCTGGCATGCCACTGTCCAGGTCGTTGCACCCTTTAAACAACTTTAAAATCATTTTTCTGGCCAGAAATGTCTTTTCTAGATGTTAAAGTTCGCCTTCCCATTGAAGTCTATGGGGTTCGCTAACCGTTCGCGAACCGCTCGCGTTTTTGCGCAAGTTCGCGAATATGTTCGCGAACTTTTTTTCCGACGTTCGCTACATCCCTAATTTTCAGCATTGCTTTGCAGTTTGTCAGTTTGCAGTATAAACACTTATTTACCCATATTGGATTCGTCAGAATGTGTACTTTCTGAAAATATATGGTTTTCTGGGGTCTCTGTACTGTTAGGTGGTCTAATGTCGCATAATACACACACCAGGTGGTTATATTGAAGCAGCCAGCGCGTCAGCCGTGAAAATGTCTATACATATTGTCATTTGGGGGTCTCTGTGCGCCACAAAGTTTGGTATATCTATGCACATTGGGCATCAAACTGTTTAGTAGACCCCTATGTTTATATTTAGGATGCTTTATGCTGGTAATGATACATGGACAATACGATGCTGGAAAGTTGAAGCTTTGAGGCAATTTCCAGATATTTCACCAAAACCGCCAAATTTGGCAAAGCCTTGCGACTCAGTAGTTTGGAGCAGAAAGGCATGGGTACCCATTTTAGATTCGGTAGAATGTGTACTTTCCAAAACTATATGGGTTTTGGGGGGCAAACATATATTTCTGTGTTTTTACCCCACAAAAATGCAGTCAATGTGTTGATTTTTCATTAGCTGAAGTTACCCACGGAACTGTTTGTATGCGCTAACTTCATTTTGGGGCCTCTAAATGCCAGATACTTTGGTAAACTTATGAACAATGGCCACCAAAATGTTCAGAGGAACCCTGGCAATCATATTTAGGGTGCTTTTTCTTAGTACGTAATGATACATGGGTGATATAGTGCTGGGAAGTTGAAGCTTTGAGGCAATTTTCAGATATTTCACCAAAACTGACAACTTTGGGAAAGCCTTGCGACTCAGTAGTTTGGAGCAGAAAGGCATGGGTACCCATTTTAGATTCAGTAGAATGTGTACTTTCCAAAAATATATGGGTTTGGGGGGTAAACATATATTTCTGTGTTTTTACCCCACAAAAATGCAGTCAATGTGTTGATTTCTCATTAGATGAAGTTACCTACAGGACTATTTGTCTGCGCTAACTTCATTTTGAGGCCTCTAAATGCCAGATACTTTGGTAAACCTATGAACAATGGCCACCAAACTGTTTGGAGGAACCCTGGCAATCATATTTAGGGTGCTTTTTCTTGGTGCGTAACGATACATGGGTGATATGGTGCTGAGAAGTTGAAGCTTTGAGGCAATTTTTCAGCTATTTCACCAAAACCGACAATTGTGGGAAAGCCTTGCGACTCAGTAGTTTGGAGCAGAAAGGCATGGGTACCCATTTTAGATTCGGTAGAATGTGTACTTTCCAAAAATATATGGGTTTGGGGGGTAAACATATATTTTTGTGTTTTTACCCCACAAAAATGCAGTCAATGTGTTGATTTTTCATTAGCTGAAGTTACCCACGGGACTGTTTGTATGCGCTAACTTCATTTTGGGGCCTCTAAATGCCAGATACTTTGGTAAACCTATGAACAATGGCCACCAAACTGTTTGGAGGAACCCTGGCAATCATATTTAGGGTGCTTTTTCTTAGTGCATAATGATACATGGGTGATATGGTGCTGGGAAGTTGAAGGTTTGAGGCAATTTTCACATATTTCACCAAAACCGACAATTTTGGGAAAGCCTTGCGACTCAGTAGTTTGGAGCAGAAAGGCATGGGTACCCATTTTAGATTCGGTAGAATGTGTACTTTCCAAAAATATATGGGTTTTGGGGGTAAACATATATTTCTGTGTTTTTACCCCACAAAAATGCAGTCAATGTGTTGATTTTTCATTAGCTGAAGTTACCCACGGGACTGTTTGTATGCGCTAACTTCATTTTGGGGCCCCTAAATGCCAGATACTTTGGTAAACCTATGAACAATGGCCACCAAACTGTTTGGAGGAACCCTGGCAATCATATTTAGGGTGCTTTTTCTTGGTGCATAACGATACATGGGTGATATGGTGCTGAGAAGTTGAAGGTTTGAGGCAATTTTCACATATTTCACCAAAACCGACAATTGTGGGAAAGCCTTGCGACTCAGTAGTTTGGAGCAGAAAGGCATGGGTACCCATTTTAGATTCGGTAGAATGTGTACTTTCCAAAAATATATGGGTTTTGGGGGTAAACATATATTTCTGTGTTTTTACCCCACAAAAATGCAGTCAATGTGTTGATTTTTCATTAGCTGAAGTTACCCACGGGACTGTTTGTATGCGCTAACTTCATTTTGGGGCCTCTAAATGCCAGATACTTTGGTAAACCTATGAACAATGGCCACCAAAATGTTTAGAGGAACCATGGCAATCATATTTAGGGTGCTTTTTCTTAGTGCATAATGATACATGGGTGATATGGTGCTGGGAAGTTGAAGGTTTGAGGCAATTTTCACATATTTCACCAAAACCGACAATTGTGGGAAAGCCTTGCGACTCAGTAGTTTGGAGCAGAAAGGCATGGGTACCCATTTTAGATTCGGTAGAATGTGTACTTTCCAAAAATATATGGGTTTGGGGGGTAAACATATATTTCTGTGTTTTTACCCCACAAAAATGCAGTCAATGTGTTGATTTTTCATTAGCTGAAGTTACCCACGGGACTGTTTGTATGCGCTAACTTCATTTTGGGGCCTCTAAATGCCAGATACTTTGGTAAACCTATGAACAATGGCCACCAAACTGTTTGGAGGAACCCTGGCAATCATATTTAGGGTGCTTTTTCTTGGTGCATAACGATACATGGGTGATATGGTGCTGAGAAGTTGAAGGTTTGAGGCAATTTTCAGATATTTCACCAAAACAGACAATTGTGGGAAAGCCTTGCGACTCAGTAGTTTGGAGCAGAAAGGCATGGGTACCCATTTTAGATTCGGTAGAATGTGTACTTTCCAAAAATATATGGGTTTTGGGGGTAAACATATATTTCTGTGTTTTTACCCCACAAAAATGCAGTCAATGTGTTGATTTTTCATTAGCTGAAGTTACCCACGGGACTGTTTGTATGCGCTAACTTCATTTTGGGGCCTCTAAATGCCAGATACTTTGGTAAACCTATGAACAATGGCCACCAAAATGTTCAGAGGAACCATGGCAATCATATTTAGGGTGCTTTTTCTTAGTGCATAATGATACATGGGTGATATGGTGCTGGGAAGTTGAAGGTTTGAGGCAATTTTCACATATTTCACCAAAACCGACAATTTTGGGAAAGACTTGCGACTCAGTAGTTTGGAGCAGAAAGGCATGGGTACCCATTTTAGATTCGGTACAATGTGTACTTTCCAAAAATATATGGGTTTGGGGGGTAAACATATATTTCTGTGTTTTTACCCCAAAAAAATGCAGTCAATGTGTTGATTTCTCAGTAGCTGAAGTAAAGTCCTGATCAATTTGGATGTGCTAACTTCATATTGGTGTCTCTAAATGCCAGATACTTTGGTAAACCTATGCATAATGGGTATCAAACTGTTCAGTGGACCCATGGCAATCATATTTCAGGTGCTTTTTCTTGGTACCTAATATAGTTTGGGATATGCGGAGCAGCAAAATAAAACCTTTGAAATGATTTTTCAGAATTTTGAATTTTTTTTTGAAAAACCGCTATGTTCAGACAAGCTTTTATGTTTGGTAGTTGGGAGTAGAGAGACATAGTTACCCATTTTGTAATCGGCAGAATGTGTACTTTTCAAAAATGTATGTTTTTCTGGGGTAAACCTACGGTTTCAGGAGTTTTTTGCCTTGGAATCTAAAGCATGCCGTTTTCTGCCTTAGTGCTTTCAAAATTCGGCAATATACTGCCGGGAGTTTTTGAGGTACAGAAGTCCTAAATCTCCCTAAAACTATACATATCTGGTATTGGCACGTTCGAGAGACATAAGGCTTTCCAAATCAGTTGGATTTTCATCCGTAAAATGAAATATTTTTCTGGTATAAATTGATATACGATGAAAAATGGTAATTTTTCTTTTTTTTTTGGTATTTAGCACTATAAATTTTTTTGCACAGGTGGAAATACATGAAAACTCAGGCAGATTTAGAAAGCTCAGTTTCTACCGAAAAAAACAATGTATAGTTTTCCTAGGTAAACTATAGGTTTCCCCTCAGAAAATGCCCCTAAAGTGAGAGAGCACAAAATGTTTCCAAAACGGCTGGCATTTCGCGTAACCAAAATGTGAAATTCTGCTGGCACTTAAAGGGTTAATATTATGCATATTTTGACAAATGTCATGTGTCCTTTGTGATTTTGAAAATAAGGTGGTTGCATGCTTTCTTTTGTGAACTGCTACGAAGGATATTCCCTATTAGAAGGATTACTTCAGTATCCAGTTATGAAACATATAACACCACTGAATTTGGTAACAAGACAAAAAGCTAATATTTAATATTTATTTCTGAAATGTAAAAAAAATAATTGCAGTGTTTTGTTTTGGTACTAAAGTCTGCCGGGATTTGTCTTTAAATAGAAAGCATTATACTCAATGTTCAGTGGTACAATATTTTTATTTTGAATGCTAGTATAATCCAAGCATGTACTGTACCTTATTCTGACATAAATGGTGTAACCCCCTTAAGTGCTATCAAGAATGCCAGAACTGCAGATTCCGAATTTCCAGGCATTATTTTCCACTATGGTGAAAAAAGCATGGTGTACGGCAAAGTATTCACTGGCATGCGGGTAATGCTGGCAGGGTGATACCCTTGCTTTAAATTTATTTAATGCAGCATGCAATGTTTCGGGGATGTCCCCCTTTATCAAGCATACAAGATCATAATGCACAAAGCAATTTAAAGCATAGGTAGGTAACGTGACTCAATTAAATAAAAACCAAACAAAATTTGAATCTTTATTGGCATAACATTTCTTTTCACAAGGACATCAAATGGCACAACAAAGATGGCAAATACTAGAAAAGGTTAATGCTAAACCAGGTATAGATATAAAGAAAAATCTATTGCAGAGAGAGTGCTACTGGATATGGCTTATGCAGTCACGTCACCCTAGGGGGTTAAATGAAGATTTTGATATGACCAGTTTTTTGTAAATTGTTTCCTTTACTTTGTACTAAAATTCTTGTGTCTCTTTATTCAGATAAAAAGTATTGCCGGATTGGATTCAGGGACAGATTCCCCTCTTATGTAGGGTAAGGCAGTTAAGTTGTTTCCTTTTGAATATTGATAGCTGATACAGTTATTTGTATATATTAATTGAAGCTGATACATTGTTATTTGTACATATGTCATTTCTGCCAAAAGATAATAAGATACTTTGTACCTTATGGACCTGTTCCTGGAAGTTTTTAATAAGGTTTTTTAATGTTTAATAGTATTTTTCTTTTGCTTTTTTGAGTGATCTTTTTCACAAATTTTTGATCACTTCTTCACTCAATTGGACATTTTTCCTGAAGTTTTTGGACAATTTATTTGAAATCGTTGGACTCAAATTATTTAATTCATTATATTTTGTATGGGCTATTGCACTTTTTTTAATTTTTTTATTTAATTGATTTTGCATACTTAATTGAGTATGACTACACCCACTTACTAAGTCACGTTACCTACCTATGCTTTAAATTGCTTTGTGCATTATGATCTTGTATGCTTGATAAAGCGGGACATCCCTGAAACGTTGCATGCTGCATTAAATAAATTTAAAGCAAGGGTATCACCCTGCCAGCATTACCCGTGTGCCAGTGAATCCTTTGCCATATACATTTCATAGCTGGCCGATACCTATTTCACTGTGCACCGGGGCGTCACAATTGGAGGACCAGGGTGTGCGTTTGTATTGAACTTTTGAAAAAAGCATGGTGTGCCAGTCACAAATGGGAATAAGAGTGTTAAAGGAAATCAATTATGTGCTGATTAAGTGTAAAGTTATAGAATCTGTTTTCCAGAAACTATTCAGAAAGCCCCCATAGATTTTAAACAACAATTAAAAAATGTAAGTTATTCTCTTTTTCTCTGTAATCATAAAAGAATACCTTGTGCCTGATCCAAACTAAGATTGAACAATCATAGTACCCTACTTTTCAAAACCATAAAAAATCCCTGTAGCTGGTATCGTGTGTCGTTTGTGTATAAATGAGATTAAATAGCAATTTTATTAAAAAGAAAAAAAAATATCACAGGATATGGGGACTGATTTCTTACAGAAAACAGGTCAGTTTAAGTACTAGCAGCATTGTGTGTATATAAGTGGTATTCTCTGGTACAAGCAAAGGTAGTTCCCCTTGGACAATCATTAATGCACACATGGCATTATCGGTCTATTAAATCTGACAAACACGGGAAATTCACGATTGTCTAACAGGCAGTTCTTCTGCTATTGCCTTTTAATATTATTACTTTATATCCTCATATTTGCACAATTATCAGAAATCCCTTACTGCATGTGCAAAGTGAAAAATACCACTGCAAAGTCCTTTCCAATTCTCTAATCAAACAAATACAGTGGTGTGAAAAACTATTTGCCCCCTTCCTGATTTCTTATTCTTTTGCATGTTTGTCACACAAAATGTTTCTGATCATCAAACACATTTAACTATTAGTCAAAGATAACACAAGTAAACACAAAATGCAGTTTTTAAATGAGGGTTTTTATTATTTAGGGAGAAAAGAAATCCAAACCTGTGTGAAAAAGTAATTGCCCCCTGAACCTAATAACTGGTTGGGCCACCCTTAGCAGCAATAACTGCAATCAAGCGTTTGCGATAACTTGCAACGAGTCTTTTACAGCGCTCTGGAGGAACTTTGGCCCACTCATCTTTGCAGAATTGTTGTAATTCAGCTTTATTTGAGGGTTTTCTAGCATGAACCGCCTTTTTAAGGTCATGCCACAACATCTCAATAGGATTCAGGTCAGGACTTTGACTAGGCCACTCCAAAGTCTTCATTTTGTTTTTCTTCAGCCATTCAGAGGTGGATTTGCTGGTGTGTTTTGGGTCATTGTCCTGCTGCAGCACCCAAGATCGCTTCAGCTTGAGTTGACGAACAGATGGCCGGACATTCTCCTTCAGGATTTTTTGGTAGACAGTAGAATTCATGGTTCCATCTATCACAGCAAGTCTTCCAGGTCCTGAAGCAGCAAAACAACCCCAGACCATCACACTACCACCACCATATTTTACTGTTGGTATGATGTTCTTTTTCTGAAATGCTGTGTTACTTTTACGCCAAATGTAACGGGACGCGCACCTTCCAAAAAGTTCAACTTTTGTCTCGTCGGTCCACAAGGTATTTTCCCAAAAGTCATGGCAATCATTGAGATGTTTTTTAGCAAAATTGAGACGAGCCTTAATGTTCTTTTTGCTTAAAAGTGGTTTGCGCCTTGGAAATGTGCCATGCAGGCCGTTTTTGCCCAGTCTCTTTCTTATGGTGGAGTCGTGAACACTGACCTTAATTGAGGCAAGTGAGGCCTGCAGTTCTTTAGATGTTGTCCTGGGGTCTTTTGTGGCCTCTCGGATGAGTTGTCTCTGCGCTCTTGGGGTAATTTTGGTCGGCCGGCCACTCCTGGGAAGGTTCACCACTGTTCCATGTTTTTGCCATTTGTGGATAATGGCTCTCACTGTGGTTCGCTGGAGTCCCAAAGCTTTAGAAATGGCTTTATAACCTTTGAAATTGAACTCAGGTGTGATAAACCACAGTTAAGTGATTTTTTAACAAGGGGGGCAATCACTTTTTCACACAGGCCCATGTAGATTTGGAGTTTTTTTTTCTCCCTTAATAACGTAAACCTTCATTTAAAAACTGCATTTTGTGTTCAATTATGTTATCTTTGACTAATAGTTAACGGTTTTTGATGAGCAGAAACATTTAAGTGTGACAAACATGCAAAAGAATAAGAAATCAGGAAGGGGGCAAATAGTTTTTCACACCACTGTATATATATATAGACATATAACTAGATAGGTGCACTCAGATAGCCATGTTAATGCCTAGGTGCTGGACAAAAATTCATATCTATAAAACAAAAAAAACTTCCGCACACATAGGTCTTGATAAGTGAAAAAAAGCTGGTAGATAGGGATGTAGCGAACCGCCGATAATGTGTTCGCGAACGCCGGCAAAAATTGCGAACAGTTCGCGAACAGTTTGCGAACTTCGAACATCCGAAAATCGTTCGATTCGAACGATCGAAGGATTTTAATCGTTCGAATCGAACGAAAATCGTTCGATTTTAGCGGTCGAATGGTCGAACGATTTTGACGCGAAAGCCTATTGGCGAACGTCGCGCGACGTTCGCGAACTTGCGGCGGACGCGAACAGCCGATGTTCGCGCGAACAAGTTCGCCGGCGAACAGTCCGCGACATCCCTACTGGTAGATTTATTTCAACGTTTCGGCTTACAAACTCAAGCCGAAAGGCCCTTCCTGATGACGGCTTGAGTTTGTAAGCCGAAACGTTGAAATAAATCTACCAGCTTTTTTTCACTTATCAAGACCTATGTGTGCGGAAGTTTTTTTTTTTGTTTATATATATATATTCCTTTATTTACACAGGAGTTGAAGGTTAATAATAAATCCCAGGGCTGTCTGGTATAATGATTATAGAGTAATTAATAAAACTAATACTCTTACTTCAGTAAATACTGCTAAAATGTAATGTATCTGACACAGGCAAAGTTGTGTTTGGAAAGTTAAAGTGCACAGTCATTTGAGTATAGAATACAGACAAAATAAGAACACTCTGCTAAGGTGATGTGCTTGTATTGCTCATTTATTTGTACAGGCTATTGTGCAGAACATTTACTCAAGACTTTCAAGACCTATTCCCCTCTAGAAAATGGAGCCTGTCCCCCAAACACTGAGAAATGCCAGCTGAGCCCTGCCAGAAAGTGACTGAGCTCTCCCTCCACATGAGACTATACACCAGCACTCCCCAAGTACAAAAATTAAATTTTTTCCTCACAAACCCCACTATAACACAGCCACCCTCCACACACACAAAAGACAGAGTTCTCCCTCCTCACATGTCCCCACAAGTGACAGACCTTCCACCCAGCTTTGACTTTACCTTCCCTCACACACAGACACTCCATTTACCTCTTCTCCCTCTGTGTGGATCAGTCACAGATCACTTGTCCCTTCACACAGCAGCTCCCTCCACCCTCCTCCAACCCCACACAAGCCCGTGCCCGCTGCACCCTCCTCTGGCCCCCCCGTGAAAATGACACGCTGTCCTCCCAACACGCACACAGAGCTAAACATTCACCTCCTTCAAGTCAGCCCCTTCACATAAGAAACTTCTCCGAGCCATTTTATGCAATATATTTTTATAAAAACCTTCATTTTTTGGGTATTGTTTTCCTTTAAGTTCTGCTGAAATGTGCAATGCAGTGCCAATCATATAATGCACTGATAAATGTTAAAACTTTGAACTTTATGGACATGGGTTAATTTCAGCTCAGCTGTCTTCTTTTCTGAAAAGCAAATAAGCAATAAACATCCTCACTGAATTAATAAGAAATGTAATGGCAGCTTATACCTGCAATTGGGGCCCAGTTTAAATATGGATGTACACACACCCATTTTTACCTAATATTGTTACAAGCCCTTTTTTTTTTTTAGTACTTTCTTTTTTTTAGTACTTTCTACACTACATTCTCTCATTAATCTTCCACTCTCAGATCACTTCTACTGCCTGACTGTTAGGGTTATTAAGCCTAAAAAAGTTACCCCCCCCATACTAAAGGGTAAGCTTAAAAAGTGAGCTGATCCTTTGATGTCCTTTGCATTGTGATTCTTTCTTAAATTTAATTTGAAACAAACAATTCTATATTTAGAGAAAGAATATTGACTTTTTCTGAAAATAAATCGAGTAAACATGATAATTACACATTTACACGGAAATACAATTATGCTGATTTTAAATGCTTTGAGAAAATCCTGTAAATTGTTTTTCACAAATTATTTTCACCTTTTTCACAAATTTCTCAAAGGAAAATAAATTGCAGTACATTTTTACATAAAGACTGGGCGAGATCATTAAGATTATATTTAACTGATCCCATAAATCTAAATAATTAGCAAACACTGATATACAGTGTGTGTTTTGCTTTTTCTGTTTCTAAAACCCAGGGGTCCTCCATTTCATGGAAGAGTGGGAGAGTGTAGAGGAACTCTGTATTTTTAAGTAAAGTTGTTGGGAAATAGCTGTTCAAGGATGAGTTAGCCGCATGCCCTTCATACATCCACAAGTACATTGCTTATTGAGGTGTGTCAGTATGGCTTGTTGTACACATTGAACATTGCATTGAACATGATAGAGGAACCTGAAGTCCATCAGCAAGATACAAGAACTGGGGATAGTGGAGAATTCTGTTGTGAAATGTGAGGCAGACAAAATATGGGTGGCTGGTATGTATGTTTTGAGTTATTGAGCTGAGCTATTTTTCTAAAAAAATTATTTGCATTGTAAAGTAGGCCTTAAGGCCCCCATATACAGGCCATTAAAAGCTGCACACAGACCGAGTCGGCAGCTTATTGGCCTGTGTGTGGGGCCATCTGAGGTGCTTTCCCGATCGATATGTGGCCGAAAGTGAGCCAGATCTTGATTGGGCGGGTTAAGAAATCCTGTCGGATCATGCCTGCATCTCTGCGTGTATGTGGTCCCTCGATCTGACCGCCCGTTCTCCCTAGGGCCCATGATCGGATCAGTGCGACCACTTCAATGTGGGCATAACGGACAGAGATCTGCTTGTTTGGCGATATCGCCAAAACTAGCGGATCTCTACGTCTATGGCCACCTTAAGGAGAAGCTTTTTCTCTAGCACAAGAATATATTTCCATCCATAATAAGCTTTGCCATGCATTTGTTCCTTATTTGTTCCTATAACCAACTGTAGAATAATAAAGCAAACATACTTTTCTTAAGCAATAAAATTGTCCAGACACCAGGGGGCAAATTTATTCAAATTCTCTAATCATTTTTTTTTATGGTCAAAACTGTCAAATTCTACTAGGGAATTATCCAGACTCGATTCGAGTTTTTTTTAAAAAAATTCTAATTTGTGTTTTTTTTAAATCAAATTTGATTTTCGAGATTTGTCATACTCTGGCCCTTTAAGAATTCGACTATTCGCCACTTTAAACCTGCTGAATTACTGTATAAGTCAATAGGACGGGTCCAGGAGTCAATTGCAAGTTGTTTGTAGCCTTCCCGACATTCAAGCTTTTTTTTGGGAGAAAAACTCAATTCATACGATTTGAATTTGAATCAAATTCGATTTCGAAGTTATCGGGTCGTTACAATTCACCTGACTTTTACAAATTAGATTTTTTTAATACATCTCCGCAAATTTCGAATTCATTCGAATGTTAAGGAGTTTAAAAAAACTCACGTGAATTTGAAAATTTGACCCTTGATAAATGTGCCCACAAATGTAGAAATTCAAAGCTATTGCTCAGGGGTGTCCAATCTTTTGGCTTCCCTGGGCCACATTGGAAGAAGAAAAATGTTCTGGGGCCACACTCGAAATACACACAAACACTAACGCTAACTTTTGATTTATTTTATTGTAAAAGTAAAAGAAAAGAGGATATCATTAACCTAGTGGGATTTTTGACATTGTGTTTGAGATATTAATGTATCAATATCTGGTTGAATGGAAGTAGTTGCAATTCTCAGTGAATTCTCAAAGTGCTCATCGGATAATCTGGTTCTGATTTTACTCTTAGTGTGTTCATTCTTGAAATTTGCCCACAAATGTAGGCGCTGCATATATCCCTAGCATAACGGGCGATGCCGCTGAAGAATACTTACCTGCCTTTGTAAGTAACCGAACGCTCACTTGTTAACTGCTTTTCCTGCTCTAGGAAGCCACACACAATTAGTGACTGCGTACATACCCTCTCTGTGCGTGACATTGCAACATGACATTTCCTGGATTGGTGGAAGTTCAAGCTCAAGGCCTCATTCCTATCGATCCTCGGGCCACAGGTTGGACACCCCTGCTATGGCTTTTCCTACTATGGGTCCCTTTGGTCAAGACTTTCAGACTAGAGTTTTGCACCAGTAAACCTTGGGCTCAAGTCCCAGTCATCTCTCTTCACTCGCACTCTCGTTTATTCTATTAATTGCTTCTCTACACACTTTTATCTTTCCTTCCATCCATATCCCCTCTTTGTTCTTTCGTAGAAATGGGGAACAGCCATGCAATAGCCATAGCCAAGGCCAATGTTTGGGAGTGAGGGAATGCCCATGAGTAATTTATATTATCACTAATATTGTTGATTATTTACACCAGTCTGTCCCCCAGCAGAGTTTACAATCTAAATTCCCTATCACACAACATACACACGTTTAGATTTCATAGAGACAGACTGCCTGTAAGTTTCTGAATTTTTAAAGAACCACATGCACACATGGAGAGAACAAACACACCCTATGCAGGGCGTTGCCATGTTGGAATCAAACTCAGGACCTCTGAGCTGCTACGGAGGAAGTTCTAATCAGTCTCAGTGACCCCCACTGATCTAATCCAGGGCCGAAAGGCATCCTTATTTTATCTTAGTGAAACAGGGGCTTTGTGCTTGTGGTAGAAAAAAATGAATATTGTAATACTGAATAGAGTCACATATCCTTGTGTTATTTCATTACCGGAGGTGCTGGGATTAAGGCATTAACATTACAAGAAATATTTCCAAAGGAAACATTATTTCTCTGCATTTTACAATTAGTAGTAGCAGTCAAGGCAACATAAGCCCAGTTGCTAGGTTACGCTGCTGCTCAGAGCCGAACATGTACGGTACCCATGTATGTCTTTGTCCGTCCTCGTACTCCCACTGACTGTCCTTTTCATTGTATTGGCTCTGAAAGATAGCCAGGTGGAAAGGCTAGTTATTGTATTCCATTATATATTTCCTTTCATTTGCCTTTTTTTTTGTTCCTTTTTTTTTTTAATCCTTGGCAGCTGGACTTCAGTAGGTATCCTGCTGGCTCACCAGCATCTGAATCATATTCCCCCCATCTGTTGTTAAATGTACATTTCCACTTACAATGTTAACTGCTCAGCAGCCTATTTAAAAAAAAGAAATAAAAAAAAAAGAAGCGGTTTAACATAGCCTAATGGCTGATAATGCAATTAGCTGGTAATTAAAGTTGGTTCTTGTTGCAGTCAGGGATAAATAATACATAAGTATAAAGCATATGATGGCTGCTTTTTATTTTTGGTCTGCATTTTCCTACCCCTGCAATTATTAGAGTGCCGTGAATAAATATGCTGTTGCCTTATGCTCTCATAAATTAATTATCATTTCTAAATACAGAGAAAATAAAACCCAAAGCCTTATTTTCGAGAAAAGCCTAAGAGGCTTAGAGGCTGACAGACATGCCATACATAATTGACAGTATTTATACAAAATGGAGATTTGGGCTCCTTTGTTTTTGTTTCAGGGACCTCTGTTATTATTTGTTATGTGAAGTTCAACAAGTATCTTTGCATTATTCTCAAAGGTAATACAATGTTATTTTGTTTGTAGGATTACCAGAAGGACATTTCCTATATGTTAAGGGTAGGGACACACTGGGCGATTTGGGGAGATTTAGTCGCCTGGCGACTAATCGCAGCGACTTTCCACGACCAATCTTCCCCGAATGCCTCCCCTCGCTCTGCGCCTGGCTAAAATGAAAAATCGCCTGCGCTAATCACACGCGTCGATTCGTTTTCCGAAGTCGCCCGAAGTTTCCTCGTGAGGCAACTTCGGGTGACTTCGGAAAACGAATCGCCGTGTGTGATTAGCGCCGGCGACTTTTCATTTTATCCAGGCTCAGAGTGAGGGGAGGCATTCCGGAAGAAAAGTCGCTGCGATTAGTCGCCAGGCGACTAAATCTCCCCAAATCGCCCAGTGTGTCCCTACCCTAAGGCAAATTAAAAAGGTTTCCTAATGGGATTGACCTTTCTTTGGTTCAACCCCACTTGATCTGTAAGTGAAGTTCTGAACCTAATACAATTAGTCATTGTATGGAATCGAGGGTAGCAACCAATTAACAAGCCTCTTGTCTGGCAAAGATATTATATGATTGGTTATTTGCTAAATCTGGCCTCCTGAGTGGTGGACCAAATCGGATTGTTTGGCCTTTGGCAAATGATCATATCATAATAGGACCACAACATTCCTATGTTCTCAAACTGCATACCCCAGATGACTTGTGAGTAATGCTTTTTCATAGAATAATCTCTAGCTGACTCTTCTTTTTTTACCCTAACCACATACGCTGTGTGACACACTGACAGCTGCCCTAAATAATTATTGTAATGGGTGGTTTATGCTTTAAACTCAAACACAAAACAAGGCTACACTTGTATAAAATACTGTAATTGTAGCCGCCATAATTGCAGTTACCCGTCCTCTGCTTTGAACCACCACAATAATTTGAGAACCTTTGCTTTGTGGACAAATTGCATACCATAATAAGCCAACTTTAATGTAGGCAAGGGCTGATGAAGATAGGAAATGTTGCCACAATGGCTGACATCGCCTAATGCATTTGAGTCCAAATGATTTGATTCCCAGTTAGAATTTGGAAGCAAATGTATAGATGTTTAGATAAATACATGCATTCAACGATACATATACTGTATGTAAATTAGTGATGTGCGGGTCAGGAAAAACTCAACCTGCACCCCAAACCTAACCCATAAGATGTTATCATTGTAGGACCTGCACCCAACCTGTACCCATTGTAAGTTTATATAGTATATTATATCAATATTAATAATAATATATCAATATTAATAATATACCTCAACCCACTTACTAGGGTTTTGGTTCTTTTGAGCAAGCAGACAATGAATCCACACCAATGAGCGTGTATTAAAGTGATATATTGTGAAATAAATCAATTGATTGTTATACATAAATGATTACACTCGGAGTAAACAATAATTACAATATTTACAGTTACGCATTACACAAGTCTACATTGTTGTTACCAAAAAGGTAGAGGAATAGAGTTCAGCTTCATCTCTGCCTTTCCCTCTGGTCTTCATTCCTCACATCTTGTCTTGTCCCAGGCTCCTCTGGCTTCTCCAGCTCTCCAGCTGCCTCCTCTCAACTGTCCAGCTCTCTTTCACATTTGTCCAGCGTTCTTTTATCTTGGGTTCTCACCTGCCCCCACAGAACCCCTCCCAACTGCCAAGATGATGTGATAAACCCCCAACTTGCCTACATCCTGTTGAGCAAGTTTTCTTGCATACAAAATAATTTTTATGGTCCCCACAGCAGACATAGGCCTTAGTCACAGGAAAACCTTTGTTATGATAATCAGGGCTTCATGTAAGTTCCCTGAACAACAGCTTTCATATTAAATAACAAAATCAAGATGACAATTTCTTACACCATGTCTTCTCACTCTGTATGCTACTTCTCTGCATGATTTTGGTTCCAAGATCAGGAGAAAAAGTAGGAGTGTACTTCCTCAGTCTGACCTGCAGCCAACCCTAACCTGCAATGGTCACCCAAGTTTCAACCCAAACCCGCTCATTGACTGTAAATACAGGGGTTTCGCATCAACCAGCACATCACCAGTGTGAATACAGATCTGATTGTAGCTACTAGTGTGTGTAGTCAAACTGGACAGTGGCCTGCTATTCACTCACCTGGTCAACCCTGCAGGTCTGGGCCTTGTGTAGCACTAATGATGTTTGGGTCGAGAATTTCTCAACCTGCACACAACCCTAACCTGACTGAGTAGGACCCGCACCCAAACTGACCTGCGCTTCCCCATTCCTATATATACCCACACCGGGGGGGCGATGAGTGCCTATAAATAGACACAATCGGAGAGAGAAGTAGGGCACTATTAGGTTTGCGGGCGGGGAGGGCGGCAAGGGCAGTAGGATAAGCTTGGCACACACCCGTCTGTCTCCTGTATATTTTATGCAGTTTTCGGGCCTGAACCTGCCCAATACACGGGTCCTGTGGCTTCGGGCCCACACATCACTATAATGCACCCTGTTTTAGTCTATCAGGAATGTTTGAAGCCTTACCTACCTACCCTGACATCTGTTTATTGTGCATTCATGTGGATCAGCTGTGAGCAAAGTATATATATATATATATATATATATATATATATATATATATATATATATATATATATATAGAGATACAAATAGGAGCACTCACGGTTCTGATGAAAAAAGAATGTCTTTTATTGGAGTGTTACAAACTGCCCCACATCAACGCGTTTCGGTTCTTTCTGAACCGTCGTCAGGATACGACGGTTCAGAAAGAACCGAAACGCGTTTGATGTGGGGCAGTTTGTAACACTCCAATAAAAGACATTCTTTTTTCATCAGAACCGTGAGTGCTCCTATTTGTATCTATTTAATTCTTCTATGAGGAGCACCCGGGAATCGATTGATTGAGGGTGAGTGCCGGTGAAGCATCTGTTTATATATATATATATATATATATATATATATATATATATATATATATATATATATATATTTATATATTTTACAAGTAAAAAGAAAATATATTTAAAACAAATCAGGAAAGTGTTAATAAATGTGATGAATCTGAATTATATAAATGTGCCTCTTATTTTCCTTTTTTTACTCACAAGAAACATAAAAGTTAGTTAGATATGTACAGATAAGTTTGAAGACGAATCTTTCTGACCGTAACAAATACTTATTAATCTATTGCCTCCTTTCAAATTCATGCCTGATAAACAATATGAAGTGTTTACTTAAACGGAATACTTCCATGTCACAAAAGTGGCCCATTTTATGCACAGCCCAGTGAACTGAAGAAAAGTTTTTGAACTATAAGTGGCTTCTGCTATCTTGGCTTTCAGACAGCGTGCATGGTCAAGGCTGCGGCTGTAATTAAGATCTCTCAAAAAGAAATGAAAAGAACTATAATCGGCCCTTAAATTTCTACTGAGGAATGAATTAAATATTTTGTAATTGCTTTAAATGTTGTGCCTTGGAGTCCTGAGGCACGGCCCGAGCCATTAAAATGTTTTGGCTAATTTAGGCCAGATGGTGATTTCATCTCTGTTATTACCTTAAACATATTTTAGCTTAATTTTCAAGAGGCCATTAATGCATGAATGTAGGTGGCCTTTTAAAGGCTGTTTCTGACGGTTTCCTTCCATTCAGACGGCATTTGCTGGAAGAATTCACTCACCGTACACCGGCCATTAAAAAATGTTAGGTTCCAGTGATAATTTCTTCATTATCGAGTAGCCTGCTTGTCCACCGAAAAACAAAGAATGTATGAAGCATGAAAATGCTTTACAAAGTAGCTTTGCAGTATAATGGAAAGTGGGGAAGGGAGGTGGAAAAATCTAATTAAGACACTTATCTTTGCATTTGCATTCTAGGTAGTAACAGCTATTTCCTGAGCTTTGTTATGAAAGAGAGCATGTTCACATGTTTCTGCATAGTTCTCTCATCCAACTTACAGCTATTCACAAAAGTAAAGTATTTTAGTTGGTTAGTAAGAAGGAGTTATTCAGTGCATGTTATTGGTGTATGCAAACCTATGTGTCCCAGCATGCCAATGGCTCCAAAAGTGCCATGCAGAGCACTGAAAGATCTCTGTAGCCATGGGTGCAGCCAAATTCTCTATTTTTTTTACCCTTGCCTGTTCATGGGTTTCAAATCTGACACCTGTTGTTCCTGCACATTGGCATTATTACAGTTGTACTGAAGAAGCCATGCGAATGAGTGGAGAACTGTTTTCAAGAAAACTCAAAGTCCAGTTGCTTTAGACATAACTCTACTAGATACTGTATAACATGACCTGAATGAATCGGAATCTCTATAGACATATACAGACTGATGGGTACCATGTTCCTGTCCTTTCCTGGCCCTTGGCCTGGATGTGGCCTTTGCCTTCTGCTGCATCTTCCCTTGTCTGCTTGTTTTTACAAAACCTACTTATTTTTTTTTCTTTCCACCATCTCATTCTTACGGTTGCATAAGGTGGTCACTACAGAGGTAGCTTTGAAAGGCAAGGCGGTGATAATAGTTTAGGTATATATTGCAGGAATCATTTGTGGCAGTGTGAGCACATTATTACATAACACAACTGTGTACATTTATTTTTCTTTGTATGTATCTAATGGAAGGTAAATGTATACAAATTTTACTTTCCTGGTGTTTTTTTTATAATGTAGTTAAAGATCTCGAAACTTCAGTCCTCTATCTAAGAAATCCCCACCTTAGAGAAGAGGCTTCCTCTTCTTTCCCTCACTTGAAGACAACTGTACTATTGTATAGTTGACTTTCAGCCTCATGCCAGGTTCCTGTGGTCTTTTCTTGTACTCACTAAGTCAGGGTCTTGCTCCATCTTGGAAGAAGTTGACATCTCTCCAAATGCTCCTCTAGGACTGATTGACCTGAGTTGGCTTCCTGCCAAATAAGAGAAAAGCAGCACTTTATAGAGATAAGTGTGTGTATATGTTTGTGGTAAGGCCATAGGTCACATTACCAATGTGATATTAAAAGAGTTTGAATAGAAATGTTGGGCTATTATAATGTGTGTAAATAAAGAGGTGTTATATCATGGCAAGCTTTGCCTAAGCCCTTTTTAACTTTAGGGCAGATCACTCTGATATAGTATATATTTGCATTTTTTATCTGTACATTATCTGCTCAGACTTGAAAGCATCTTAATTTTCCTTAGTGAGAATTATTTTCTTTCTTATTATTTTTTTCAGTGGCATAGAGAAAATGTGTGTATATTTTTGTTTTAAAGAACTAAACAGAAAAGCTAATAGGATGATAGAAGTGGGGTTGGAAAACCTTCCTGAGGTCAGGCACTCCAAGGGAAAGGGTTTCTTAAGGTGCTCATAATGAAATCTTGATTCCATGGAAATTGTGGCTATCAGACTTCAAGGGAACCCACATTGTGTATATAACAACTGTCAATTTTAACTGTGTGATCCCCCGGCATTCTTGATCCAAAGTATAGAAAAGCTTGATGATTTTACACCTCTCTATGTAATGACCTATTCAAATATATGCATACACGCTATATATATATGAAAATGTGAAAATGTGTATTTAAACCACCTGTAAATTCTATCCTTATAAACAGTGCTTACTAATGTCATCAGTCGATGCATAGTGATGTAATTTGTATGACATGACTTATTAATTTGTATGACATGACATGACTTATTGAAAGTTGTGTATTAATAATTAATAAATAATGTACCCGCTGTTGTACCCCCTGTTGTAAAATCTAAGGATATTAGAAGTCACTTCTGAGTTTTGTGACCTGTGTAAAAGCTTTTATATGGTCACGGAACTTTTAGGTAACATTTAATTGCCATATATTTTGCAATAGGTGGTATATTATTCACTATATATACAAACACACAAAAACAGTACAAGAGTACAAGAACATCTTGTTGCGGGTCATTCAACATTTCTCTAACAGGTAAAAACATCTGCGTCACCACATCTGTTCCTTTAGTCTGAAAGGCCCCTTTTCCTGTTTTATTTTTAATATGGAAAAATATCCCCTACTATCTGTTTATATTTTCCTCTACTGTGCTTGTAAAGAGTAATTATGGCCCCTGACATATACACCTCTTCTCCTGGGAAAACCAACTTTGATTTTATTCTTGCAATTTCTATTCTCTTCTTGTAAATTCATTGATCCATTCCCTTTACCAGTTTAGTTTGAACCTTTCTAAAGCTATAATAGCTCTAATAGCTATATCCTTTCTAAAGTCAATACCCTTTTTAATAGAAGACTATATACTTTGTTAGCTTTAGTAGCCAATGCCTGCCTAGCGTTTCACAGCCAGTAATCTTAAACTCACAAATTCTTCTTATATAAGTTGGCCCTAACATAATTCATTTTAATGTACAACTAGCATTTATCAATGTTAAACCCCAGTTGACAGTTTGCTGTCTAGTTTTCCAGTTCATTGAAATCTAGGGTTGCCACCTTTCTCTTGTTCCCCCTTGCTGGACAAGGGGGCGGGAAGTGATGTCATGGGGCGGGATGATGTAGAAGAGACGATGCAATGACATCACAGGGCAGGATGGGGATAATAATGTTGCGAGGCAGGACTCTAGAAGAATCCTGTCTGGTTTTCCTAATTTGGAAAACCAGGCAGGCAGTTTTGACCCAGGCAGCCCTACAGAAAACTAGGCTGTATGGATCAACAGGTGGCAACCCTATTGAAATCTTTCTGCAATGTGGCAGAATTCTGCAAGGAAACTATTATTTTGTACAGTGTAGTAGCAACAAAAACACAGTACAATGCAAACCTCAAGATCATTTATGAACAAATTAATAAGCAAAGAGCCAAGAAAGACCTGTAAATTCCTGTACAGCATCTGACCTATTGGCCACCTGAACTTATAATACCCTCAAAGAGATTTCTTATGGCAAACAAACTGGTCCTTATAGAAATTTAAATACTTTCTACCCTCCCATTAAATGGCAAAAATCCCCAGTTGAAGATGTCTTTATTCCTTTAGCATCTGGTTACTACCATCTGGTGATTGTGATTTATTTTAGGTTCTTACCACGGGCAAGTAAGTTGGGGGAGTAAGGTTCAAAAGTGCTCAAAAGTGCAACAGAATTTCAGCAAGCTTCAATGTATTTAGTGTTCATGTGACTTGGCAATGAAACAACAATAATTTATTCTACATTGCTGATATATAGAAAATCCATTTTTATACCATGTTTACATATGTTTCAAGCATTAATTGTAAGCAAGGTGTGAAGGTTTTGTGTTTTTGTATGCAATACAAAGGGCTGTTCTAAGACTTCTAAGTTCTAAGTTTTTTTGTACAGCTTGTTTTTACTCTGCACAAAATTGTCTGGTTCACAATGCTGCCTTTTTCATGCAGTGTTAAATTAGCTGGTAATAACAAAGTAAAAATATTTTATACAGTTCGTTTTGTTCTTCCAAATAAAAAAAAATAACTAAAAGCAGTCGTTTTCCTAAGTTCATATATTGTTATTGATCTGTTGGATATTTTTTCTAAATTCCTGTCATCCAAATCGGAAAAGAATGATATATCATTTATAGGAAATAATAGCTAGAATGAACAATATTTTCACAGGATGTTTACAAACCATGCAGGCTGAGGCCTTTTATTCGTATTTGCTTCCTATGGTTAAAGATCCGCAAAAAAAGCATTTGAGCAGATTCTGAATGGCACAACACACTGGGGGTCATTTATTTAGCAGGAGCATGCTGATATATTTGCAATAAAATTCACTTTGCAGCTAACCAGCATTGACCTTCCCACTGTTTTGTACTATTGCCCAATGCTTTTCTTGTTTAAACCCTACTCATGGCCAATCTACCATGTGCAACCTTTGTAGTTTGCCTTAGGCTGACAATTTCAGCGGGCAGTTTTTCAACCCCACCTGCCAGGTTTCTTATTATAGACAAATTCTAAAATGTCTGTTATGACATATATCAGTTTGAGTCCAAAAAAGTTCCATATCCTCAAATACAAAGTAAATAGTAAAATACACAGTTTAGTAAATAAATGTATTAGTTTGGGGTAGGCAGAATAGACAGCTGTCTAGGTTGGGTCTATGGGGGGTGAGCAATTGCCCCCCAAAATGACCGCAGAATAACATAATGCATCCAGCTCCTGCCTTATTCTAAATTCTTTGAAAGGGCAAGAAGATGTGAAAGTGAGCGAGTGAAGGATCAGGGGGAGGAATGGTGTAAGTAGTGCAGGGGCAACCAGGAGTGGGAACAAGAGGAACATTGGTTTGGGCAGGTCTCAAAAAAGCAGGTCTTTGCCTAATTTGGCCACCCACACAGTGAACAAAATCACTTTTTATCTGTTTGTTTGTACCCCCTATGTCTTTGATAGTTCATCTGTGCCAATGTGGCCCCCACCTATTGGAATATTTCAACCAGATATCTACCTAATATATATCTGGCTGTTCTTCAGTTAGATATCTGTTTTACGTCTAATAAGGTTCACTCAGCAAAGACGATGGGGCAGACTTACTAAAGGGAGAAGTGGCTAACGCTAGCGACTTTTCTCAAGAAATCACATCTGCAGGGAGATTGCCAATTCACAGGCGCAGATGACAATTTGCTAGCGAAAGAGACCGTCGCTAGTGTTCATTAGCACGCTATGCCTTTATCACCAGCGACTTTTTACTCAAGCAAATTCATTAAAGTTCGAATTTTACAGATTGTTTCCTCTTTCGCCAGAGTTGACTTCGCCACCTCAGACCAGGCGAACTGCTAAAATGAAGCTAGATCTTCCTCAATCTTACGTCACTTACATCATATCCTGGCTGCCGATAATGCATTAAAGTTGAAAAACCGCTGGCGACATTTCCTTTTTTAAGCAAGATTGCCTGAAAAAGTCCTAACAAACTTTTTTGGGTTAACATTTTGGGGGACCATTGAGTAGTCCTCTGTATATACAACTCCCCTTCCACTAGCTGAAGCCTTTATTTGGCTTTCAGATAAGTAGCGTCTCATTACACAGGTTGTGTCCCCACCTGTTTTATGAGCCATAGTCTACCGTTTAATTGCCAATGTGTTTCATAGGAAATAGAATGCAATTCATGCCTGTGATCAGTTTATTATATATTCCTGAACAGGATCTCTTCAAATAACTTTGAAACCCTACCTTATACCAGTTTTCTGGTGTATAATTTCCATAAGTATGACAGGGAGTGTTCTGTTTATTATTGAACTCAGCATTTGATCAGTCTAAGGCAGTGTTTACCTCTTTTTTTTTAAGGAACTAGCTTTGTGACCCCACTGCGTTGGTTTATAAACACCGATAAATGGCTATTTTTGTGGTAGGAGCAAATGTCAATGTATTCAGGGGGATCATGGACTTGTAACAGTATGGGGGAGGGGGCATTTTTCTGCTCTAAGGGACATGTATATAATGGGTTACAAATAATTGTAAACCTTAAAAAAAAAAAAAAAACAGAAAAAGATAGTATAAAATATGTGGCATATTTATAACTCTAGCTAATGGATGATCTCCATAATTGCGAAGCAAAGTTCTTTTATCTACATCTTTACAGAACTTTTTCCTTATTCCAAACTAATGGAAAAAATAAGTTTTACGTATTTTTTAAATACACCATACAGCGCCATTAAAGGGCATGTAAAGGCACACAAATAAATCCATTTCTTCCTTTAATGAAAAAGAAACCTTTTTACAATATACTTTAATTGAAAAAATGTGTACCATTTTTATAAGAAAGAAACCTGATTGTACTGCTGTGGATAGGAATTGTCAGACGGCCCCTAAATGCTGTGCAAGGAAAGAATCATACTTATGAACAGCAGGGGGAGCCCCCGCCTTACTTCCCAGCAATGCAGAACTCAAGCAGCTTCGTTTGTTTACCTTTAGGGCAGTCGGCGACTGTGTAGAGATTTGTATTGGATTTTATTTTTCTCTTTACTGTTTCCTACTCCAGCTGCAGGGACAAAGATCATGAAGCCAGATTTAAACAGATAAACTGGGATTCTATTTGGAGGATTATTTTGCTGCAGCCACTGGTTCTGCAGAGTTGGAGAAAGTTAGTATTAAACAATACAAACTCTATAAAATCCACATTAGATTACATGACAACACAGGACCCAGGGCACTCTTTATATTCTGATTATTAATCAGTCTTGCTGTATCGGCATCTGGATTTTATTTGACTTGAGCTGTTTTGATAATTTATGATGATCCCTAAGCAGCCCAGACCACACTGAGCATGTGCACAGTCTTGGTCTTGCAAAGATGTTTAACACAGTTACAAGATGGTGACCTCTTTGTCGCCACATTTGAAAGCATAAATCATTTGTTTGATTAGGATTGTGGTGCAGTAAGTTCATGTTTATGTTTAGTATACAAAATACAGCATTTCTATCCTTATTCTATTTTAGACTTTACTTCCCCTTAAATGTGGTGTTATATGTTGTTTTGTATATAAAAACTATAATGATGCCACCAATAGCCTTACCAGTGCAACTTGCCGATGCAGTGGGGTACAAGGCCTTGGACTTTTTTTTGGTAAAAAAGTATTAAAATATTCATTTTCTTATTCACTTATTGTTATGCATAAGTAAGTCATCAGTCAATTGCTCTGTGCTTTCCTTTTTTTGACGTTCACTAACTTGACACACATTTTGGGATATTGTTACACGGTTTATCAATGATTTTCTCGGCTTAAATCTTGTCGAAACTTTCCTTTTTTTTTTTTTTTTAAACATTTGGTAACATTGTTTGCAGACTCCTAATGACATCCCTGTCTCTGACAATTTTTACCAAGCGCTGTGTTATGTTCTCTTCTGTGGATTGCTCCCAGCTATGATCTGACGTCTTTCACATCAATTCTTCCTTCTGCTCTTATTGGCTGCTGGCCTCAATTCCTCCAGTGTTATGTGGAACAGCAGCTTAGTTAGCGTCACTGCTGATTTGTTCCCGAATATAACATAATATTTTATATGTACTTATAGCACAAGATGATTTCCTTTGAGAGTTCACCTGAATATACTGGAAACTTACACAAAATTGACTGTAGATTGGAACTTTTTACATTCACTGGAAAGACCGTAAAACCAATACTAATCCCGGCATTTTTTTTTGGGCCCTACTATCAATGCTGCACAATGAACCTCTTACAATCTGTCTATGAGAGCAGGAAGGTGTTGCCATTTTCATATTTCTTTGTATGTTTGGTCAAGTGCACATTTAGGGGCAGATTTATCCAAGGTCGAATTTTGAAGTTATGTGAATTTTTTTTAACTCTATTAAATTCGCATACACTCACAACTCGAATCGGCGGTTATTTATGAAAAAACTTGGTCTAATATTCGATCAAATAGGAATGTCCCGAAAATTAGAATTGAGTTTTCCTCCGAAAAAAACCCTCCAATGTCAGGAAGGCATTTAACTTCTTCAAAAAGTTCAACGGACCTCGGCCATTGACTTGTACATGACCTTGACAGGTGGCGAATATTCGAATTAGGACTGTTTTCAGGGTCGAGTTGTGATAAATCTCATATTCAAATTTGAGTTGTTGGTTTAAAATTGAATTTGTGAGATTTGACCAAAAATTATTTTATTTTAGAAAATTCGAATTTACCATTTGAACCTTTATAAATCTGCCCCTAAAGTAGAAGGAAATGTTCAAATAATGCAAAATATTAAGCACCTCCTCCCTCAGTGAATATAATCACTTACCTGATACCCTAGTAATTTTTTTTCCCCAGAAAAAATTGCTTGTGGTGTCGTGGGAAGGGAGATCTTGCAAAATATAGTTGGCCATGCACATGATGATCCTCTTGTTTGGTAAAGTCGCCAAACAAGTGGATCTTTTGGCCACCCTTGTCACCAATCCTGATCCTGCTTTTACACTATGCTGTAGTTTAAACAAAGTGCAGCAAAACACAAATGTGAATATTAAGAAATCTGCCCCTTTAGAATTACATTTTATGTCATTATGCAAAAAAAAAACCTGTTTTTGGGTGGAGAACCCCATAAAAGCAAGTTTTCATTGTACAGTATGATTCAACATGGCATCATATATTGCAGAGGATCATCATACACTACAACATACTGTCGATATGGGACCTCATTTAGCAATTCCATGGATAAAGTCTTGAAGCACTAAGTCCATGGGTAAAGTCTTGAAGCACTAAGTGGCAAAAAATTGCACCCATTATGGCTTTAATCTGTGCAAGCTATACTCTGCATTGTTGTCAGGAATTTAGGGACCCTGTAATTAACGTGTTATAGGCAGACAGTAGCTACAGCCTTTCTTTCACCTTATCTTGTATGTGCAAACTAGGGGACACCACATTCCCCATGCCTACCACCCACTCTGTATGTAGTTAAAAATCTGTATATATCAAAAATTTGAATCCATTTTACAAAATGTTGCACTTTGTAATTGAGAACCACATATCTGAGCATAATGGCCTATTAATGCTTCTGTATTCTGGCCATATAGAGAGGATTTGTCTGTGATCCCACTGTTTGTACAGGATCATTTATATAAAATATTCAGTTAATCTTGTTAACCTACAACACCTGGAATACATTTTTTTCTAGTGCTGCTAGTGGAACAATACTTTTTCAGAGAACTCCTACAACATCTAATAATGAAGTATTTTGTGACATTTTACATTATTAAACTATTGTTCTTAAAAGACTGCGGTGTTATGTTTTTAAGGGGGTTATTTACTAAACCTGAAAAATTTGTGTTTTTTTAGTATAAAATCCAAATTTTTAGTGGAAATAAAAAATCACGAACTTTTCAGAATTAATTAAACCCTGAGGATTGAAAAGTCAGAAAATCTCAGACCTGTCGAGGTTGCATATAAGTCAATTGGAGAGGTCCCAATGATTCTTTGACGTGTACTTGGTTTAAGGGGGTTATTTACTAAATTCTGAATGCCAAAAACCCGAAAAATATGTGTGTTTTTTGTATAAAAACCAATTTTTTTGTGGAAAATAAAAAATCACGAATTTTACAGAACTAATTAAACCCTGAGGATGGAAAAGTCAGAATCAGAAAATCTCAGACCTGTCGAGGTTGCATATAAGTCAATTGGAGAGGTCCCAATGATTCTTTGACGTGCGCTTGGTTTAAGGGGTTATTTACTAAACTCTGAATGCCAAAAACCTGAAAAATTTTTGTTTTTTTTAGTATAAAATCCAAATTTTTAGTGGAAATAAAAAATCACAAATTTTTCAAAATTAATTAAACCCTGAGGTTGGAAAAGTCCAAATCAGAAAATCTCAGACCTGTCGAGGTTGCATAAAAGTCAATTGGAGAGGTCACAATGATTCTTTGACATGCGCTTCGTTTAAGGGGGTTATTTACTAAACTCTGAATGCCAAAAACCCGTAAAATTTGTGTTTTTTAGTATAAAATCCAAATTTTTAGTGGAAATAAAAAATCACAAATTTTTCAGAATTAATTAAACCCTGAGGATGGAAAAGTCCGAATCAGAAGATCTCAGACATGTCGAGGCTGCATAAAAGTCAATGGGAGAGGTCCCAATGATGTTTTGATGTGCGCTTGGTTTCGTGCAATACCACAATGTTTTCGGGCAAAAAACACAAGAAGTCTTCGGGTGAAAAATCAGAAAAAAATTTGAAAATCAGATTTTTCCCGCAAAGCTAATTTTCGGGAAAATGTAATAATAAATAAGCATAAAAAACCAGAGCAGATTTGATCTGAGTTTGCAGCAGAAAATGTTGATATAAAATCGAACTTTAATAAATAACCCCCTGAATGTACTTCGTAAATCAGAAGCTGTTAATATCTGCAATTAGAGGTTTGGAATTTATATTTATAGCTTTATTTTTCTTATCTGAGCGATGATATTCAGTCTTGTGGTTTGGAAAGAGTAACATAAGACTAAGCAATTATTAACAAATAAAGCATTCTCTCTTACACAAGTGCCAAGTTTCGCAGTAATTCTGAAAGGTTTTGTGAATGCTCAGTACAGTATTCTTATTAGTAGGAGATAATGACATCCATTATCCATTACTTTGGTATTTTGGTATATATTGTTTTAGTGCAGACAGCATTTTATCAGAAATAAGCGCTATTGTTGTATCTCAAATATGTAAGGAATACATTTCACACACTCTTCTTCTTGCATGTGAGAGACCTCCCTCCCTCTATTACTCATTTCTATTTCTATAAAGCATCTTATGAACCATTTATAATTAGAGAAACATTCTTGTGGTATAAAATTACATTTTTATGAACAGTCAGGCATAGGAACATTTATTAAAGAATTATCATTCTAGGCATAAAAGGAAACAGTCTTTGAAAATCAGCCCCAGAGTGTGTTAGGGCAAAAGTAAATTTTTCTAAGGTGTAAAAAGTGGGTGCAGGCAGGCTGAAATTGCAGGAGGGCAAGGAGGTGGACTGCCATATGGCCCATAATGGCTAATTGGATGCCACCAGATCTTATTTGAGAGAGGAGCAAAGCAAATGGTTCTGGACGAGCAAAGGGGCACGATCATCTCACCAGGATACTGGAAGGAAGAACACCACCAGGAACAGGCAGACCGGGCCAGCACAAGCAGAGAATAGTCAGACAGGCCGGAATCAGGATTGGAGAATGTAGAATAGTCAGTGGACAGATCTGGATTGGAGAGGTCAGAAGAGTCAAACAGACAGGCAAGGGTCAAAACACAGTAGATCAATCAGGATTCAAGTTATAAAGCACCCAGGAACAAGGCAAATTGAACCTAACAACGGGCAGTGTGCTGATACTTGAATTTCACGCCATTGCGCGTGACATCATCACGCTGGCACATAAACCAGGAATCGTGCCAGCACGCCATAGGGAGACCGGACTTGGAAGGAGAAGGAGCTGCGCAGCGGGCGACCACCAGGGTAAGTCCTGACAATTTCATTTAGATGGACTTTAATTTTTTTTCAACATAACTTAAAAGACCAGTAACATCAAAATTTTTTTAAAAAAAATTCGTTCCTATACAACGAAATAAAACACCAACACAAATTAAACTTTAAAATAGCAAAGCCTTTATTAAGAAATAACTTACAGAAACTCCACTTCCTGTCCTCTTGAGAAAAGGCGAAAAGGCGACCATCCATCCAGCGGTGCTCGATTTCTCCTCCCTGGCTTGGCTCTTCCTCGCTCCTCCAGCTCTCAGACGTGGCCACACTGACACTGCGGGTCTGGGAATGAGCCAACAGCCTCTCCTCCCAGCACAGGCTGAACCTGTCGCTGCCCAGCTCCTCCACCACCTCGGCTCCAGCCTGCAGTACTGGAATAACGATTCAAATTTGGGGATGGAGCTGGAGCTGATGTTGGACTGGGATCGGTGCAAGCAGCTTCTGAAGCAGGAGTCCGCTCTTTCCTTCACCAGGAAAAGCCTTTCCGAGGGGCAGGGGATGACACCACCAGGGGGCTTTTCTTTTAGAAACAGTCTCCGAACTAATCACACCCAGGCCGGCTCTGGCTGCTGCTGCCCTTCACCTCAGTTCTTGAGCTGGTAGCGTCTCGAACTGCTGCCCCTGCACACTGGCACTGTGCCCTCCTGGCCCAGGCTCCCCTCTTGCTGGCTGCCCTGGGAACTGCTGCTGTCTAGCTCCCTCTGGGGTTCCCGGCTGCCCCGTGCGCTGCTACCGCCGTCGCCCCCATAAACAGGCTGCCCCCTGGAAACTTTTCTCCCAGCTTCTTTGAGTGTCCGACATCTACACTGTTCCTGCTCCACTGAGCGCTTCTCTGGTGGGGTCGCTGCGGGGACTGAGCAGGGAATAGGCCGGGGAAAGTCTGCGCACCCCTTGTCTGCCAGACACTGGCATGGAAAATGATTGTGCACGCTGTGATCGCATATCTGACCCGGGGACTGTGGGGATGCACGGTGCCGGTGCGCTGATGCAGTTGTCTGGGTTACCATGGCAATTTATTTGACTAAAACTGTTGTCTTATCCTCACACCGGCACCGTGCATCCTCACAGTCCCCGGGTCAGATATGTGATCACATCGCGCACAATCATTTTTCATGCCAGTGTTTGGCAGACATGGGGTGCGCAGACTTTCCCCGGTGGTAGCAGCGCACGGGGCAGCCGGGAACCCCAGAGGGAGCTAGACAGCAGCAGCGGCAGTTCCCAGGGCAGCCAGCAAGAGGGGAGCCTGGGCCAGGAGGGCACAGTGCCAGTGTGCAGGGGCAGCAGTTCGAGACGCTACCAGCTCAAGAACTGAGGTGAAGGGCAGAAGCAGCCAGAGCCGGCCTGGGTGTGATTAGTTCAGAGACTGTTTCTAAAAGAAAAGCCCCCTGGAGGTGTAATCCCCTGCCCCTCGGAAAGGCTTTTCCTGGTGAAGGAAATAGCGGACTCCTGCTTCAGAAGCTGCTTGCACCGATCCCAGTCCAACATCAGCTCCAGCTCCTTCCCCAAATTTGAATCATTATTCCAGTACTGCAGGCTGGAGCCGAGGTGGTGGAGGAGCTGGGCAGCGACAGGTTCAGCCCGTGCTGGGAGGAGAGGCTGTTGGCTCATTCCCAGACCCGCAGTATCAGTGTGGCCACGTCTGAGAGCTGGAGGCGCGAGGAAGAGGCAAGCCAGGGAGGAGAAATCGAGCACTGTTGGATGGATGGTCGCCTTTTCACCTTTTCTCAAGAGGACAGGAAGTGGAGTTTCTGTAAGTTATTTCTTAATAAAGGCTTTGCTATTTTAAAGTTTAATTTGTGTTGGTGTTTTTTTTTTCGTTTTATGTTACTGGTCCTTTAACTATGTAACTATAAGAACAGAGTTTCTATTGAGATGGTCACCTGTAACATATACATACATATACATATATATATATATCATATAATCTTTATCATGAAATTAACTGGCCTCTTTTATCAATGTCTGTCTACGTTTATTAATAATTCTAATTGGGAATGCAAATGCATACCTGCCAAATTCAAATGGACACATCCAGCCCCCCACAAAACAGAAATCTGGGGTATTTCAATTTGTATAAATAGCTTTCATTTTTCTTTGGTTATATTTGTGTTGATCAACAATGTAGGTTTCCTTACTTTCTAACATGAACTGATAGATTTTGCATTAAGACAAAACATTACCAAAGATAGAACAACAGCTTCATAAATGTCCCCAAGGTACGACATAGTTGCAGCTGTGGCTTCTTTCACCCATGCACAAAGCAATTCCGAAACATGACCTGCTTATGTCACAGGTGTGAACTTTCATAATAGCTATTATTCATCTCAGTCATATTCATCTCAGAAAGATTAATGCCAGTAACATATAGATGATAGGTTTTTCTTATTTACTCATAATGTAGTTATGGTTCAGGCAGTGGCTGTATTTCTATTTTCCATCATAACAGCGATCTCAGAATGGAGACAAAGCAAATAAGAAATTGTCACATTACCTTTTCAGAATCCCTATAATCAGGTGTTAGTTAAAGAATTTATTTAATAAAGTGAGACGGTGAAGAAATGAGAATACCAGTTTCATTAATGAAGGGCTATATGCCAAGGGCCATTAAATTGTAACCCTTCATAAAGTAAGATTTTTTGCTTATGTATACAGAACGAGACACTGCAATTATTGCACTTTTTTTTTTTAAATGACTGGTCTACATATTTAAAATATATTCTTATCATGGAAATTCTAAAATCCTTCAGTACTTGGGGTGTTGATCACTAGGACAGAAATCAGCAATTATCTTACCAGTTACTTTGTTCACATATTTATCTACATTTGATTTTCACACAATTCTGCATTTTTATGTCCTGTTCACTGTACTTTATTGACCCAAGATTAGTCTTGAAATGTTTGCTTACATTAATCTTTTTATAACATAAGGAGTGCCCTGAACAAAGATTGATCTTCAAGGGGAACTTGAATGGGATAAGTCTGGCAAACATTGCCATAAAGTAGCATGGGGTTGACTGCTTCAAGTAGTTTCACACATTCTGTCCATATCAACTATGATCAATGTGTCACACAGAAGGGAGGATTTTGTAAATGTCACTTCAATACCTCGTATAGGTAAATCTAAAAACAACTGGACTTGCTGAGTAATCATTGAAGACGTTTCACTACTCATCCGAGCAGCTTCTTCAGTTCAACTGACTGGTGTGGGAAGTTCTCGGTATATAAACTCTTCCACTAATCCAATCACAATGGCACATTGTAACTCTTCAAAGAGGTGACTTCTGAAAATTCACAGAGTTGTTGATTCTGTGTAGTTACTGTGATAGGATTATCCAATGTGTCATGCAACTCCTAGAAACAGGTGTTACTTGTGAGAGTTGCATGAATGGACGTGTGAAGTGTTCTGAAACTGCCGGGTACAGATGTTAGAACAGCATTGTATGTAGCAGACAAGTGGTGTCGAAGGCCCCCACCTCTGTTCAGGGATGGTTTCTCCACCTTGACATGAATCACCTCTTTAATGCTTTGTTCAAACCAGCGGTCTTCTTTATACAATATTTGGACCTTGCTGTCTTCAAAGGAGTGTCCCTTGTCTTTTAGGTGTAGAAAGACAGCAGAGACTTGCCCTGTAGAGTTTGCCCTCCTATGCTGAGCCATTCGCTTGTCAAGGTGGAGAACCATCCCTGAACAGAGGCGGGGCCTTCGGCACCACTTGTCTGGTACATACAATGCTGTTCTAACATCTGTACCCCAGCGTTTTCAGAACACTTTGCACAGTCATTCATGCAACTCTCACAGGTAACACCTGTTTCTAGGAGTTGCATGACACATTGGATAATCCTATTGTAATAAAATCCTATAGTAATACCCTGGTGGTCTAGTGGTGCAGCGGGGAAGCCCGCCTCACTGCTCCTCTTCATGCACCATGTCTGTCCCTTAGGGCGCACTCCCTTTATGGAAGCGGACACGCTGGCGTGGTGACGCCAGCGTGCAAAGGCGTTAAATTCAAAGGGTATTTAAAGGCACTTCATTCATTCTTGCATTGCCCGTTATAAGACTTGTTTCCTGGTGCTGTTGCTATTCTGTTCTGAACCTGATTCTGATTGCCTGTTTTGACCCCTGCCTGGCTTTTGACGATTCTACATTCTGTATCCTGACCCCTTGCCTGATTACCGACTCCGATTCTGCTTAACCCTCTGATTGACTTCCTGGTTTTGACCCTTGCCTGCCTGACTTTGTTTGTACTCTGCCTGCCCCGACCTGGACTGATCTGACTACGATTCTCTCTAACGCCTTGTACCGCGACCTTCTGCCCAAAGACTTTTGCTTTACAGTTGTGCCCCTTTGTTTGTCCAGAACCCTTCGCACCTCTCGTTATAAGACCTGGTGGCATCTGAGTAACTGGGGGCTCCTCCTGAGGCCAAAGGCAGCTTCTACAGGCAGAAGCACGAGCCAAGACCAAGGTGCTTGGCATCAGTTCTGGGTTTAGGGTGCCAACCGTTACACCTATCAAAGTAACTACACAGAATCAACACCTCTGTGAATTTTCATATGTCACCTCTTTGAGGAGTTACAATGTGCCATTGTGATTGAATTAGTGGAAGAGTTTGTATGCTGAGAACTTCAAACACCAGTCAGTTGAACTGAAGAAGCTGCTCGGATGAGTAGTGAAACGTCTTCAATGCTAAGACCAAATACAGACTTTTGCACTGAAAAAAATGTTCCCCTTGCCTTCAACATCAGTCAATGAGATAGGAGCCCTCCACTTGTCTAAGTGAGTGTATGGGTGCCATGTTTAGAAGAAATTGGCAACATGGGAGCATTTATTTAATGAAGCTTCTCAGACAAGGTAGGACAATAAATGATATTACAGAGCTTAAAATGCCTTAATAATAATGTAATGAGGCCTTCCTGTTGACTTGGTGAAATATATTGCAGTTTTGCTAATTTATTTATGGTTTTGCAAACTTTATGGTGGAGCATAACCAAGAGTCCTGCATCGGGTCAAGTATCTGTGGAATACCTGCACAGTGGTCAGGTTTTAGGCATAAAGTCCCTGATCCCGTGACCAAGCGGTGGGCCTCAATTACCTGGGTCGATTGCTGGCTCGCATTACCCCTACCTCCATGAGTAAAAAGTTATATTTCCCTCTGACCTGCCTCCAGAGTCACTTCCACTCAGCAATGACATTAATTATGGTTTCACGGGTCCCCTTGTCAGGCCAAAGGCACTGGTAGCATATGTAGTGTTGGGTAGCGGGGGCAGCGCAGGGGTTTTAGCGGGTCAGCAGTCTGGGTCTGGTAGCAAGTCGGCAACACTATCCAAGCTATATTACTTGCAGTCTATTTTGATAAGGTTTTTTGACTGGGTAGCCTGGATACACAAAAGTGCAGCAGTTGATGTGCCTATTTTGGTTGCACTTTCCAAAAATTGTGTAGTTTAGGGCTGAACTTTAAGGTTGTGGAATGGATACAATTTTGACAGGAGCTTTATGATTAATGGTCCTAGTTTAAAGAAAGTAATGTACCTCCGGGATCTTTTCTGGGTTCTGTTCTATTAAATATATTCAAAAAGGATATTACATGAAATATTTAAAAGGAGGGTGTGTCTTGGCAAATAGCACAGATCTTTAAGAGCTGCAGGTGGAAAAGACAAATGGAAATTGGAGTAATAGGCATGGGTTTGCATTTTTAAATGGATTTGCCAATAAAAAGTAATATGGTACAGAAATGCCAAAGCTAAATACATTTCAGGGTTGATGTTCTAAAATTGAAACTGACTCTTGCATTATAGATCATTTTGGAGATAGGCACCAAAAATTCATAATATTTTTGTTTCATTTTTGTTCTACTATTTTAATTTTCATTTGTTTACATATTTCTTTGCATTAGTAAACCCTAAATGAATCATTTTTATGGCTTTGTTATTGGCTAATATGTTAAAAAGTGACAATTGCATTGTTTATAATATATTCATAAATTATATTACACATAATATTTATGTTATAGTGTGTCTTTACAGACAACACAAAGAGCTGCATGGGAATTTATGCTGCAGGATGGATAGACAAATGGAAAATGATTTAGGGAAATTAGAACGCAGTAATGAGACACTGTGTAAAACAAAGCATATAAAGTACAGAAATACAGACTGACTAAATGACAATTTACTGTAAGACACAACAGAAGAAAGGTATCCAGTAATTAGAATTTGATATGACTTATACAAGACAGTCAGTTAAGTAGTGGAAAAGGCAAATCAAGTATGAGGCTGAATAAGAAGAGGAAAACAAGAACGAGTAACAGAAAGAGACGGTTATACTTTATATTGCATTGATGAGAGCTCCCTTTGAACACTGCATTCACATTTGGAAGTCCAAAAGGAAATTAATGAAATAGAGACTGTCTAGGGGAGGGCAAATGAGTTGTGATATAAACAACAAAAAATGTCAGGAAAGGCTCAAAACCCTAAATATTTTCTCTTAGTATTGTCCTTTTAGTCCTTCTTTTCTGTAAGAGCCACACATTTTGTCCTCCCCATTATCCTTCTATGCCACCACCATCACCCCTTTTCTTATGTCTAACTTATTTGCCAAATCTCTATCTCCATTTTGTCTGCCTCTCTGGCCAATACAATCTCACTGATTAAATCTTAAGCTAAACTAGATAATGTCCTAATAGTCCTACTCCTGCTCTTCAACCCCAAACTATCCACCATCAATATGTTCCCCATATCACCCTCCTTTTTTCCCTTGTAGGCCATTTTTTAAATTTTTGGAGCAGATGACAGATACGTCCTCTCTCTTTCTCCTCTGAAAAGTAAGTTTAACATTATGGGGCAGATTTATCAAAGGTCGAAGTTCAAACTTAAAAAAACTTCGAACTTCGAATTCAAAAAGACCAACCAAATAGAGGTCGAAGTGGTCCGTATTCGTCCTACTTCGAATCATACGATCGAAGGAATAGCGCCTTCGCTCTACTTAGATTCAAAGTTTTTCCCCCAAAAAACTTCGATCTCTCAAACTCCACTAATTGCCTCCATATAGGTTCTAGGAGGTCCCCCATAGGCTAAATCATTACTTCGGCAGCTTTTAGGTATTTGTAGGGATATTACAAAATATTTTTGAGTTCACAATCAACATATGTGGGGGAATTTAATAAAAGTCGGTAACGGGAAAAATATTCGCAATGTGAAAAGTTATGCCTCTGTACGAATAAATTTGCCTTTGTGCGGATTTAATATAGCTTTTGCGAACCCGGAAACTGTGTAGTGACCACGTCCGACAGTGGAAGAAGATTTGTGAATTTTATAGTTATCGCCAGCGTATGTAATAAAACTTCTTACTGAAAAAGTTGTTATATTTGCTCCAAAAGATTACGACACCTTCAAGCACTTCTTAAAAGTGGGCAATGCGCAATTCAAATTCACAATGTAATAACAGTTAAAGGAAGAGTATTACATTGCGGAAAGAGACTTTTTATTCTTGTTTGTGCTAATTGTTTTGCTCTTTGCCGCTTTTATTACATTCCCCCAATGGTGTTTTAAATGGGTATCTGTCAGGATACCCCATAGACTCATGTATAGCAAAATTGTTTAGGTGAAATATCCTGAGACCTGCTCAATCATGAGTTCAGAAAGGGATCCTATTGGCTTCTGAGTAGCAAAACTATTTGTATATGGAGCAAACTTTATTGAAACATCTAGGCCAATATGATAATATTTCCCTCATGTGCCATGTTTATCCATCCATGTAAGGTGTCAGGTTTGTTTCACCTGCATTACTTACCAGCATCTAGCAAGGAAAGACTGTTCAGTCTGCATCTGATTTGATAAAAATGGGTTGGCTTGGACTTATTTAATGTATGCATCTTTACCAGTGAGAAATGAAGCTCTAAAGCTGACTGTACATAATGAGAAGACAACAAAATGATGACATCCATATGGTTTTCGTATGTTGTCAAATTATCCCATCAGCCAATATTTATGTTGTATTTAAAGGGATACTGTCATGGGAAAAAAATGAATCAGTTAATAGTGCTGCTCCAGCAGAATTCTGCACTGAAATCCATTTCTCAAAAGAGCAAACAGATTTTTTTATATTTAATTTTGAAATCTGACATGGGGCTAGACATCTTGTCAATTTCCCAGCTGCCCCAAGTCATGTGACTTGTGCTCTGATAAACTTCAATCACTCTTTACTGCTGTACTGCAAGTTGGAGTGATATTACCCCCTTTCCCCCCCCAGCAGCCAAACAAAAGAACAATGGGAAGGTAACCAGATAGCAGTTCCCTGGTAGATCTAAGAACAACACTAAATAGTAAAAAGTGCAGGCACAAGTCACATGACCAGGGGCAGCTGGGAAATTGACAAAATGTCTAGCCCCATGTCAGATTTCAAAATTGAATATAAAAAAATCTGTTTGCTCTTTTGAGAAATGGATTTCAGTGCAGAATTCTGCTGGAGTAGCACTATGAACTGATGCGTTTTGAAAAAAACAAGTTTTCCGATGACAGGATCCCTTTAAACAACTTCACAGCCCAGATTCCCCTGTATTCTGATACCACCACAATTTTTCAAATGGGGGTCACTGACCCCATCTAAAAAACAAATGCTCTGTAAAGCTACAAATGTATAGTTATTGCTACTTTTTATTACAGATCTTTCTATTCAGGCCTCTCCTATTCATATTCCAGTCTCTTATTCAAAGTAATGCATGGTGGATATGGTAATTTGGACCCTAGAAACCAGACTGCTGCAATTGCAAACTGGAGCGCAGCTGAATAAAAAGCTAAATAACTACAATGTCATACAAAAAGTTAATTTAAATGTGAATAACCCCTTGACTCTCAAATGATACCATGTGAGTCTCCTTCCAAAGCATTGCCTTTTGCTGCAGAAAAGGGAATTAAACACAAATATACAATTTTGCCAAATGAAAGAAAGCAGATTAACGTGAAACCACAATTTTGCATCTCCTGATTATTAAATTTCCCTTTATTAAAATTATTTTTTTGTGTGGTTCCCACCTAGATATTATACAAAATACATTTCCCTGGATTTTACACCATCTCCCCTGAAATCAGTAAAAGGGGTTTTTTATTGTAATAAAAAATATTCAGTAGTCTTGGTATTTGTAACTGCAATTGGAAAAAATAGTATATTTTCTGTCCCCTATATTTACAAACAACATTGTGTAAGGCAACTTTTAAGTTTTAATGCTTCTTGTCAATGAGTTTTGTTTATATAGGTATGGGCGATTTTTTTCACCTTGTTTTGCCGCAGAAATGACGCCCATAGACTTGTATGGCGCCCTGCGTCAAAAAAATTTGGCGCACGTCAAATTTTTTTTGACGCCCATTGACTTTAATGGGCGTCGCTGATATTTCGCTGGCGGCAAATTTTTGGTGAAGCGAAACAGGACAAATCCGCTCAAGCCTAATGGGAATCAATTCTCCAGAAACCTGTTTTCCAAAAAGCTCCTACCTGGGAAGGTCAATATTTATTAAATATAATTTTTTTCTGTAATAAAATATTAATTTCAATGTTTTTTTAGCAGACATAGGCTAGTGCCAAATATAGGAGATCTCGGCCTCAGGAGAAAAAAAATCCGCTCCTTTGGTGTTTGATGTGCCTGCATCTGAATACGTTGCCGCAGCTGGGGTGCAGGCAGACTTGGTGAATTTTGGTGCTGAAATCCACTATGTCTACATGCAACTGAGCCGAAGCAATGAAACCGGGTGCAAGCATATCAAGCAGTGGAGAAGCAGATTCTCAGCCTGCATTTCTCATCCGCTACATCTGGCACTAGCCTTATGGTTGGGAGATCCAAATTAAGGAAAGCCTCCAAGTCCGGAAAACCTCAGGTCCCAAGCATTCCGGATAAAAGTTGCTCCACCTAATATATATTTTTATAAGGGTATTTTATCTATGCCAAATGTTTCCATCCACATACCCGATCCACATGAGATTTCTGTACACAAAGAGATGGCCACGGGCATTTTAGAGACTTTATTTATGTATAAACAATTTAAACACTTTGCCATAAATTATCTTTGCCTGTCTCTAATCTTCATTTAGCAGCAAATTAAAATCATATAAAAACTCAATGACCAGTTCATACATGTATATTACAAAAAAAAAAAAATAAGTTTATACCAAAGTTCATAATCAATTTTCTGTTGTGACTGTAAGGTGATTGTCTCCGTTTATTGTTCTGACCAAACAAACACATTTTCTAGTTTAATCTGAAACAGTGATTGTGCCTTTTGGCGGTTGTATGAACAGGGTGATCTGAAGTGGTGCCCATTTGAGATAGTGTCACAATGCCCACACCTCTACTGTAACTGTTACCAACAAACTACTGAATCTACACAGACTACACCCTGTAACTGTGTTATATTGTCCACAATGGAATTCTCAAATACAAACAAGAGGATGAGTTTAAACTGTAGTGAAAGCCTCCATTATGAAACCAAACATTACACTCTACCCACTTCATAAATAAATTAAGTCAGAGCATTTTTGGAGCAGAGTGCAACGGGCTTGTTTACTGGTTGAGAGTCTGTCCGGCGCTCTTTGTGTGAAGAGTCATTTCTAGAAACCAATCCCAAAGTCAAGTATTTAAACGCAGAATGGATTCTTCTTAAATCAAAATCTCGGAAATTCCTATTAAAGAAGCAGTCTGAGTTAAATTTCAGCAAAGGATCTTTAAGAAAGGTGGCCATCTTCAGTCTGTTTAGTTTTACTCACATCAAAGAAGTGATCATTTATCAAAGGCTGTCGTTATTGGAAATGATACCCAGAAGAAGTGGGTAAATATCACCGGGGTACTTTTTTTTTTGTGTGTTTCGTTGTGTTAACAATTTTAGTCAGGGGTCAAATCCACTTCGGTAGGTGATTTTGTGGGTTTTTAAAATTTCTTTTGCAGCAGAAGTTAACTCAAAAAATGTGAGCTTTCCTGCTACTTAACCGTCTCCAAACATTTCAGGTTAGTGCCCCAATCTTCATCTCCTTAGGAGAGGAGATAACAGTTGTACCTACTGATTCATCCAAGAAAAGGATGCCAGTAGATTAATTTGTTACCTCTTTCCCATTTCATTCTGTCTCAAGAACTGGATGTTACTGCTACTGTCTGCTAACTCGGGATACTGCTCCACAGGGAGCACGTAGTACCCTTCGTAACCTTGAACTCTTCCTGTGCTCAAAAGTTGCTGTTTTTCTCCTTCAGTCCATAAGCGACTACCTTCTCTTCCATCCCTTGCTTTTTGTTGCTCTTTGGCCCATGCTGCAGCTAAGGCTCTCTGACGGGCTTGATCAAGAACTCTCGCCCTTTCTTCATCAAGAGTGTCTACGGTTAAACCGTAGCGTATATTAAGCAGCAGTGACGAATGCTGGAATTCGATATTTGTAAACCTGCGAGTCCTTCCGTTTATAAGAAGAGTAGGCTGGGAGACTGTAACGTTCACTCCGTTGTCCAGGCTTTTACGACCAGTTGACACCCCTAAGGTGACCAGGTCACTGTCCGATGTACCAATTTTTACGAAGTAATGGGTGTCCTTCCCTTCTATGTTGTAGTACATTTTTTCCAGATAGTGTGCACTGTTGAGTACCAGAGCAATCTTGCGGCTGTCTTCATTGGCGATGCTTGAGATTGCTGTGGTTACTTTTCCTTCTTTGATAGCAAACATTATTCCCTTTCCAATGATGGGAACTGTAGTTGCAAACCAATGTCCTGGCTTCTCTCTTATGGTTGTGTGGAGGCGTTTCACTATGGTTTGACCCTCCAGTGCCATAAATGCTTGATTGTGTCTTTCAGTGGTCTGCTGCACGCCCGTTATTAGCTGCAAGACAGAAAAAAAATCATTCATTATGGGGACTTCTAAAGTAGTGCAGTGAACCATAGAGAGTACACTGTTTTGAAGGTCATGCAATAGTGGCTTAATTACATTTTCTTATTAATACAATGCCAAAAGTAATTTGCTTGAAATAAGAAAGGTTATTATTCGCCCTATTGCTAAATTATCCAAATAGTTCAACCAATTTCATTAATTTAAATTAACTTTTAGTGGTGTTATAATGAGGGCCTATTCTAAACAGATTTTCAGTTGGTCTTTATGATTGGTTTCTGACTCTTTCCAGCATGCAAATACAAAGGCCATGTAGTTGTCTGGATTGTTGACCCTGGTGATCAATAAAGAAAAACCAGACATTGGCTGGGAGCCTTAACTTTGTGGTTATTTTTTTTTTTTTTTACATTGGTTATTTTGTTTATTTCCATTCTAAATGTTTACCTGATGCATGATTATAAGGGTAATAAAGTTCTAGCAACCAGAGAATGTAAAATTGAAGCCTAATAAGAACTGCAGAACAAAAACACGGACAATAAGAACTACAGAAGATTAATAGCAATTTGCCTGAGAATATCTTAAAGAAATTTTCAAGACAACCCTTTGAATGTCTCAACATTGTAATCGCTCTCTTTTTTTTTTTTTAGACTAATGTCACAAGGAGTAGTTTCTCTGCTGGCAGACATTAGACATGCTCATTTGGGCCCCCTACCTACTTGACAATGACATCTGACCTGTCACTGCCCACAAGGGACAGATTTTACCCCAACAAATGCACAATTGAGCACTGACATTAGCCTTCAAACAAACATTACGTTTTTTACTAAACAAATGCGGCAAACTTGATCATTATTGAAAATGCTGTAAATTGTTTTTCACAAATTATTTTCGCCTCTCTCCAAGGAAAATAAAAGCAGTACATTTCTATAAAGGAGATAAGCAGAATTTGGTTGACAATGGAGATTATTTTATTTGGCTCGTGCAGCTATTTACGTAAAAGAATTTAAGAATAGGAGAAATCCAAGCCTGAAAGCTGCAGAACAAAAACAAAACAATCCAGAAACAGCAACAAAAAGAACTTATTGCAAATTGGCTTAGAATAATGTTGTCTGCATTATAATAAAAGTTAATTTTCAGGCTGAAAGCCTTAATATAATATTATAATACTCTATTATAACATAATACATCATTTTATAGTCATAATTTAGACTGGTGAGAAAGAGGGGGGGTTGGGTTTAATGATGATTTGACCCAGTGATAAAAATAAGTGAAGCACAATGGAACTCCTATGTCCGATCAGTGAAGACCAGGTATAACAGTAGTGGTGGGCAGTGTACTGTTTACCTTACTGCTTCCCATAACTCCATTTCTATCTTTGTAAATGTTCTTTTGTAAGGGTCAGGTCACACAGCCAGATTCAGGGAGATAAGTCGCCCGGTGACAAATCTCCTCTTCTTCGGGGCGACTAATCTCCCCAAAGCTAACTGTGTATTTAAAGCTGATCCATCCATAGGAAGACAATAAGGGGCCTATTTATCAACAGTCTCATTTTCGTGTTTTTTGAAACCATGACTAAACTCACAAACTCTAAAACTACGACGGTCGCGAGATTTATTAAAAGAATCCGAATAAAAGAAATACAAAAAGAAAATTACGCTGGACTCTCCGTTAAAAAATATAAATACAGGTATGGGACCTGTTATCCAGAATGCTGGGGACCTGGGACTTTCTGGATAACGGATGTTTCTGTAATTTGGACCTATACCTTAAGTCTTCAAGAAAATCATTTAAACATTTATTAAACCCAATAAGGATTAATGATATCCAAGTTTAGATCAAGTACAAGCTACTGTTTTATTATTACAGAGAAAAAGTCACTTTTAAATATTTGGATTATTTCTGTTATTTGGAGCTTTCTGGATAATGGGTTTCCAGATAACTGATCCCATACCTGTACCTAGATTAGATTAATGGAAAAAATTTTTTTTGATTGTTAGTAAATGCGCATTCAGTCAAGCCACGGCTGCTTCCACTGCCCATTTTTCTAGGCAGTGGGATTTTCTGCCTGGTAGAGTAATGAATGGTAGTTTAAAGGTGAACTAAAGTTTAAAAAAATCAGTAGGGTAGAAATGCTGCACATTAGGTGGGTTCATTACCAACCCTAGGCAACTACAGCTCTTTAGCAGGGAGAATCCTGAAGATTCTCCTGATTCACTGCACATCCTGTGTACTGCTGTCAGTTAACTGAGGGCAGGGGCTGAAACATTATATATATATATATATATATATATATATATATATATATATATATATATATATATATATATATATATATATATATATATATATATAAATGTCACAATACAAGACTCATTAGTAATTAATTGAGATCCTCCAATGCAACCTACTCACAACTCTAATTAATTCAGATTCTCCAATGCAACCTATTCACAACTTTGAAGGCCTGGATTATTACAGCTATAATGAACCTTTAGGCTGGTGCAGTACATTCTGTATATGAAATACAGCATTTCTACCTATATGTGTTCTACCTATGTTTAGTTCTCCTTTAAGCACTCAGAAATTCTTCAACAGACTGTTTTATTTCAGCATATCACTCTTTTATTTCAGTATAACACATGCCAAGCAAGACATAGCCTAGGCTTCATACCTATCTGGCAGCTATGCTGTAAAAAAAGTTTTTTTCTTTAAACTGCTTAAAGGAAAATGATACCCCCAAAATGAATACTTAAGCAGCAGCTCTAACTGTAACAGGAAGAAGTGTGGAAGCAAAAGACACAACTCTGTCTGTTAATTGGCTCATGTGACCTAACAAGTATGGTTTGTTGGTATGTTCGTGTGCACTGTGAATCGTACGATCCCAGGGGATGGCCCTTATTTTCTAAAATGGCAATTTTCTATTTATGATTACCCAATGGCACATACTACTAAAAAAGTATATTATTATGAAAATGGTTTATTTACATGAAGCAGGGTTTTACATATGAGCTGTTTTATGCAATATCTTTTTATAGAGACCTACATTGTTTGGATGGGTATAGTTTTCCTTTAAATATTTTTTTATCCTACCTTCATTTTCAAACACTATTTATTTTGCTTAACATTAAATTATTTCCAGTCTCCCACCCCCTGTCCTTTATGGTACTTTCTGCTTAGTACAATAAATATCTGCCACCCATCAATAAGGGCATGCTTTTTGGACTATATACAGCCAATGAACCTAAAGTAGAAAAGAAGTGGTGGACAGACAATACTTATACATATGGTATTTTCCCATAGCTACTTGTGAGTTTGACCTAAATCAAATTTACTTGCATTAATGGCTCATTGAGAGACCCCTGGCCCATGGCTATTACGCAAAATGTGCATTTTTGGGGCAAAAGGATTGTTTTGCCTCCAATAAGGCAGGAGTTTCTACAAGGTATTGTTTTGCATTAATAAATTTGATAATGGATCCCATACCTGTATTACCAACACATGCCAGTGCACATTTTAGGGACACCAGACATTCATGTCAATGGGAATAAAACCTGCGTATTCAATCAGGGGTTTAGCAGAAGTGAAAATACCACAAGTGATATTACGTTATGTACAGTAACTAGTGAAAGTTATCTTTACTCATCATTTTTAACACTAGACTCTAGGATAACGATCCCCAACCAGTCGCTCATGAGAAACAAGTTGTTCACCAACCACTTGGATGTTGGTTCCAGTGACCTCAAAGCTTATTTTTGAATTCCAGGCTTAAAGGCAAGTTTTGGTTGTATAAAAACCAAGTGTACTGCTAAACAGAGCCTCCTGTAGGCTGCAAGTCCATATAGGGGCTACCAAATAACGCCTTTATTTGGCACCACGTGGACTTTTTTTCATGCTTGTGCTGCTCCCCAACTCTTTTTACATTTTAATGTGGCTCACAGGTAAAAAAAGTTAAGGTCTTTAAATTAAATGGTAGGTGACCGCGGCCAAACAGACAATTTATACTATTTGCTAAAATACTAAAACATTGTAGTGTCAATTGTGTTTTTTATTCTGACCCCCCGACTTTGTTTCTTACACTGCCAGATTGCAGGGTATTTAGATGAAAGTGAAGCAAAAAATGGAAAAACGTTACACAAAACAAACATTCTCCCTTTTCTGATAAACCGTACAGTGGTTTTTATTGGATATATGCAATACAGTAGCTGTTGGCTATATGTTTTTTTTTCATGTGTAGCAGTAAAATCCCAAAGGGGTGGGTTGTTATACTGTAGATAGAACAGATGGCCAACTAACTTTAGATTTCCCTGTGCCATTGTTAATCAAAAAACAACTCAAGGGTATATACACAAAGAGCTAATGATGCTGTAATTAACAAAATGATCTAGGCAGGAGAAATGCACGGTGTGTGGAGGAAGAGCATTATGAGAAAATCCCTTTGTCACATACATAAAAGTTGAAATTGCAGGCAGCGAAATATCATTTTAGAGCAAATCCGCATTACCTGTCCATTCTCGCACTCTTGACTCTCTGTCAGCTCATATGGCGCAGGCACAAAGTACATTCTTGAGCGTGGGAAACCGGGAATGATGTTGCTTAGCTGAAATCCAAACATCACCAGCCAGCTCTGCACATCTATACAATGAAAACACAAGATGGATTACACTAGTCAGTTTCTGTACATCTAGTGATTCCTGAAAATGAATTACATGCTAAAAACGTTGTGAGTTTATCTGATGTAGAAAAAACTTCACAAACTCGTCCTTTTAACTAACCCCCTTAATATGCGTGTGTTACTAACACAAATCTAACACAAGTGAAAAAGTACCCTAACATAAGTAGGGATGCACCAAATCCACTATCTTTCGTGAAAGATTCAGCCGTATACCGAACCGAATGCGAATCCTAATTTGCATACGCAAATTAGGGGTGGGAAGGGGAAAACTATTTTTACTTCCTTGTTAGTCAAAATAAAAAGATATCCCCGTTAATTAATGCTATTATATTATTATATAAATAAAACAGATTGGTTTCCAATGCGTTATGAAAAACTACAGATTTTAACAAATAATTGTAAAAGTATGACATAAAGATCAGAAATTAACTTTCCAACAAGTGCTTGATTATTTCAACCCTTAGGTTTATAAAGTGCTAGGGCAAAAAGTGAATCTGATAAAGTGAATTAATTTTATAGAATTAAAGTGACTTAGTGCTCAAAAAGTTAATTTTGTATTTTCAGAATATTTTATTCCTAATAAAGTGACATTACATAGGGGATGTATTCCTTCAAGAATTAAGAGGTGACACTAATTCACCTAATTGTATTCGTTCCAAGGCAACATCCATTTAAGACGTCTGTTTTATGTAAATGTGATTAAATTTGAATGTTAGGAATTGATATTGTAAACATATTAAAAGATGGTTCTTTTAATGTATTTGCAAACAACCATGTGAACATTCTTTTTAAAGAAGAAAAATGGGAAAATAATCATACAGAACCACTTTTTCTTTTAAAATGTATATTTGAATGGTAGCCCTTATATGGGCACTTATCCATTGTAAAAGCCTTTTTTAAATAAAGTGTAGCTAGCAATCCACTAGCCAGATTGGAGCATTATGTCTACAGCTTTTCAAAATGCATGTGACCCCAATTGCAGGGCTTTCTTTTAAGAAAAAAATAAATAAAAAGTCTTGCGTCTCCGAGGTCCCATTCAACTTTTTCTAAAGGAATCTATTTTTGGTTGAACGATGCAATCATAGAAGAAACGTTCTCGTTCCCTGTCTTACCTCTCATTTCATAATGGAAGATTAGTGCAACTTAGAGTACAAATGGCTGCTAAATGGCATATTATGTTGCACAGAAAACCATCACTAATCAGATAGTCTTATTCAGTTACTATGATTGTCCTATTAGCAAATGTCCCCATTTTGTAATATATATATATATGTTATGTTATGTTATTTTTATTTTTTAAAGGGAAACTCCGGCTTCCAAATCAAAATTTGATAAAGAGGCCCAAATAACACGTTACAGATTGTAAGAACTTCGCCACAGCTTACAGACAGCATGCAGGGACTAAATAACCCACAATGCATTGCACTGTGATGTTCCTTTCTTTATTGAAATCACGTGTGCAGGAAATTGTGGGGTTGGGAGGATGCAGACTAAGGACAGCTGTCTGTTGATACAAAGTAACAGTAGTCAGACAACTCAGCAAAGTAATCAGAAAGATCAGCAGAAGAGCAGGGGGCTAGGCTTAGGGAACTGTCCGAAACCATTAAAAATCATGAAAAGTCTGCATATTTTTTAATTGATGTAAATTACAAAGTTGCTTGAAATTGTTTCAAAAAGCTTAAAGGACCAGTAACAATTAAAAAGAAAATACCTTAGTATAGAACTATAGAACAAAAAACCCCCCACAAACACAAATTAAACTTTTAAATCACAAGGTCTTTATTAAGAAATAACTTACAGAAACTCCACTTGCACTCCTCTTCTGAAAAGGCGACACAATGACTATCCATCATGCAGCGCTTGATTTCTCTTCCCTGGCTATCTCCCATAAGGAAGTCAGGGAGGAAAAATCGATCGTCGCACGATGGATTGGCGGATCGCTTTTTCTGAAGAGGAGCGCAAGCAGAGTTTCGGTAAGTTATTTCTTAATAAAGACTGGTCCTTTAAGTTATGTTTTTGTGGAGTTCCCCTTTAAACTAAAACCCTAACTGAACCTTACAACTACAAGTTCTGCTTTGGCTTTTGGGCACTGTAGTTTTGACATCCTAGCAGTTAAATATATATGGATTTTCGTATGATTATCAGAAAAAAATATCTTTCTGTTTTTGTCTTTAAGTTTGGAATTTTCTTAATATATTTCCTATGTCACTTGTGATTTTTTTTTTTCATGCACACACTTAAGAGGCCTATTTAATAAAGGTCGAATTTTAGTGGTTTTAGAGGTTTTTGAAACGACGATTTAACTCAATTCCTCTAAAATCACAACTGTCATGACATTTATGAAAAAATCGGAACTGAAAAAGAAAGAGTGGGAAAAGTTGAGAAAACTACAACTTTTTCGTATTGTCGCACAAAAGCCAGCATCAAAAATATCCAACACCTCTAAAACCATGAATCAAAGAAAGATCTTAAGTTGTTGTAAGGGGCATCTGCCATTGACTTCTACATGTTTTTGACAGATTTTAGCTGGAGTATATTGTCACAGTTCTCTCGCATAATAAATTCCGAAAAACACACTTTTTTTTTTTAAACAAATATTTTTTTCTCATTTTTGGCATCAAAAAGCCCAATCCAAAAAAAATTGCAACTTCTTAAATCGCCCCCTTAGTTTTATACAAAAAGGATTTATACTTAGAGATTTCAGTTATCTAATAACTAGTGATGGGCGAATTTGCGGTGAAATCCTGCGATTCACTGCTGGCGAATAAATTTGCGCAAGCCGGCATAAAAAAAATGGACGCCATTTAGTGAATTTCGCTGGAAATTCAATAATTTTACGGCGAAGTGAAACGCCCCAAATTCGCCCATCACTACTAATCACAGTGATCACATTTTGAACAAAGGAACACATATTTCTAACTCATTTCAAGACCAACCTTTGTCAGTAAAGCAAAATTAAAAGGATAACCCCCCCCCATCAGAGTATGATATGACTTACCAGTTACATAGTTCTTCAAATCCATTTCTGTACTCAGAGGATTGTTGTTCTTAAACATATATAAATTAAAAGGAGCAGGATCACGGCCAATTTTTTTCCACATTGTGTAATCAGGAGATATCCAACGCCCAGCCAAAACATCATAATCTCTTTGTGTAAAATGGACGAGTTTAGTCAATGGGTCATAAAGACCGCCGTGAAACCCAATGACTAGCTGGAAATTTGGATTTGAATCAAAGTATATCTCTCCATATGCTGTATACTGTAGTTGTTTGATCATTACTCCATTAATACTGAATGCTGCCAAGGGAGTTCCTGTATTGTCTGAAGCAATGTAATACTCCTCTCCACTGCTGCTTTCCATTGCAAAGAGATGTCCTTGCAAGTCATAATACAGAGATGTTATCTCAGAGTTAGAGTGGTTATAAACATGGGTGACCCTTGTTGGGTTGTGCAAATCTGCATAAAAAAACTGAAGATGAAGCCCTAAATTTGTTTTGCATGATGCTCTACGTCCTAATCCATCATATCGATACTGTATATTCCACCCATTGACCTTATTATATGCTCTTGTAAGAAGACCCTTGGAGTTATACTCAAAAATATCAGAACCTCTTTGGCACAAAAACCCATCATCATCAATTTTATACTGTACATCCCCTAGACGTGTTATCCTGTCTCGAAGATCATAGCGTAATGGCATCAGCCGGGCACTATTTCCAGGATTTAAAAGGTGCAGGTTCCCATTTAGGTCATAACTGTAACGCCATGTGGGTCGGTCATTTACCGATACACTTTGCAGCTGCCCATCTCCATCGTATTCATAAGTATACTTTGTTGTATTGGCATATGGACCAAGTTTAAGTTCTCTCTTTGTAACACGCCCCATGCTGTCATACTGGACAGTCATCCAGTACATGAGAGATCTGAATATTTCATACTGGACTTCTTTGATTCGTCCATGAGTGTCAAAATGTTTAGTGAGCGTCATCACAGCTGTAGTAATAATCTGATTCACGTCGTAGTAAATGACCCCAAATTTGCCAAAATGCTCAATTTTCCCAGAAATGTCATCGTAGCGATACAGTTCAACTGGAAGTGGCGTTTCGCTTATTATAGGCTTAATGCTAGCCACTCGAAAACTGTTGTCATGATACGTATAGTCGAATCGAGCATTTACCATGCCTTCTTCTGAAAACCGGTAGATTTGTTTGTCAACTAGTGGTCCAATTTTTCTATAACGAATTGTACAGGAGAAACCACCACTTTGGAGGTTGACCATTTTTAAAACTCCTGTAGTTTCATCATAACCAAAAGTTACTGCAGTGCTGTCGTAGATGATCTCAGACAACTTTGAAAGCTTCCCATATCTATAGAACACTTGGCGACCTGTACCAAGAAACGATGTTTTCAAGATCCTACCATCTTCGCTGTAATCAAACATTATTGATGCATTGCTTTCTGGAGGGTTGTAAATGTTTCTTATGTAACCTATTGATGTATGAGTTGACATACTGTGCCGGGCAACACTGGGCATGGTGACAGCATAAAGACGGTCCGATGGATCATATTCGAAAATATACTGCCTTTGACTTTGAAGAAGTAGCACCATGGACTAAAAAACAAAAAAACAAAATAAGATTAAGTTAGTGTTAGACATTTTAAAAATCAAAAGAATATAAAAAGAATATCACAAAGAAATGTCTTCCAATGCAGCTGCTGTTTTTCTACTTCCTAACTAGTCAGAAATTGTGTGGAGTTTGTGGAACCCAGAAATTACCAGCAACCTATGTTCTGTGGCCATTTCTCTGTTCTCCTGAGATCTTATCTGTAATACTATAGCAGTTTATTTGTAGTGGTATTGACATCAAACAAAAGTGTCATGAGGATTTGTGCTCAAGCGACATATGCCAGCTCTTATTGCTTCCCAATCAATGATTAGAGGAAGTGGTGGGCTAGAACTTTCCCAATCAATAATTAGAGGAAGCAGTGGGCATGAACTTTCCCAATCAATGAATAGAGGAACTGGTGGGCATGAACTTTCCCAACCAATGATTAGAGGAGGTGGTGGACATGAACTTTTCCAATAAATGATTAGAGGAAGTGGTGGACATAAACTTTCCCAATCAATGATTAGAGGAAGTGGTGGGCATGAACTTTCCCAATCAATGATTAGAGGAGGTGGTGGACATGAACTTTCCCAATCAATGATTAGAGGAAGTGGTGGACATGAACTTTCCCAATTAATGATTAGAGGAAGTGGTGGGCATGAACTTTCCCAATCAATGATTAGAGGAAGCGGTGGGCATGAACTTTCCAAAGCAATAATTAGAGGAAGCGGTGAGCATGAACCCTCCAATCAATGATTAGAGGAAGTGGTGGATATGAACTTTCCCAATCAATTATTAGAGGAAGTGGTGGGCATGAACTTTCCCAATCAATGAATAGAGGAAGTGGTGGGCATGAACTTTCCCAATCAATGAATAAAGGAAGTGGTGGGCACGAACTTTCCCAATCAATGAATAGAATAAGTGGTGGGCATGAACTTTCCAAAGCAATAACTAGAGCAAGCGATGGCCATGAACCCTCCCAATCAATGATTAGAGAAAGTAGTGGATATGAACTTTCCCAATCAAGTGGTGGGCATGAACTTTCCCAATCAATGATTAGAGGAAGTGGTTGGCATGAACTTTCCCAATCAATGAATAAAGGAAGTGGTGGGCATGAACTTTCCCAATCAATGAATAAAGGAAGTGGTGGGCATGAACTATCCTAATCAATGAATAAAGGAAGTGGTGGGCATGAACTTTTGAAGCACATCCTAAGGCTGATGACACACCAGGAGATTAATCGCCAGGGATATATCTCCTCTTCTGCGATCGACTAATCTCCTGTAAATGTTCTCCTACCTGCAATAAAGTGAATTGCTGGTGGTAAAACCCATGTGTTGCTTCAGTCTCACAAAATTGTTTGAAGTTGCCTCAAGGGGATTTTTTAAGGACAATTGCCCTAAAAATCACAATTCAAGCAAATATATCTCCCAAAGTGTTATTATAACATTATAATACACAAAAGCCATGAATATCTTATAAATTATATCCTTATAAACGGTGAGCACTGATGTCATCAGTTATAAACAGTGAGTTCTGATGTCATTTCTGTCACATGACTCACTTAAATTTGTGTATTATAATAAATAAAGTACCCCCAGTTGTAAAATATAAGGATATTAGAAGTTACCTTGGAGTTCCATGACCTGTATAAAAACATTCGGCCTTCGGCCTCGTGTTTTTATATGGTCATGAAACTCCTCGGTAACTTATAATATCCTTATATTTTACAAGAGGGGGTACTTTATTCACTATATATTCTTTATCGGATGATAACTCTCGTTTCTTAAAGGGGACCTGTCACCCTAAGTAATAATTCCAAATCCATTTCTATCACGTTAGTTAAGCAAAATAAATTTTACTTACACCATATAAATTATTTAAACATTGTATGCACCAGAATGGGGGACCTAATGCCCATGCACAGTGCCCTACACAATTCTAGACACAGAAATGGAAAATGAAAGTAATTGACTGGCTCACCTCTATGTCTTTCAGCACAGAGGCAGGGCAGGAAGTATATGATTGACAGCTCAGATATTTAATCACCTTTATAACAGGTATGGATGTTTAATGAAAAAAATAATAGGGGGTTGATGTTTAATTTGCAAATTACTTTCATTATACAGCTTTTTATGTGTGGGTGACAGGTCCACTTTAAGGTATATTGCAAAAAAACTCGAGGGGTAATATAACTTTATTGTATGTGCATTTTTCCATTATTTTTTACTTTGGAAACACAGCCCTCTCTTATTAGACGCATACAAACCTTTTCTAGGTATGTATAACTCCATACTTTTCCATCTGCAAAGGAACGTGAGATAATCCTTCCTTGCTTGTCCATTTCAGTCCTCTCACTCATAGCCCCGCGCTGAAGGCCAGCAAGTCTTCCATTGAAGAAATAGGACACATTGACAGGAGCAAGCCCACTGCTTGGAAGCCACAGAAGTGGCCTTCCTAGCTGATCATAGACAATCCTTAAGGTAAATTTCCGGTGATCATCGTAGATCTTTTCCGTGCGAGAGTTGCGATCAAAATCAATGGACAACAAGTTTCTCCCATGAACCTAGAACATATAAAATAACAAAGTCAGCAATTTTTATGAAAAATTTGTTTCAAGTAGATCTGAGGTCTATGCTGGTGCGGATAACGGTATGGGCAATCCGTTATCCGCAAACCCGTTATCCAGAAAGCTCAGAATTCCTTTTTCTCTGTAATAATAAAACATTAACTTGTACTTGAGACAAACTAAGATAGAATTAATCCTTATTTAAAGCACAACCAGCCTATTGGGTTTATTTAATGTTTGAAGGATTTTCTGGTAGACTTAAGGTATGAAGATTTTAAAATTTGGAAAGATCCGTTATCCGGAAGACCCCATGTCCCATGCTTTCTGGTAACAGGTCCCATACTTCTATTTTAATTTTTGATTCCTTCTGATACTTATTACCCATGAAATAAATGGAACTTATACCTTATTATATCATATAGGCACAGGGTCTGTCATCCAGGATCTTTCTGTAATTTTGATTACCATACCTTAAGTCTGCGTTAAATGATTTAAACATTAAATAAACCCAATACGTTTTTTTCTTCCACAAAAATGGATCCATGCAGCTTAATTACCATTAAGTACAAGGTTCTACTTTATTATTATGCAGAAAAAAAAATCATTTTTAAAAATGAGAATTATTTTCTTATAATGGAGTCTATAAAGACTTGGCTTTCTGGTAATCTGGAGCTTTCTGGATAAAGGGTTTCCAGTAGGGATGCACTGAATCCAGGATTCGGTTCGGGATTCGACCTGGATTATGCCTTTTTCAGCAGGATTCGGATTTGGCTCAATCTTTCTGCCAGTCTGATCCAAATCCTAATTTGCATATGCAAATTAAGGGTGGGAGGGAATTTGCGTGACTTTTTCTCAAAAATCAAGGAAGTAAAAAATGTTTTCCCCTTCCCACCCAATCAATTGCATATGCAAATTAGGATTCGGTTCAGTGTTCGGACAAATTTTTCCAAAAGGATTCGGGTGTTCGTCCAAATCCAAAATAGTGGATTTGGTGCATCCCTAGTTTCCAGATAATGGATCATGATCAAACCTTGTATAAATTGAAATTTAACTTGGGTATTAAAACATTGGTATATATCAGTCATGTAGTATTACCAATTAACCTATTTGTTAATAGACAGAACAGAATCAAGACAGTAGATAGAACTCATTGAAGGGCATTTCCGGAGAGGGGGGCTTTTTTAAAGTGAGTTTTCATGCACTTTCAATCTATACAACAATACAGAAGGACTTTTTTATACATTTCTGCTACTTGCTAACAGTTGGGAAATGCCATGTTATCTCTATATAGTCATATTGTCATGCTGGTAAAAATAGAAACCTAACTAGGAATATATATGGAAAACCGTGTCACTCTAAATGCCTGACAAGAAAGCTGCAGTCGTTTATATACATTATTTTGTCAAAGCAGCCCCACTTCTTAACCTCTTGGGTCCGTACATATAATATTTGCTATTCTCTGTTCCATTTATGAAGCTTGATGAATGTATATGGAACTGGAGTGTTTTGCATTTACTTTTTTCTTATGAAGACACTCATATAAATCCCTTTTTTCTACTTTTTTAAAAATGCTTTTTAGTATTTATTCAGACCCATTTGTGTTATTATCCATACTTTTGCTTTAAGTTCCAGTAAGTGGAGAGGCATAATAAATGTACAAATGCTATCTCTTAAACAGGTTTGGTACCGGTTATCCTGAATGCTTGGGATCTGAGGGGTTTTCAAGATAAGGGACCTTTGTGTAATTTGAATTGTCATACCTTACGGCTACTAAAAAAATATTAACATTAATTAAACCCAAAGGATTGTTTAGCCACCACTAAGGACTAATAATATCTTAGTTAGGATCAGGTTTTATTTTTTACAGAGAAAACTTTAATTATTTGATTTTAACAGTCTATGGGAGGCGGCCTTCCCATAATTCTGAGCATTCTGGATAATTGGTTTCAGGATAATGGATCCCATACATGCATAATTTTGCAGCTGTAAAAAAATACAAAAAAACATTTGGACATAATTTTTACCCCAGTCAATGTTAGGAGTCAAGTAAAGGGTTCACTTACAATTACACCTTTGCGATATGTATACAAATTTGCAGTACAGGTACTATATGGGACCTGTTATCCAGAATGCTCGGGACCTGGGTTTTTCCAGATAATGGATCTTTCAGTAATATGTGAAATAAACCCGATAGGCTGGTTTAATTATATATTAGTTTGGATCAAGTACAAGGTACTGTTTTATTATTACAGAGAAAAAGGAAATCCTTTGGATTATTCGGATATAATGGAGTCTATGGAAAAAGGCCTTTCCGTAATTTGGAGCTTTCTGGATAATGGGTTTCTGGATAAAGGATCCCATACACACAGGTATGGAATCTATTATCCAGAATGCTTGTGACCTGAGGCTTTGGGAATAAGGGGTCTTCCATAATTTAGATCTCCATACTATGTGGTAAAAAAAAATTTGGATTATTTGGATAACATGGATTCTATGGGAGACTTTTGTAATTAAGAGCTTTCTGGATAACAGTTTTCTGAATAACAGATCCCATACCTGTACTAGCAGCAATGGGTGCAGTACATTAAGTACACGGGAAAAAAAAAATAACCTGAGGCCAGTGGCGTAACTAGATATTACTGGGCCCCACAGCAAATTATTTTTCAGGCCCCCAAAATTTTTAGCAGTTGACTTGTTTTACCAATATTTGTTGAAACTGTATAGGAATTAGGGCATCGTGGGGCCCCTATACCTCCTGGGCCCCCCCTGCAGGCGCAGGGTCTGCTTCCTCTATAGTTATGCCCCTGCCTGAGGCTTTCTGCATTGGATTTGGCTGCACTTTTATAACTAATACTGGCCCTGCTGAGTAAATAAGAACCATTGTTTGTATTTCACATTTATTATAAACTGATACTGATTTTAATTTTAATTCAGTATGCTTTTAGAGTGTAGTCCTCTGTTGTGTGTGTGTGTGTGTTAACCAGCGGAAAAGGGTCAAAATGATTGAATGGACTGATGTAAGATCGGGTAAGCTATGCTCTTTTTGTGCACATTGATAACTATGTCCCTATAGGCTCTTCTTCAGCAACAAATTAGGCTTGTTTCCCATTCAGGGAGCTTGAAGCACAGCACACTGTATTCCAGGTAGCTCACAATAATCTTGCTCAGGCATGAAATTTAACCCCCTTTTGCTTCACACAAAGCCTCTACATAGTTAGATTTCCGAGAAGCTACTTATCTCCATTCACTCGTATGAAAGCGTGCTACAGATAATGGATCTAATCCAATTACAGAACGAAAATAGACAATTCTTCAGAGCGGTAATGAGTTGGGAAGCTATAATATTCAATACGGTGATAGATTAACTACAAAAACCAAAGTATCGGCATGTTTCTAACCCATTTGATAGAAAATGATTTTCAGTGTTTCCTAGCAAGAACACGACAAAGTATATTTGATTCCAAATCATTTTTGGGAGGCAGAGAAACTATATATTATTATATTACGGAACCAGCTCAAGCTACTCTTGCACAAGAAAATTGTCGCTGCATAGAATAGAGAGTGGGCATTAATTTTGCTGATGTATGGCTGCTTTCAAGTCAAATATCATGTGTATTATAACTGATAGCGTTTAAGAAGCGAATGACATGGATACTAAGGCTTTTGTCACAGCGGTAAGTAGCGAAAAGTAGCCTTGAAAGGAAGGAATGGGACTAATTGCAGAAACTTATTTATCTTTGGAACCTGTGCCTAAAGTTAGAGTTCTGCGCGGGTCCATTTTTTGGAACCCATACTCGACCCATACCCGCAACCTGCAATCCGCAACCTGGACCCGCAACCTTCATTCTTACCTGCTTGGACCCACTACCTGACCCAACCCGCAAGTACCTTATCCGCAACCTGGACCCACGACCCGCTGACCATCAAGAATCAGGAAGTGCTGTCAATTGACTATGCTTTAACATATAAAAAGTTCATTTAAAATATCTTTAACATATAAAGATCATTCTCATGACAGTTCTCTTTTAACATTATTAAGACAAGTGAATTTACCAGACTTAGAGTTCAGCATTTACAGGGAAACCCTGCCAGGGAAAACTTAAACCCTCAGTCTTTGCATTTAGGTCCCTTACCTACAGGATTTACCTACATTAAATAGTAACAGGTGGAGCTATAGTATAGCAAATAACATGCCTTATTTCTTGTGCTCTTAGAAAATCTGAATGTAGGATATAATGTTAGCTATATCTAGTCTTCATACATGGGGGCACATTAACTAAGCTGAGAAGTGGCTAACGTTAGCGACAATTTGCTAGCGTTGCCACCCGCAGGGACATCACCGATTTACTAACAGGCGCCAATTCACAAAAAAAAAAAGAGACCGTCGCTAGCAGTCATTCGCACTCTATCGCCAGGCGACTTTTCGCTCTGGTGAACGGACGTTACTCCGCAAATTCACAAAAATGCGGATATATATATATATATATATGAAGAAGCTCGCACTCACAGGACTTTGACTTGATAAGTCCTGTGAGTGCGAGCTTCTTCATTCCTTTACCTAATTTTTTGGCTTCTTGCACCCTGGCAACTTTGACCTTTTGACGAGTTGTGCCGGCTTCCAGACTACTATATATATATATATATATATATATATATATATATATATATATATATATATATATATATATATATATATATATATATATATATATATATATATATATATATATATATATTGTACCTCATATGTGATATCAGATAAATGAGCTTATATACCATTGACATTGGTGCCAACAGAGGTTTTATTCTATCAATTTTAATGTTTTAATATATATGTATTTAACAGTACATATGCCATTAGAGGCGCTCTTTGCTTTATATTAGTACAGTGATTTTTGTGTTTTGTTGCTGGAAATTTGTGACTCCCCCCCCCCCCAAAGTTGCTTGCACATCTTGATTTGTAACAACCAAGGTACATTATTACATTTATTTGAAATGTTAAATAAGGGTGTGTGTGACTGTGTTTTATGAAGCATTCTATTGGGTATGCGGTTTTTAAATTATATGTCTTTGCAGCATTTACATTCCCTGTTTCATGCGGTATGGTTTGAAAGCCAATTCTGTAGGCTTAGATAGTTCTCTTTCTTTTCTAGATTTAAATACAGCTTCCTGTAACCATTTTATAAAGGCATGCATACACATTATTAAGGGAATGAAAGCTTATCATAGGTTGTGCTTACTTAATTGAACCATTTCATTGTGATCTGTAAAGTAAGTACTGCTACAGAGCATAATTACTATGTCATATTAATTATATGGAGAACGAAAACAACAAAAAAAAAAGATTCCCACTTTCATTCAGAGCATTAATGGCCATGGTATGGTGAACCAAATCACATTATGTTGTGTTATTTCCATGTATTGTACACAAATCATATTCTAGTCGTGTGATAGTATGAAGGAAATGTATGGCTCACATATTGGGCTTGATTTCTTGCCTAAATGTAGCTTTGCGTGCATTCATTTACAGAAATAGTACATAACACACAAGTATTGTTGGATCCAGAGTTGAGGCTGATGCCGGATACCTTCAGAAAAGTCACAGAGCTCCTCGTGTGCCAGTGTTCACCATTGTCCATTTGGGACCACCAGGTTTTTGCTACTACACAAGAGATCAGACTTAATTCAGGCAATTAGATGCGTGGAACAGCAGAAGACCACTAAACTAGAGGGGAGAGCATAGTTGGTCATGGCAGGGGACTAAAATTTAAATCTAAGTACATTCATCGGTCAAACCCCCAGACAGAGAATAAAAGGACTTAAACAGAATTAGCATATTGTATAGACAACAACAAAGAACTGGAAGAATTCTCAAAGTACATCATATATGATGTCAACGCCCGCACCAGAAGGTAGCTTCCAGTTTTGGTGGCCATGTTGAGGCACACACATAATGAGATAGTGCCGCAACTCACTCAATATGACAATAAATGTAACGGTAGCTTGTGAGAATCGCTCATTGTGCGCTTGTGTGATATGCAAGATGGCTGCCCTCGCTGGGAGCTCCCTGCACTGGCAAGTGCAGGCTGGATTAGGAAGCAGCACTGGTGGGGAAAAAAAATCTGGGTCATCTCTCTGTGCTCTCTAAGATGATTAAAAGAGCTTGGATCATGGTGAAGGGGTAAAGATACTTTATAGAAATGTTATTAAAATTAGGATAGTCTATGCAATACATAACCTCCATTCTTTTTATGAAAGACAGACGGGTCAATGTTCTTAAAGGAGAAGTAAACCCTAAATATTAATATGGCTTAAAATGCCATCTTTTATATACTGTGCTTATTGCACCAGCCTAAAGTTTCAGCTTCCCAAAAGCAGCAATGATCCAGGACTTCCAACTTATTGCAGAGGTTCACCATCCTGGAAAGTGTCTGCGACACTCATATGCTCAGTGGGCTCTGAGCAGCTGTTGAGAAGTTAAACTTTGGGGTCTTAGCAAATTATCAAGCAGAAAATGAGGTTGGCATGTAAAATAAGCTGATGATAACATAAAATGATTAGATTCTCATGCTAGTTGCACTGGTTTTGGTGTTGCCATGTCGCAATTATTTGTATGAATCAGCCATATGTTAAGACATTTCTATTCTATATGTGCTGTATATTGTGAGTGGGTCCCTAAGCTCAGTAAGTGACAGCAGAAAAGAAGATGGGAAGCTACTGGGCATCTTTGGAGGCACATATCTTTTCTGCTAAATGCTGTGTTTGCCTTGGGCTACTACAGAAGCCCAAAACATAATGTACAACATTTCTGCCTACTTCTATATTTAAGCTTTAATTCTCCTTTAAGTAGCACATAAAGAAGGGAGATTAAAAAAAAAAACAGTAGGAACCAAATGGAGCAACAAAGGAACTTCAGGTAAGTAGATGGCCTCTAGACCAGGAAGGAAATGAAGTCCAGGTGGAGGCTGTCCACCTGGGAAAACAGAACAGATGGTGCAAAGAAAATAAGGCCTGGATTATTAGTCTCCCATTCATCCAATGGACAGAGAACAGGCAATTTAAAGAACAATATTGCATTAGAAAAGCATCACCATAAGAAAAAGCATCACCATAACCGCAAGTTTGTGTTACTTATTATGATCATCTTGCTGCTCTATGACAATACACATATATCACCCATACAGGCTCCAGCAGGACACAGCCCCATAAAAGTAACTGTAGAAAAAGCACTCGCGGGAAGTGACCTATAATATAAATTAAACAGAAATCTGCAATAACCTTGGGTCAAGTATATATTTCATTTATCAATCACAAGGCATATCTTTTCAGACATTGCTATATAACTTTACACACATCAATAACATATGTATATGGTTTTTGTGCAACTTTTCTAGCAAATATCACACCTTTAAAACCACATTCCCCCCCCCAAGATTCTATTGAAAAGGTTCTTTTTCTCTTATTTCCCCTGCAAATATTTATTGTGGAAAATAGGATTCAATGGATGGCTTTTATGCCCACAGAGGTTGCCATAGAAATCAGTGATGTCAAGCTTGGGAAACACATCAAGGGCCAATTCATCTTTGGGATTCATAATAGCAAAAAAGGGGCAATGGAAAAAAAGGTGTCACTGCAATTTAAATCTACAGCGGCACAGTGCACTTTGAAGTGGGCTGTTGCTTTATGTCGTTACACTCCACGGCAATAATTATCCCACCACTCGGCACACAAGCCTTCCATACTATAAGTACCATTAATACACACCACGGAGACAGTTTAGAGCAAATTCCCTTCCACCTTGTGTGTAGGTATATAAAATGGATTTTAAAAAATGAAATGCAAATGCATGCTACACTTTCATTTCAAATTACATTTTCAGCCACCTCGTCCTTCCATAATCTCATAGTGATTTTCATTTAGAAAAAGCTAAACAGAGATGTGATTACTTCTACAGAAACTAACACCAGACAATTAAATCTTGAGGTGTTGATAGATAAAGCCGTGCTTTTTCATTTGCATAAACGCGGCACCAGGAAATCTAACCCGTAGCAAGGTTTCACTCGGAAGACTTGTGCATTTAACTTTGCTTAATTACCACAAGTACCTCCATTAACTTTTTAATAATCAGTGTCAAGGTTTGGCTTGAGGCTGTGTGTGTTTTTTAAGAGAAAAAAGAAATAAAAAAAAGTCAAGTTAAAATTCTGAGTTTACATGTCAGGGAAATGGATTAATTATTCCACATAATCAAATGCGAAGGGAAAGAAATTATTATTATTATTATTAACATGTATTTATATAGTGCCAACATATTGCGTAGCACTGTAAAGTAAATGTGATTATACAACTAAATCACATGAATTATATACATAGAACATATGGAGTTACATACATCACAATCAATACAGGTACAAAAAGGTGAGCAAGGCCCTATGCATAGGCATACACTCTAAAGGGAAGGGAGTAATACACAAGGTGTGGGCGTGGGCAAGATCGAATTAAGTGGATGAGAAATGTGGTATTGTATGCGGTGTTGCGTTTGGTAGTTAAGCAGAGTGAGGGTAGGCTTCTCGAAAGAAGTAAGTTTTAAGAGATTTCTTGAAAGCAGAAAGGTTGGGAGAAAGTCAGACAGACCGTGGGATTGAGTTCCAGAGGAGGGGTGCAACCCTTGCAAAGTCTTGAATGTGAGCATGTGAGGAGGTAATGAGAGAAGAGTTGAGTAGCAGGTCAGTAGAGGAGCGTAGTAAGCGGTTGGGTGAGTATATAGAGACAAGTTCAGAGATGTAGGGTGGGGCAGAGTTATGAAGTGCTTTGAATGTCAGGGTTATTAATTTGAATTTGATTCTGAAAGGTAACGGAAGCCAGTGCAGGGATTGACAGAATGGCGAGGCAGAGGAGGAGCGGTTGCTGAGGTGTATGAGCCTCGCAGCTGTGTTCATTATGGACTGGAGAGGTGACAGTCTCTGGAGGGGAAGGCCAATTAAAAGAGAGTTACAGTAGTCTAGACGTGATATGATGAGAGAGTGAGTAAGAATTTTGGCAGCATCTTGGGTGATAAATGATCGTATTTTGGATATGTTCCTTAGGTGGAAGTGACATGATTTAATAAGTGACTGGATATGAGGAGTGAATGACAGGGCAGAAATAGATAAATTATTGTCTGCTAGAATCCCATTGCTAAAGATAACATTGGTTTTTTATTTTCTTTTATAAAGCTTCAAATGTAGGTAAAAAAAAATCTGTTCATTAATTCTCAATGTTACTGTCACTGTATTCTGGTCTTCTTTGTGGCCATTAGTGCATAAGCAAATAATGTAGGCGGAAGTGACGTCACAATATTCTGAGTATACTTGTAACGTTACCATCCGTGACTCGCACCCATTACCCCCCTCCTCTGCTGGAGGGTTTCGTAGGAGTATATTTGGCGGCAGGGGAAGAGGTCTTTTTTTGTGCAAAAAATTTACCATATAGGCATCCAATTGCTGCCCCTTATAGCTGCTGCCCTAGGAACAGGCTCTTGAGTGCCTATATGGTAAATACGAGCCTGAGTTCAGCCTATGGACTGAAGAGCAATGCAGCTCAATTCTACAAAAACTCTACAAAAAAATTCTACAAAATGAATTAGAGATTCTGTCATGATTTTTATGGTGTAGTTTTTATTTCCAAATTACACTGTTTACACTGAAAATAATTCACACTACTATGAAAAATTTAATTCCTAACCCAAGTGTTTTTTTTTTAGTTGTAATATTGGTGTGTAGGCAGCCATCTCAGGTCATTTTGCTTGGTCATGTGCTTTCAGAAAGAGCCAGTGCTACACTATGGAACTGCTTTCTGGCAGATTTATCCTACTCAATGTAACTTAAGGAGTCACAGCGGGACAATGATTATTTTGCTGTTCTTAGATCTAACAGGGAGCTGTTATCTTGTGTTAGGGAAATGCTATCTGGTTACTTTCCCATTGTTCTGTTGTTAGGCTGCTGGGGAAAAAGGAGGGGGTGATATCACTCCAACTTGCAGTACAGCAGTAAAGAGTGACTGAAGTTTATCAGAGCACAAGTCACATGGCTGGTGCACCTGGGAATCTGGCAATATGCCTAGCTTCATGTCAGATTTTAAAATTAAATGTAAAAAAATCAGTTTACTCTTTTGAAATAGGGATTTCAGTGCAGAATTCTGCTGGAGCAGAACTCTTAAGTGAATTTTGAAAAAAAAACATGTGTTCCCGTGACAGTATATCTTTAAAGTGAAGGAGTGGTTTTTGGAGTGGCCATGCAACTTTTTGGCACACATTTTTTAGCACACAAGTACATTGGAGTCTACAGGTGTGTTTTTGCCTATCATATGTACAGACATTGCTGAACACATCTGAAGAAAGGAGCAAAGTTACAACTCCTAAAATGTCATGCTTCAATAAGTGTTCTTACTGAAAGTTCCCATATTCCAATTACACAGTTTATACAACCAATCCACAAAATATGTTCCATATATGCAGTTTATAACACCAATCCACAAAGCAATGGATATCTGAATGATGAGATTAGCCCCTTAACTCTGTCTGAATATACCCCACTTCATGAAGACGTTACAAGCCAATGAAGCAGTAACCAGCAAGATGTGCTTCAAGTCCAACAAATCTAAATTCCTTTAAATTCTTTTGTATTAATAATGTCACTGTGAGAGCCTGTGCATCAAGTAGTGTTGCTATAAATGATGAACAGCAAAGTATGACAAAAGTTTTACCTAAACTCATCAACATTCTGATGTAAGAGGTTCTTCCTTCTCTGCACCCACTACATATCAACTGCATTTCTCAAATGATTTCTTGCAGTAAGTCGAGGTGATGTGGGACAGGGTGCAGAAAGTACCATGTTCCAACCAGGGGTGTTTCCAGGATCCTTATTGCTCTGAGATGGCCTTTCAGATGCTGCCCTCCCCCTTGCACTTACATTTCCGAGTGTCGGAGCTGGTCAAGGGGGCTGCATTGTTAGTGCAAAGAGCGCCATTGCACACTCTGCACCAAAATTATGATTTGAAAATTAGAATTGTTGCTATTAATGTTACCAGGACCAGCTTTTTGCCTTACTGTATTTGTGGGCTGCTGTCGCCTGAGGTAAACTTCTCAACATGACTGACAGCAGCAGTGCCCCTGGTTTGAACTGACCACCCCAAAACACACTTCTCCCATGAATACAGTGGTGGTAGGCAGCTCTTTGTTCATGAGGGAGGACTGGGGCGTTAAGTAGGTGTCCCCTAGGATTCACTCTAACTTACATGCCATTCAGATGTACATACTAGGAAGTACCAATGGTTCCAAGATACAGGAGGGCCCTGTATTTGGTATCTGCCAGTGAAGGCATTAAGTACAGGGCTGGCAATATCTGTGCAAAGTACATGAAGAACTACATTTCCAAGATGCTAGTGCTGTGCAGAAAAGGTGAATACATTTGCTTTATTTTCTCACTGCTTATTACTGGTATATACTTGTTCATGCACATGTTATGTGATATGCCTCTAAATTAATGTTAGTGCTAATGTTTTTTTTTGGAGGGGGGTCATGGACTTGCATTTTGCTTATTCAGGTGGAACATATCTTTTGTTAGATGCAAGGACAGATACTCACTAGGCATCCTTGGCCCAGCCCATTGACAATCAATAACGCAATGGTTGGATTACACTTGCGAGCATCTGAATACATTTAGGAGGGGGGGAACCAAGGAACTCAGGCTGATGCTGGAGGGAATGTTGGGGCCTACAAAGTGGAGGCAAGTGTGTGTGTGTGTGTGTGGGGGGGGGGGGATCACTACTCTACTATATATATATATGTGCATAAATAATAATAAATAGTGGTGCTGTGGACTGGTTACAACTAGCCAGAGCTGGATTAAATTAAAAAGGAGGCCCAGGGAATGTGCCCCTTCATGGGAGTTTATCTGGTTTCATTGTGTTGATTTGATCTGTCCTGATCTGTCCTACTGGTCTTTGAAATACATTATAACACCATTTGCATTCTAGAGACATGAGTACATTTTTCATGCTGGGAATGGGTCCGTGACTGAGAAATAAAACAGGCCCTGCCATTTTAGGTACACAGAGGCCCAAACAGCCCCCACCAGCCCACTAAATACTGACTTTCTATGGCACCTTATAGCAGCCCCTCTGGCATTTGCCAGAACCCACAGATTGCCAGTCTGGGCCTGGCTGGGAAGATAGATGGGAAGTGGTGGTGAGGTCAGTGCTAGTGCTGAACTCTGCAAAAGTGGATGTTTGGTCTAAACACATTGGGCACATAATCATGGCAGTTTTGTGAGCTGATAAGACACTATTATATAGTTATTTGGGGTTCTCTAGATAAGGGACCTTCCCTAATTTGGATCAATATACATTTTCTGCTAAACAATAATTAAATAAACCCAATAGGAATGTTTTGCCTCCAACAAGGATTCATTACATCTTAGTTGGGATCAAATGCATGGTTTTATTTCATAATTACAAAGAAAAAACAAATATGTTTTAAAATTTTAATTATTTGATTAAAATCGAGTCTATGGGAGAGGGCCTTCCAGTAATTCTGAGCGTTCTGGTTCCGTATAACAGATCCCTTAAATGAATTTGTATTTGCCAATATATTTCCAACTTGTTCTATGTATTTTTAGGCTGTGCATTCTGATTTTTCTTAATTCCTTCTCACTTTCTGCCAGCTGGTACATATTATTATTAAACTATATCTTCAGTTTATATTATGATACACTTAGAATAGCTTTTGCTGAAGAATCCCCATAACCTGTGGAGGATTTAATTCAAGGGACACAAGTTAAATATTTTAAGTGCACAGTTTATTACAATTACTTTTATTTTACTTGTTTCATTTTTTTTTCTCCTTTGCGTAATGCGGAATCTGAAATAGGTGCGGGTTCTTGTACATGCCACAGGCAGCTAATAAATTGTATTGCTTTTTTGGAAACGCCAATGAATAATTTACATCCAGATAAAAATAATGACCTGAGCAAAAATGTGTCCCATAATGGATTTCAGATTTACTCGGAGCTGACTTAAAATACAAAGTTTATTAAATGTAATCATGCAGACGGTGGGCAGCCTCAGTTCAGTGCATGCGGTAGTGATTTGGAGTCCATGAGCACTGAAATTAAAAACAACTTAGACAAAAGCTTGTTCGTGGCTTTGGCAAAGTCCTACTTTCTCAAACAACGTATAACAGACTGTATTTGTTACAGGCAGTAAGGATAATTTATGAAGGGTTTGGTGCAAGTGACTGGACATAAAATGCACTCATTTACTTTGCAATTACACCCGTCCCTGCTCCAGTGCAGATGCACCTTAGTTGCACATCCAGTGAAGCATGCTGGGAACAAGAGAGCCCTGTACATAATGCCTGCCTTTATTAAGTAGCAAGTAAAATGCACCACACGTACAACTTTTTTTTATTTTTTACCTGCTCCCTCTTTCCTCAATCTAAAGAAACAAATCTCACACTGAATTAATTTTCTCCCAAAGAGTTTTTCTGATATTGATTACATAGGGCACCCTAGCATTTCCCTTAGGAAGAGATTTATTATTTGAATTGCTCAAGTTGGATTGGGAAGTCGGTTCCCTATAGACATGTCATATTTAAAGGGTAACTAATGCTTAATAAAGAAGTAGGGTAGACCTGTTTTGGGGCTGATGTACCAGGCCAAGGTAATAACAGCCCTTAAAGGAGAACTAAACCCTAAAAATGTAATTTTATATACTGAACTTATTGCACCAGCCTAAAGTTTCAGCTTGTCAATAGCAGCAATGGTCCAGGACTTCAAACTTGTCACAGGGGTCACCATCTTGGAAATTGTCTGTGACACTCACATGCTCAGTGGGCTCTGAGCAGCTGTTGAGAAGCTAAGCTTAGGGGTCGTTGTAAATTTACAAGCAGAAAATGAGTTTGGCCTGTAATTTAAACTGATGCTACAGGGCTGATTATTAAATTATGATGCTAATTGCACTGGTTTCTGTGCTGCCATGTAGTAATTTTGTGATATTTCTATTCTATGTGTACTGTATATTGTGAGTGGGTCCCTAAGCTCAGTAAGTGACAGCAGCACAGAGCATGTGCAGTGAATCAGCAGAAAAGAAGATGGGGAGCTACTGGGGCATCACAACCTAAATTGTGGAACAGTAAGAGAAGCTACCATTGGCCTATTCTCTTGCAGAAGTTCAGTTCGTATTTTCACACTCCTTTGCTAGCTACTACTTTTCATGCACTGTGAAGTCATTGTCATTTATATCGTTGCTGGAATTTATTGCCTCCTTGTCTTTCTGTATTTGTTCAATTCATTTTCGTGATGTATGCTAAATGTAAAAATGAGATACGCAAAGCTCGGTGCCTATAACAGAACATTTTTCACTTGTTCCTGGTCAATAAGTAGCTGTCAGATGTATGTCCAAACTCCGTTAGGAACAAGGACATTATCAAGTGTTCTTCATGGAAGCAAAACTATTTCCGTAAGAAAGCAGAGACTATATAGAAAATACTTACCCGAAGTTTCCTTCCAAACACAGTCACTTTGCCCTTGGTCTGTTCTTTTCGGAGTCGCCATTCAATTGAATTTAGTCCATTCTCCATTGGCAATGAAATGTTACGTCTTCCAATGGTGGGTGTTACTGTGCCAGCCAAGATGTGGGGTTCGCTGTGGAAACTAATCCCCATTCCATTAGCATACATCACCCTCAGTGTTCCATTACTGCAGAGCTGGTAGCTGTTTCTCACTTGATCTGGAAAACAAATACATTCTTGCAGTAATATTTACAACTCTAATGAAAAATAGCAATTTAATGTATAACAATATAATCTACAGTCTGGTCATTTCCCTATGGGACCAGACTGTAAATTATATCCTTATAAACGTCGCGTTCGGATGTCAGACAGGGGTCCCCGGCCGCTGAATTTAACACTGCCACGTTCGAATTGAATGCCAGCGCACCCAAATTGGACGCTGTTGACCAGAATTGAACGGCAACCCCCCTCCCGACATTTTACACAAAATGTAGATTATAATGCATAATTTACCCCCTACTGAAATTTATAAAGATATTAGCAGTCACCTCGGAGTTATGTGGCCTGTATAAAAACACTCGGCCTTGTGCTTTGATATGGTCACATAACTCCTCGGTGACATAATATCTTTATAAATTACAGTAGGGGGTACATTATCCACTATATAATAAACAATTTACATATCCTGTAAATTATATCCTTATAAACGGTGAGTTTTGATGTCATCGGTTATAAACGGTGAGTTCTGATGTCATTTCTGTCACATGACTCACAGAAACTTGTGTATTAGTTGCAAAATATGAGGATATTAGAAGTTACCTCGGAGTTCCATGACCTGTATAAAAAAAAAATGGTCATGAAACTAATTGGTAACTTATAATATCCTAATTTTTTACACTATTTTTCACTATATATTGAATGTATAGATGAAGAAATGATTTTGAATCAAGTAAATGGTAATGACCTCTTTGCAGGGTTGGACTGGGCCAGCAGGACACCAGGAGAAAACCTACTGGGCACTAACCCTCGTGGGCCCCTCTGACCAATACCCCACTATCCCGGTCATGGCAAAATGAAGTATAAGGTGGGGCAGGGCCCCAGAGGGAGTGGAGTACCAGCCCCAGTGGGCCTCACACACCCCAGTCTGACCCTGTCTTTGTGCTAAAAATATAAATAGTACTGATGTTCACAAATCTTAAAAACTCCAAGGCCAATTTACAAATTTTTAACATTTTTTTTCAATTTTTACAAAACTTGATCATAAAAAATATCTACAGTTTTTTTAAAACACGTGATATATCCCTTAACCACTAGCAAATTTATGAAAAACTAAAACTGGAAAAATGTGATTGTGCCAGTCTGATTTGAAAAAAAATCTCGGCATGATCTGATTTAAATTGCATTCATTTTTAAACAAATCGACTTTTAAAAAAACGCTTGAATTATCAACTAGCTTGCATGTTGAAAATATACTATTTATTTCTGTAGACGTTTGGCTAGTTTTAGTTTTGGCTGAATTTTTACACTCAAATGTTTGCGATTTGGTTTTTTTTATGTTAATAAATCTTAAAATTTGATAAATTTAAAATGTTCTGAAAGCCAGAAATCGACACTATTTGCATTCACGTTTAATTTTGATTAAATTATCCCCTAAGTGGGATCTATATTTGAAATAAGTGGGCATCTAGAAAAATAATTACAGCCAGGTATATTTCTTCTTTAATCCATAAATAAGAGACTTTAGAAATTAGTTTTTATGCCCATTTTAATATTAGGTTGCAATTGCTAATGATCATAATACAACACAGTATACTCATCATTGTAACTAGAATGCATTTTTGTTCTATTTCTTATACAGTGTTTTACCCTGACTGTTTACTGCAGATTTGCAACTGTCAGCTGAGCTGCTGTAACACTATTTAGGGCAGCCACGTTTTATAGATTTCCTCTTGCTTTTCAATTCTAAATAGAATTAAAGGACAGGGAGAAAGAAAGAGAGAATCTGCCTTTGCTCTTGTTTGAGAGCTGAGATCAGCAGAACAAAACAGATTTGTTTTAGAAGATCAATTGCTTGTGTTTCCTTTGTTCTTAAACATTTAGATATGTGCCCCGAGGACGATGATAGAGGACGTTAACATTTGAAGAAGGGATCTTCTGTGCTGTTCCTTAAGCTTGCAGACAATGATATCTGCCACTGCTTCGCACAGACCAAATATTGCACAGCAGCATGAATTCTTTATTAGCTCGGCGATGATCTCATTGTGTATTTGAAGTTGGTGGTCATCTGTTCAGTCACTGAATAAAACTGACATGCCCTTCCGAAGAATTATTTCTACAAAGCAGACACCTACTAAGGCCACGGGAAGACAATCTTAGCTAATAGCATTTCTGCAGCTCCCGTCTCTCGTAAATCCCTGCAAAGGGCATAATATTTAATTTACCACAGCCGGTTCGCTAAAAGACTGTTTGCATTTGAAATAGATATCCCAGATACACTGAATATTGTATTTTTTTTTTCTTATTAGCAGCCATTAATATTCATGGCACATGAGAAAATGTTTTACTGTATTGAATATCTCGTGCTTTCATGAGAACAGGTGAAGAAAAGCAATTAGCTGCCTTGCAGACTGCAGGCTGAGATATATTGTGTTGCTTTTAATTGATTGTTTTACTCGTAGAAGACACCAGATTAAGTGTTATGGAATGCAGGGGAAGAGTTGGCATTTTGTTCTTATACGTTTCTATCTGAAGCCTATATGTCTGGGATAATCCGAGATGCCATTTTTGGATACCTTCATGTTGTAGGGGCACATTTACTAAGCTCGAGTGAAGGATTCAAAGTTAAAAAACTTTGAATTTCGAAGGTTTTTTTTGGGTACTTCGACCATCGAATAGGCTACTATGACCTTCGACTACTATTCGAACTAAAAATCGTTCGACTACATTCGAAGTACTGTCTCTTTAAATAAAACTTCTACTACCTACTTCGCCACTTTAAACCTGTTAGCCTATAGAGACCTTCCCCATAAGCTTTCTAAGCTTTTTTTTGATCGAAGGAAAATCCTTCGATCGATGGATTAATTCGTTCAATCGAAGTATTTGCGGTAAATCCTTCGACTTCGATATTCGAAGTCGAAGGATTTTACTTCGATGGTCGAATATCGAGGGTTAATTAACCCTCGATATTCGACCCTTAGTAAATGTGCCCCGTAGAGATATGATTCCGGTGTTGATCCGTATAAGTTTGCATTTATAATCAGAGGCGATAAATTAGGCATCGTCAACAAACACTACAGTAGGCAAGTAGGTCTAATTTTTTGCATTGCGAATAGTTTTTCCATTACCGACTTTAATTACATTCCCCCATTGGTGTCATTTTTGCCCCTTTGCAAATTTTTCCACAGTTTTGCAGTTTTTTTGTTGAACTGAAATGGACCAGTTTCACTCATCACTAAATCCCGGGGTCATTTTCTTTTTCACCGTCATGGTAAATTTTACACCATTATGTTACATCAACATTCCGTTCAATTGGGAATATTTGGCGGCTACAAATTTCCAGGTAAGACAAATGGCGTAAAATACAGACCAAACCAAATCCACGTTTTTCAAAACAGCTGGTGCCAGTTCTTGTTTATATGCAGCTTTATTCCAGCCCGTTTTATGGCACAATATTAATAAGAACAGAGTTAAAATTTGCGTTGGGAAATTCTAGCGCAGATTTGTACAGTTGTAACAGAGTGGAAAAGATATTCTCTTACAAGGTGGGTAAACTATATTTTATTGCAGAGCTAAAACCAACTGAACCAAAATACTTGTCAAAACAAAATGTGCTGGGAAATTCTAGAGCAGATTTGTGAACATTTTCACCATATGCAAAAAATTAAATTTTGCTCAAGATCTGCATCAAGGCGAAAAGATTTGCTCATCCCTATCCACCACCCCTGGTACCCTCCAACCCTACTGTCAGATCCAGTTCTTTGTGGGCATAGGAAGGAGGGTGTCTTGGTAACAAGATATGGAGGGGGTCCGAGGAAAGTGAGTTACAACACTGCACTGCATTCTGAAGCCACTTCACAGCTTTATAAATATCCCCCATAAAGTGCCTCTGGGATTTTTTTTATTATCTGTTATTATGCAGGCACTAATAATGCTTAACAGTGTAAAAGCCACAACATACACTAAACATCATTCATAAACAAATGATAATATCCAAGGCAATCACTATAACTCTGTTTGTCGTATTCTGAAGAAGAAATATTTTGCTACCCTTTTCCCTAAAAGAGACAGGATCTACCAGTGTGCCACTTTAACAACAGAACCTCTTTCCCTTTAAGTAAATGAAAATGCTAATTGTAGACAGATCGATGATCTTGCACAGGCTGCAAAGACCAAATGCAGCTCTGCACTAGATGCGAGACAGCTGTGTCCATGCTCATCAACAAATGCATAATGTAGCATCTACGAGGTTTCCTATTGTTTTAAGTAGTGAATGGCTGTTACCATGGCATACAGCTACAGTCACCTTGAAATGATACATGCTACTGTGCTGCTGAGCATGCATTGCAGATTAGATACCCACTCACATAACTGCATCCACTAATTCAGGAATAATTTGACAAAAATAAAGAATGAACACATACAAAAGTCATTAACTCAAATGTGACTACTTTTATAAGATATTTAGACAAGATCTATTTTTTTGGTTACAGACTTTATAGCTATAGTTATGCATTTAGGCAGTGGTATCCAACTTCTGTGGTACGGAGGGCCGAAATTTTTCTGGTGTACATGGTGGAGGGCCAATAGTGGAAGCCTGTGTTTGACTACTCCCTGTTTTTAAACCACAGCCATGTTACCACAAGACCATGTCCACATTAATAGTGGTAGCAAACCAAAAAAAAAAACAATGGATGGAGCTCAATGCAGGGATATCACTCATTTGTGAAAAAAGTTGTCATGTTAAGACATACCCTTAATACCATATGCCTCATCCTCCCCTGTGGATAATGCATCACCCCCCTCTGCACATGATTAAACACCTTAGGGGCCCCTAACAACAATTTTCAAATGCTAACAAACCCCTAGAACAAACACATACCAGGCATATGTTCCACAGACAGAGCAGGGCACACACAGGCAGAGTATGGCACACACAGGCAGAGTATGGCACACACAGGAAACATAGGGCAGACAGAGTATGGCACACACAGGGAGAATAGGGCAGGCAGAGTATGACACACACAGGGAGCATAGGGAAGGCAGAGTATGACACACACAGGGAGCATAGGGAAGGCAGAGTATGACACACACAGGGAGCATAGGGCAAGCAGAGTATGGCACACACAGGGAGCATAGGGCAGGCAGAGTATGGCACACACAGGGAGCATAGTGCAGGCAGAGTATGGCACACACAAGGAGCATAGGGCAGGCAGACTATGGCACACACACAAGGAGCATAGAGCAGGCAAAGTGTGGCACACACAGGGAGCATAGGGCAGGCAGAATATTTTACACACAGGGAGCACAGGGCAGGCAGAGTATGGTACACACAGGGAGCATAGGGAATGCAGAACAGAGCAGGAGACAGGGAAACCTATCAGGACCACTCTAATATGTGCAACATACAGTTCTGGTGCTCCTTCAGCAGTTTGGAACAATACGGGCAGTTTCAGCCTGGGTCTCAGGTATGAACAGTACAGGACTTTAGGGTATGAACAACAGAGGTGTGAACAATGCAGGGGGATTACATGTGCGAATAATACAGGAGTTTATGGTCTGAATTTGAGGTTTAAACAATGCAGGGGCCAGTTAATCTCTGTAGTGATACCTTTTAAAGTTTACACATGGTAAGCAGACACAGCAGGCAGACTTTCATGTGGGGGCCACACAAGGGGGGGGGGGTCACGGGCCGCCAGTTGGACAGCACTGCATTAAGGGGGTGAATTATCAACATTCAAATGTCAAAGGGTTTTTTGGCAATAATTGTAGTTTTGAATCTGAGCTTCCTAAACTCTACATTTCGAGATTTATTAAGTGCAAAACCCACAAATTTGAATATAAAAATTTGGTATCTAAAAATTGTTGAGCTTATGTAGAGGTCAGTGTATTGGCAAAATTCAAGCTATTTTTCAATTTGTGTTTTCTAAAATATTTAGAAATTTTGCAAATTTGAAAATTATGGGTAGAATGTGATTTGCTGTGTTGAAGTTTATTTTCACATTTTAGCACCACTGAATTTTTAAATAAATAAGTGTACATAAGTTTGGAGAGTTTTCACTTTTTCTGAATTTAAAAAACATGAAAATTGGCCTCCTCATGTATTTTATTTATTTTAAGTAATACACTTTTTAAAGGTTAGTCTAGTCATCTTTTATTTTGGTCTATAGCACAACAGGATGAAACAGGATCAACAGAATGACATGAGTGAAGACTAATGCACATTGGGTTGAGGGGCTTAATAATGCAGATGAAGGATACAAAATGCTCTTGATATAGACAAGCAACTAGGCACTTGTAAAGAGATAGATAGTGGAATTAAGGAAAAGTAGAAATGATGCTGGATGTTTAAAACATAAAAATATGTTTTCAGTTTTTCATAGTCTGAGTAATGCAAAAAGCTTGTTTTTTTTATTTCCTAAAAGCATACACTGCTAATTCAAAGCTTGTTGTTTAGCATTTCTTTCCGCAAAAAAAAGTTCTAATATACTAAATATTCTTTAACGAAAGTACCATATGATACTGCTAATGACTCATGGTAGTAAAAGTGAGATGCTGTAAAATCCAAGTTTTATGGAAGATATATTGTTTTTAATTTTAAAAACCATTATCTTTCCAGGTTTTCATCCCAGTTACTTGTTTCAGATTTAAGTAAGGTACTAAAACAGGCTTCAGGTCTAAAATATGATAGCGGCGGTAAATCCTTTACTGTATAATATTATATTAAATGTCTAATAAATAGAATTTTGAAGAATTGAAATATTATTTGTAAATGCAACATTTTTAATACCTAGACGAATGTTCCATAAAGTTTAACATTTTCTGGTAACTTACAACTTTCCTTTTATTACATTGTCCCAATGAAATGTGATTTACTATTAATAAGTAAAATGAAATGTATCTCTCCAGAAATATAGTTTCATATATTTGTATACAAATAATGCTTTGTTAATCCCATCTCTAGAGATGTAAACAGAAAGCAAAATACAATCTTAAAATAATATCTTTACACAAAAATAAACAACTTTTGTGTATGAATCACAGGCTCAAAATATTTAATTAGTGATAAAATAAGTACAATATCAGTGGGAATGTATTTATCTGATTTGAATGTCTCTTACCAACTCATTCCTTTTTTAATCACTTATAATGGTAAAAAAATTTTACAGTAAGAAATCAGAAAATTGTTTACAGCATTTTTGTAAGACTCTCATAAACTTACTATATGAACCATATTATTTTGATGTACTTTTTAAATTACTTATTCACTTTCACAAGTGAAATTTGAACTTGGACAATATGGACAAATATGGGCAAAGTGAAGAGACACCATACATGACACAGGAAAACAGAATTTTGCAGCATTTTGTTAGACCCCAACTGTTATCAGAGTTCTTGGCCCTCTGTTAGTCAGAATTAAGAAACCAGGAATACTGAAACAAGGACAATCTAAATTTACTACACCACTTGAAGTGAGACGCCAGCGAGGACCATACACAAATGAACTGTCTGATGGACGCATATGGAATGCAAGTTGTCTTGCTCCTGTTAGATATGACTTTGGAGAAGCTCCATTTGATGAAGGACATTGTGCTCCTGATGTCAACTGCAATAGGCCTGAAGAAAGTGAACCTATAAGGCGTACTGAGAGAATCAGAAAACTACCTGCATAGACCCAGGACTATGTGATGTGAATAATGTATATTATTGCTTTAATATGCTTTGTTGTTGTTTATTACATTTGTCCAAATGCTTTCCTACTATAGGGGGAATATGTGGTGTTCATGCAAATGTCACTTTGCTCATACTTATACTGTGCATACTTCCTGGTAGCTTAAAAGTTAACGTGAAAGCTTACTGTTGTGTAATACCTGAATGACTCTGCTAATAAAGAACTGTTATACTCTACTCATCCTCGGCTAACCAAAACATAAAACCCTCCATCCACCTACCCCACTGAGGTTGAAGATATATACCGGTAGCCCAAAAGTTCAATATTATAAAAAAAATTAAATAACAAAAGTCTCAAGTGAATGGTTTAATTTTGTGGGATCGAACTGAATATTTATGGATTACAAAAAATATTCAGGGACTAAAAAAAAAATATATTTTTTCTTTTAAATACAGTCATAAAAGCACATTATACATTCTAACTCTTAGGGGCAGATTTATGAAGGGTTGAAGAGAAAATTTGAATTTTTGATTAAGTGAAATTTGACTAGGGAATAGTTAAAATTAGGTTTGAGATTTTAAAAATGTTTTAATTAGATTTTCTAAATTTATCACGTACTGGCCCTTTAAGAATTCAAAATAGAGTATTTGCAACCTCAAACCTGCAGAATTGCTGTTTTAGCCTGTGGGGTACGTCCTGGGATCTATTTGGAGTTGTCTGCAGCCTTCCTGAAAATCCATTTTTTTCAGAGAAAAAAAACTTGAATTCGATTCAAATTCGATTTAAGTTTTACGGGTTCTATTTACCCGAGTTTGAAAAATTTTATTTTTTTAATTAATTGCAGTTGGTCGAATTGCGGTCAAATTTTGAGCTTATGGGCGTTAACAAAAAACTCCCATGAACTCTGAATTAGACCCTTGATAAATTTGGCCCTAAAAGTCAGTTGGAGTTGTCCTTGGCAAAATGTAAATGATTTTTTTTTTAATTAAAGCTTTTCTAATTTTCTGGTAGACTTGAAAAAGAATAGAAAGCATTTTCACTATGAGTTTGTTTCTAATAAATACTTTAAGTTTGGTGAATTTTTTATTTTTTTTCAAGGAAAAAACATATGCCTCTAAAGACTGTCTTAATTTTCCATAGGCCATACAATTCCCATATTTATAAGTAAGATTTGCATTGAAAAACATGGTAAAGTCTGTAGGAAATACAATTCTGTGTGCTCTGACAGGTATGGCCTTGAAAATACTTATTACAAAACTGATGGTCTCTGCCATGAAGGCTACATGAAACACATTAAATGGATGTGAAATTCTGTGGGAGGAAAGAATGTGTCTCCTTAATGGTCTGCAAATGATTTAACTAATTGAAAACATTACCTTGAACTACAGTATAGGATGCCTCAACAGAAGAGAGGTTGGTTATGACAGTGACATCATCATCACGGTTGGAATTCTCAATGTCAATTGTGATGGATTTTTCCATTTCCCGGTGAAGACTTGTAACAACTCCAGTTGGACGCGTTACATTGGTTAAGCGGCCTTCATTGTCGTAGCTGAAATGAAACGTTAACATTACCCAAGAGGAAAGTGGTAAGCGCAAGAAAACGGAATCACATAATTATGTCTACTACTAAGCAGAAATAGCTGTATTTTGACTATCACTCATTTTTACTGCTATTTTCATTCTCTACCTTTCCTTAAAGGGGACCTGTCACCCAGACATAAAAAGCTGTAAAATAAAAGTCCACATGAAATCCAAATTCTTTTTTTTTTTATTAAAGTATATATAGCTGTTGTAAACTCATTTAAAAATCTCAGCTGTCAATCTAATATTGCCTGCCCGCCTTAGGCATAGAGGCGGGCAGACAATTACTTTCCATTTAGAACTTCCTAGATGTAATTGCTCTCTGCACATTCCCCCGTTCTCTTCACTGTTTAATTGTGTAGCCAGTGCATGGGGATGGACATCAGGTCCCCCATTCAGGTGCACAAACAAGATTCTGAGATGATGCAAAGCTTGCCTTAATAACCCTGTCCACAAAATGGCTCCTGCCTGCTTGTTATAATTATGAATTCCCAGACCAAAGGAAACAAGATTCAAATAATTTATATAGTGCTTGACTAATGTGATCAAATAGGATTGGGAATATTTTTTTAGGGTGACAAGTCCCCTTTAAATTAACTTACAAAATGGACTGTGTTTTACTGTGGATTTTCATTTTCCTGGAAAATGTTAAAAATATTGTAATAATGATATAAACCCAATACGATTGTTTAAGTCACCAATGTGGATTCATACAGGCTAGTTCCTATCAAGTATAAACTACTGTTTTATTATTACAGAGAAAAAGGAATTTAATAAAATTGGAATTATTTGCTTAAAGTGGACCTGTCAAATACACATAAAAAAACCTGTATAATAAAAGTGATTTGCAAATTAAACATGGAACGCATCTTGTTTTTTTATTAAAGCATCCATACCTGTTATAAAGGTGTTTAAATATCTGAGCTGTCAATCAAATATTACCTGCCCCGCCTCTATGCCTGAGGCATAAAGCAGAGTCAGTTAATTACTTTCACTTTCCATTCAGCACTTCCTAGATGTCACTACTCTCCTCACATTCCCCCTCCCTTCTCACACACTATAATTGTGTTGGCCAGTGTATGGTCCCCCATTCAGGTGCATACACAAGATTTTGGGGGTGATTTTATATAATTTGTCTTAATAACAATGTCCACAAAATGGCTCCTTCCTGCGTGCTGTGATAAAAAGGTTTCTTTATAACGGATCTCAAACACGTAGTAAAATTTGCAGAAACAGTGTTTGTTACATTCTGAACGACGAATGTAAGATATTACACCAAAAGTTTACTGCATGTTCAGTGTTGGTCTCGGGTGTCTGGGGTCCACTGGGACAATAAATAAGTTTAGGAACCATTATTAACCAATCAGATCCTTGTTTTAAACAGCTGAAAAATAAAGTCTTATTGGTTGCTATGTGCTTCTTAGTCTTTGCCCCTGAATATGGAAATGCCTAAATAGTATCGCTAAATGTAAATTTTTAGAATTAACATTCTTCGCATATTTTTCAATTTCAAGGGTGACTCATTTCTCTTATTTTGAATTTTAATTTGCATTTGTCTAATGGGAATATTTAAACATGAATGGAAAAAAAAGGTACTGTTACTAGTTAAAATACTTATTATTAGATGTTCTTTGTAGGGATGCACTGAATCCACTATTTTGGATTCGGACGAATCCCCGACCGTTCACGAAAGATTTGGCCGAATACCGAATCTAAATCTTAATTTGCATATGCAAATTAGGGGTGGGAAGGGGATACCATTTTCTACTTCCTTGTTTTGTTACAAAAATACACACATTTTCCCTCTCAGTCCCTAATTTGCATATGCAAATTAGGATTTGTATTTGGTTTGACTGGGCAGAAGGATTTGGCCAAATCCGAATCCTGCTGAAAAAGTCTGAATCCTGGCCGAATCCAAACTGAATCCTGGATTCGGTGCATCCCTAGTTCTTTGCTTTATGGTAGAATCTTGATCATCTCCTCCCATAGTAGGCTGCAGTAGGATAATCCAATTAAATCAAGCCTATGTGGAGTGTATCTTATTGGCTCTTTTGCCCAAAGCCTCTAGGGTCAGTTACAAATGGCCAGACATGAGAAACACTGGGCACAGGAATAATGCAGTAGGTTTGCTTATAGACTATTCAGTGGAATACCATCAGACAATGGCATTAAATAGGAAAATCATAAAAACAAGGAAATCAAGAGTTACAAGGACTTAAGCAGTGTGGAATTTAAGAACACATTTAAAAAATATAGTTTGAATTGTATAGGGCGTCTTGAGTCTTAAACGTACCTCTCTATCTCTCTTGTATTAAAATTTGAAGCTATTTAAAATCCTTTAGTAAAGGAATCCTATATAAAAAGACAAAATAAAAATTTGGCTATATTAAAATCAGCAAATTTCTTCTTATGTGCTGAAGGGATTTTTTTTTTTTTATCAATGCAAATGTAAAATAATTGGGCAGCAAAATGTTTGAAAGTGAGAGTGTGACAGACAGATACTCATGAATTATAAATGTGAAATATCAGTGGTAAAAATGTAATGCCTTAAAAGCAATAGATCTGGCAGATTTTTTTTTCTTCATCGTGGATTGATAGAAGATTAAGGAGCTAACACAAAGGCAAAACTTGATACATCTTTTTAGAATCTTTGTACCAATTAGCGTCTTGCCTGTGACTATTAAGTATATCACTCATTCCTTGACATTTTGGTAAAAAACATGTAAGTTGAAGTTCTTCTGTAAAGTTGGTGGGGGTTCAGAGTCAACTAAGCATATAGTAATTATTCCCATGTAATTGTAATCTCAGACTAGGCTTAAGGGGGCAGTATACCCCTTTATTTAATATAAATTCAATAGGGCTTGTGCCAAACACGCATACATCTTTTTTTTGCCGTGGCGGATTTTTCACCACGCCAAAATTCATGTCTGGGGAATTTATTCGCCCATCACTAATTTAGGGCAGTTATAATAATGAATGCAAGTACCTGGTTGGTTAGTGGACTGAGTACATCATATATATAACATCATATATAATTTCATAAGACAGCAGGGCTTTGAACATACAGTATTTATTTGCATGCACACTAATTCCATACTTGTATGCTTATACCATTTTGTGTTATAGAGGGGAGGTTTTATTCGCCCATGCTGTTTAAACACTTTCCCCCATATGTAATAAAAGGCACTCATTTTGCCCAGTAGCAGTAACCATAGCAACCAATAAGATGTGTGCTTTTAAACAGGTGATCAGTAAATACTACATGCTGATTGGTTGCTATGGGTTACTGCTCCTGGGCAAACTTAGTGTCTTATAACACATTCCCTATTCTGTGATTATGTACATGTTTTGTTAAAGGGCAAAATAAGGGATGAACATCTTTCAGCACACTGTTCAATCATAGAGAATGAAAGAAACATATAATGCCTGGGCTGTTAAATCCCTATTCTACCATTAGATGTCAGTGTAAGCAACGAAACACTATAGCACAATGCCTGCAATGTGTTCTTGAAATAAAGTGAATGCATTCCCAGGAAGGAGGAGGACTCGGTATCTAATATTTGTTAAATTCAGTCTGGAATCATTTGATGCTATAGCATCCTCACAGTATGTACCTATCAATTCATCTTATGGACAGGCAATAGGAATATCTCAAGGGTTGATTTACTTAAGTTGTTTAATGTATCTCTTCTATTAGTTGGCCAGTAAATGCTTAGGGGCAGATTTATCAAAGTGTTAGATTAGAGCTCGGCACTGAATAACTCACCCATTTTCTATTCGTTCCACTGGGATTTTTAGAAGCTTATTTATCAAATGGTGAACTCCAACTTTCACCCATTGATAAATATGTTTCTAAAAATCCCATAGGAATGAATAGAAGGTGCTGAGCTCTAATCTAACACTTTGATAAATCTGCCTCTAAATATAGACTTACACGCTGGCCTGGCTTTGTTTTCTTGTTTATTTTCTATACTCAGAACAATTAGATTAAGCTACAAAGCAGATGCACTTCATCAAACACTAGGGAGCACATTTACTATGGGTCGAATATCGAGGCTTAATTAACCCTCGATATTCGACCATCGAAGATAAATCCTTCGACTTCGAATATCAAAGTCGAAGGATTTACCGCAATACGTTCGATCGAAGGAACAAGGATTAAGGTACGATTAAGGAACAATTAAATCCTTCGAATCGAACGATTCGAAGGATTTTAATTCATCGATCGAACGATTTTCCTTCGATCCCAAATTGCTAGGAAAGCCTATGGGGATCTTCCCCATAGGCTAACATTGGTGCTCGGTAGGTTTTAGGTGGCGAAGTAGGTGGTCGAATTTTTTTTTAAAGAGACAGTACTTCGACTATCGAATGGTCGAATGATTTTTAGTCAAAGTAGTGGTCGATGGTCGAAGTAGCCAAAAAAAAAACTTCGAAATTCAAAGTTTTTTTTCCTTCTAATCCTTCACTCGAGCTAAGTAAATGTGCCCCTAGTAGTCTGTATTATTTTCATTCCTTATTAATGAACAGCATACTGGCCTCATATACTAAAAGAAATTGGTGGAATACATAATATAGTATTCTACCAGAATTCCTGTACACCAGTATAGAATTTTGTTCTAGAATATAGAGGCTATTCACAATGTGGCGAGCATGCAGCTGGGAGAAGTATGTGAACTTATACCTACAAGTGTATACCTCTTTTTTGGCACATTTAGTGAGCAGCCCAGTACCTTACAACTGGTTAAAGGAAAACTATACCCTCAAACAACGTAGGTCTCTATAAAAAATATATTGCATAAAACAGCTCATATGTAAAACCTTGCTTCATCTAAATAAAAATTTTTCATAAAAATATACTTTTCTAGCAGTATATGTCATTGGGTAATCCTAAATAGAAAAACTGCCATTTTAACACCAAGGGCCACCGTATGGAATCTTACGATTGACGGTGCACACCAACAAACCAAGGGGACACATACATATTAGATCAGATGAGCAAATTACTGGACAAAGTTCTGTCTTTTGCTTCCACACTTCTTCCTGTTACAGTAAGAGCTGCAGTATTTCTGGTCAGGTGATCTCTGAGGCAGCACAGAGACCATCACAAAATGGCGGCTTAAGGGAAAAGATTTAAAAGTGCAACAATAATGCCATTTATACAATTTGCTTTTTAATATAATAAAAAGTTAAAGGGGAACTCCACAAAAACACAACTTTAGCATAATACACATCATTTCAAGCAACTTTGCCATATACATCAATTAAAAAATATGCAGACTTTTCATAATTTTTAAAGGTTTCTGACAGTTTCCTAAGCCTAGCCCCCTGCTCTCCTGCTGATCTCTCTGACTACTTTGCTGAGCTGACTGACTACTGTTACTTTGTATCAACAGCCATCTGTCCTCAGCCTGCATCCTCCAAACCCCACAATTGTGCATTGTGGGTAATGTAGTTCCTGCATGCTGTCTGTAAGATGTGGAGAAGTTGTTATAATTTGTAACATCAGTGTTTAGTCCCTCCTTCTCCTCTGCCAGGATTTCAAATGATGCAGAAAGAGCAGAACTGTTAACCAGCTGGATATCAGCATAGAAAATGGCATTTATTCATACTTTTTGAAGAAACAAGTAACTGTGTTAGGTATATTAGGGGTTTCTGTTTTGGTTTGGAAGCTGGAGTTCCACTTTAAGTATTCATTCTAGGGGTATAGTTTCCCTTGGCAATGGCAAGTGTTACAGGGTTCCAATATCAGAGCAGTCGTCTTTTAACATAATGTGCGATAGTAGGATCCACACTCCTACTAGTTGCTCATCTGATGTCGCTGAAAGGTTCTTGGGCACCTTGGATTTTGCCTGCACAAAATCTGCAGGAATGCTGAAAGTTACGGGAGTGTAAAAGAAACGGATCCGCACACACACCGATTAGTGCAGTCGGGGATTATCCCCTTTTATTCAGCCACCAAACATCAACGTTTCGGGGGGGAAACACCCACCCTTCATCAGGGTTGATGTTTGGTGGCTGAATAAAAGGGGATAATCCCCGACTGCACTAATCGGTGTGTGTGCGGATCCGTTTCTTTTACACGTTGGTTGCTAAGGGACTCGGCCGGGTCAACGGAAGGAACGCACCACCAGCTTGCAGGATTGGTGAACTACAGGTGTGCGGTAGGAGAATTACATTGTAAGAAAGTTACGGGAGACTGGGGGAGGGAGCCCAAAATTGGGTAACTCCCAGAAAAATAGGGAGTGTTGACTTGCTTTGTGCCTTAAAAATATTAATTTATGGACTTTGTACCTCAGTCACAGTAAAAAAAAAGCATATGTACAGAGGTCCAATGCACAAAATTCAGTGCACGTTTTTTTTTTTTTTTTTAGCACATAGCATTGTGCCCTCGAATAACAACTGAGGCCCACAGTGTCTCTTTTTGTGAACAAAGCACATTGCAAATTACCACAGAATTTATGTCACTGATGGGTGCAGAAAAGGTCATAGTCAATAAAAAAATAAAAGGGCAACTCCAAACAGCATGTTAAAGGCTTGGCAGAGTGTGCTGCTGCCTGGAGTGGAGCATATTATTCCTAGACAAGAAAAAGCCACACACACAAAAAAAAACAAAACACAGAAAGAATGGTTCCTTTGAACATCTTTCCTCTAAAGGTTATTTACAAAAAGCCATACAAGATGCAGTCTGACAATTGAAGTGATGCAAGACGTGCCTTTAGTCAGCAGCCATTATCCAAAATGCAGCAAATGTTCAAACTGTGTCAAAAGTCACAACGACCTCGACTTCTTTTTTCGTTACAAATACCACGCTGGCACGTATGGACTGGCGCATTGATTTTCCCTCTGCCACATGCAAGTGTTATGTGTCTCAAAGCAAAATGATAGTTCTCAACTGTATAGTTACAAAAGCAGCTTTAAATTATATATGTGCTTCTGATAAGGCAAACAGGAGGCTGTCTGCAGATTCTTGTTCTGCAGAAAACAGTGATTTGTTTCTCTTTGATTCTTTTTTCTGTAAAATACCCCAAATCAATGACCTTTTATTGATACCTGAAATGGGGCCTGATTTAGAGGTGGGCTGTTTGACAGTAGTTGTGGGTTTGACACTTGTTACCTGGCAGTATGGGATTTACAATATAAAGCACAGAGTTAACAGCGCCGATTCTAAGCTAATAGCTGCCTGAGGCGGCTGCTGCAATGCCGCCCCCCCTCTCCGGCTTACCTGTCTGGAGGGGAGGCAGGAACACTAATGCGGAGAGCGCAATTGCGCTCTCTTGCATTTGTAAAGCCGAATTTCCGGTTTAAAAACTAGAAATTCGGCTCTTAAAAGGTACCAGGAGCGGCTTTTTGCCACCCCTGGAAACCTCTCCGGAGTTGCTGCCTGAGGAGTTTCTCAACTCGCCTCATTGGCAGCGTGCCCCTGAGAGTTAAGCAGTGTCGGGATCCCAGGGGCCCACCAGAAAACCTTTGACTATTGCCCCACTATTATTCTTCCTCATCTTGCTCAAACTCTTTATTCTCCTAGTCTTTTATATCTCCTTATTATACTCTATTCTTCCATTATTACACATTTTTTTCCCTTAAAGAAATAGGGAATGACCATGAAATAGGCTAAATGGTTAGAAGCAAGAGGGCCCACCGACTCCTGAGCCCACCAGCAGTTTTCCTAGTATCCAGTTGGGCCAGTCCAACACTAGAATTAAGTGCAAAGTCATTCACTGGGTTTCATACCTACAAATTTCAGGGCTTTGTCTGCTCATCACAGGCCATAAATCCCAAGTCAAATATAAAGACCAATCACAGTCACTGACAGTTCTCCTGGGTCTTAGCCTATACAGCATAGGTCTATAAAGGATCAAACCCCTTTTGGATCTAGGATTCGGAGCTTTGGATGAGTCCAACTACTTGTGAGTCATAGAAATCTACTCTGGTTTAGATGTTGAGGACTTTCCTGGTTCAACCAAGACGTTTATATTTAGAGGCTTGATAAAGTGCCCTGTGAGGCCCGAAACATTGCCATTTTTGGTCTACTAAAGTTTGAGCCAATAGAAATCACATAACTGAACGGATTTAACTTGTACGTGTGCTGCAGTTCTGTGGACTGTTCATATTTAAAGCCAACATAGTTGTGCAGCGGAATGCGATGGAATCCGATGGTGATGAGGGTTTCATCAATCCTTTGACCAACTGCAATCATCTGCTGATTTCATGATGCAACCTTGGATATATTCAGCAGGAAATGCCATCATTTGAACTATAATAAACTTAACTGTACTAGCCATATCCTTGTTAATTTCTTATGTATACCACATCAACCACAAAATTGTACAGTATATAATGGTAATGCTTAGTGTTTTGGCTACAAAGAGTTTTTGAGAATGATGAACCACTTGTCACTTATCAGTCCAGTAGGAGCTTACTACGAATGCAAGATAAAGCACAATATGCAATGTTCAATAAATTTTAAAAGATCTTTGAAGGAACCAGCTACAGTAAGACAGGGGTCCCCAACCTATTTTACCAGTGAGCCACAATCAAATGTAAAAAAGAGTTGGAGAGCAACACAAGCATGAAAAAGTTTCTGGAGGTGCCAAATAAGGGCTGTGATTAGCCATTTGGTAGCTGCTATGTGGGCTGGCAGCCTCCAGGAGGCTCAGTTTGACAGTACACATGGTTTTTATGCAACCAAAACTTAATTCCAAGCCTGGAATTCAAATATAAGCACCTGCTTTGAGGCCACTGGGAGCAACATCCAAGGGGTTGGTGAGCAGCATGTTGCTCGCAAGCCACTGGTTGGGGATCACTGGAGTTTGACAAAGAGACACTTTAGGGACTAGGGATGTAGCGAACGTCGGAAAAAAAGTTCGCGAACATATTCGCGAACTTGCGCAAAAATGCGAGCGGTTCGCGAACGGTTCGCGAACCCCATAGACTTCAATGGGAAGGCGAACTTTAACATCTAGAAAAGACATTTCTGGCCAGAAAAATGATTTTAAAGTTGTTTAAAGGGTGCAACGACCTGGACAGTGGCATGCCAGAGGGGGATCAAGGGCAAAAATGTATCTGAAAAATCTGCCTGTGTGTGCTTGGAAGAGATAGTGTAGGGGGAGAGCTGTTAGTGATTTCAGGGACAGATGATAGTAAGTTTGCTGGCTAGTAATCTGCTTGATACTGCTCTGTATTGGAGGGACAGAAGTCTGCAGGGATTTGAGGGACATTTTAGCTTAGGTAGCTTTGCTGGCTAGTAATCTACTGTTCTCTTTAAACAACTGCCATACGTTGACCTTGTAGGCATTGTTTGCCCAGTTTTTTTGGACGCAGCCACTGAAGCACAGTTGCCAGAAAAAATATGCCATATAAATGCTGAAAATAGTAATTTTTCGCCATACGTTGACCTTGTAGACATTGTTTGCCCAGTTTTTTTGGTTGCAGCCACTGAAGCACAGTTGCCAGAAAAAATATGCCATATAAATGCTGAAAATAGTCATTTTTTGCCATACGTTGACCTTGTAGGCATTGTTTGCCCAGTTTTTTTGGTCGCAGCCACTGAAGCACAGTTGCCAGAAAAAATATGCCATATAAATGCTGAAAATAGTCATTTTTTGCCATATACGTTGAGTCAACGTATGGCAAAAAATGACTATTTTCAGCATTTATATGGCATATTTTTTCTGGCCTCTGTGCTTCAGTGGCTGCGGCCAAAAAAACTGGGCAAACAATGCCTACAAGGTCAACGTATACACTACTACAGCGGTGGATACGGATTACGTAAAATATATGAATGCTGCTTGAAAAAAAGTAACTCAAGTGGTTTTTCTAGAGACGATAATATTATCAATATTTAGACAAAATGTGAACAAGCTCACACAGCTAGATGGCGGGTTGAAGAAAACAGTGTGCAAATAATGCCTACAAGGTCAACGTATACACTACTACAGCGGTGGATACGGATTACGTAAAATATATTATGGCTGCTTGAAAAAAGTCACTCCGGTGTTTTTTCTGGAGACGGTAATATTATGGATATTTAGACAGAATGTGAACAAGGTCACACAGCTAGATGGCGGGTTGAAGAAAACAGTGTGCAAATAATGCCTACAGGGCAAATAATGCCTAAAAGGTCAACTTATACACTACTACAGCGGTAGTAAAATAAAAAAAAGTAAAAAAAAAAAAAATGAATATTAAAAAAAAAAATTAAAGTTGGTGCTGCTGAACTACTAGGAGCAGCAGATTAGCACACCAGTCCCACTCCCCAACACTGCTAGACTAATAGCACTGGGCTCTTATAGTAGTAGTAGTAGTAGTAGTAAAACAACAAAAAAATAAATAAAAGCAGTCCTTACAAGGACTACTGTTATTGCAGCAGTCAGCAGATGAGATCAGAAGCAGGACAGCTGCCCACTGCAGCTACATACAGAGCACTGCAGTAGAAGGTAGATTACTAGCCAGCAAAGCTACCTAAGCTTAAATGTCCCTCAAACCCCTGCAGACTTCTGTCCCTCCAATAACAGAGCAGTATCAAAACGATTACTAGCCAGCAAACTTTCAACTGTCCCTGAAATCACTAACAGGCAGCAGCTCTCTCCCTACACTATCTCTTCAGCACACACAGGCAGAGTGAAAAAACGCTGCAGGGCTTCGGTTTTTATAGGGAAGGGGAGTGGTCCAGGGGAGAGCTTCCTGATTGGCTGCCATGTACCTGCTGGTCTGGGGTGAGAGGGCAAAAAAAAGCGCCAACAATGGCGAACCCAAAATGGCGAACGTCGCGCGACGTTCGCGAACTTCCGGCGAGCGCGAACACCCGATGTTCGCGCAAACAAGTTCGCCGGCGAACAGTTCGCGACATCTCTATTAGGGACATACATTATTTGTTAACACTGGATGCAAACCAATCAACTCTTTGCTTTTGTTTTCGAACTTGTAGGTGACTGTTCAAATCTAATTGCTGATTGGTTGCTATAGGCAACATTACCGGTGATGTTTGTCTCCAATGTTAATAAATATGCCTCTTAGAGTAGCTCTCTTATGTATAAAAGTAAATGGAGAAATATAAAAATAACAGACCTGGCTATAACTGTGCCTTGCTTCATGTCTCTCTTGCTTTAATTTACTCTTTCCCTTTTTGTAATTGAGAGAAGCGGCATAGAGCAGAGAAATGTGTTAGTGACATTTACAGAGCACTGCTGTACTTTGATTGGTGTCTGGGGAATATCTATGGGGTCATGAACAGAAGGTTTCATAGTAAACCTGCACAAAGTTCTCTGACCCTCAGCCACCTACGTCTTTTACTATTTTCACTTTTTTTGTCACTTGACTTCCACAGAGACAAATTATGGAATAAAAATACGGTGCAATGATAACGTTTTAACCACATATCTGCTTTCGTTAAAGTGGAGTCCTAAAAGGAACAGCAATACACATACAAGGTACAGTATTACAGTATATAAAATGTGTTCTAAATGCCTATAGGGATCATTGATATTCCTATCTTCGACTCAAACTGTTACCTTTTCCTGAAACACTGACATGGTACTAAGGGATCTTTTTTCCCCACTCTCAAGAGTAAAGATTCTCTATACAAAGTGGTTTTCCCCAGGTAGTCTATTGACTGTTGTTATTTTTTGTTTGTATAGAAAACTGCTCTATGTATATAGGATAGAAAAGACTGTAAATTAAGCCTTTTGTTAGTCCTCTGGGACTGACTGCCAATCATAAGCAAGTTTCTACATAAAAACACTCTCGTATATTACTGAATGTTTTTATGATGTCTCTGCCACCATCTGCCAGTCTATTTTGTGGATTACAGTTTCTAATTATTTATTTTACTTGCTTTTCTCAACCTCTGATTTGACATACTAAGGTATGTGTTTCTTTCTTACCAATCTGACTTGCTGGCAGAGTCTTTACTGCATTTTGATAGGACTGGAAATGTCACTGATGCTATGAACGAAACGTTGAAAAGTGTAGCCGATATCTATTGGCATTCAGGTGTTGGTGGATGGAAAGTGGTCAAAAGGGTTAAAGAAGTGAAAGTGATGGAAGAGAGGGGAGGGACAGTTTGGGTGTAAAACAGTAGTCGAGGAGATGAAATGATGGAGAATGTGGAGAAGAGGAGGAAAGGCAATAATGGAGTAAACAAATAAGAAAAAAATTATGAAAGAAGAGAATTCAAAAGGTGACAAAGAAAGGATGGGAGAATGAAATAAGACAATGTGAATGAATCTGATAAGGAGAAGCTCAAGACAGAAGTGATAATAGATGGACCATAAGGCCAGAGTAGTGATCATGAAATAAAGTGGAAGGGATGGTTGTGGTCTTGTGCCCTGGGTCCCTTTGGAACCTACCAATGCCCCTGGAAGTCCGACTCTTTATTCCTCAAATGCACTAAACTAAGAAACTATGAGCACCTTAAAAAAGTAGAATTTGGGCACTGAGAGTGACTTATTAGGTTTTTATTGTCTCTAGGGTGCTGCTAGGTGCCAGGACAAACGTCCAAGTAAATTTTTCTGCTACTATCGCATTAAAACAAGGAAACCCACAAAACCATAGTCCACTAGAGCACCTTGCCAAACGCTGTATTATTATTATTTTTATTTTGGCGTCAATCTCCTTAATTAATAATAGAACACACTTGGAAAATCTTCCTTAGAAGATAACGTCTGCCATGTTGGATCTCACCACCCCACCCTTTCACTCTGCGCAGCCTCTGCAGAAATAATTCTCTCTCTCATACTGTAATTGTTTAAGACCGTTCAGAGTCAGTGATGACAGTGATGTGCTCATGCACAACTTTTTGGATGCTTGACAAGGACGAGCAAGAGTCCAAGTCTTGAGCACTTAAATTAGCAGGGTGTGATGTCACACAAGCAGAAGAAAATAGATTAATTACTATAGTACTACAGGGGTAACTGGGCATATTTGAAAACATTTGTATTTGGGTATAAATCATATTTAATGTGATTGTTGTGTGGAAAATTCAAATTTTCTGGTGGCATTTTAACTGTTTTTACTGAAGAAGTAAGATGTCCAAAAACGCACTGCCAACTTGAAGGTAGGAGTGCAACTTTCCTCAGTCAGGTCACCAAAATCCTGATATATGTAATTCCAATTATAGAGAAATGAGGAGAGCACTCAATAGGCATATTAATGCTGTGGTTGTTTTTTTATTTGCCGACTACTAGTACAGGACATGTTTCGGGCCTATGTGCCCTTTATCAAGTGTAACTGATTGTACTGCTAGAGTGCACATATCACAATGTTGCTACTAGTGATGTGCGGGCCGACCAGATACCCGGGTTTACCCGCATGTCGGGCGGGCTTACCCGCGGGTCGGGTGGGTTCAGGTCGACCTCGCACTGCTCCTCGCGGGCGGGTGCGGGTTGAGCTCTTCTCCTGCTCTCCCCGTCTGCCACCTTCAAATGCCGGCTTACGACTTTCGGGTTCTGGTTTTATAGTCTTGCGTCTACTCGCCCCGCCCCTTTTGTGACGTCATCGTGACGTCATCGGCGGGACGGGTCGGTGAAGGGTCTATAAAAGAACCAGATTGGTAACTAGGCCAACACAATTTCTAGCAAGAAAAGCAGATATATATGCACAGATGAACTCTGGCTAAACGTTAAAAAAAAATCAAATAAGGTAAAAAGGCATTTTGTAAATCTTTGAACAGCCAAGGAGGGGACAAAAATAACTGACACAAAGTGACAATAATCACACTTTTGTCATTTCAAATGAATGTAAAACTAGCAGGAAAAGAAACCATTTAATTAATATGATAATTAAGTACAGGCAAGGTTTACATGATATTTTTGCGCATGCTAGGCGGCACGTCAGTTGTTACCAGCCTTCAGAATGGGAATTCTATTGACTTACTAGTGTAGGTATGGGATCTATTATCCAGAAAGTTCCTGAACAATTTAGTCTACTAAAAAAACAATAAATAAACCCAGCAGGCTTATTTTGCTTCCAATAAGCATTAATAATATCTCAGTTTGGATCAAGTACAAGGTACTGTGCTATTATACAGAGAAAAAGAATATAATTTATAAAAATGTTAATAATTTAATAAAATGGAGTTGGCCTTCTCGTAAATCTTCAGCTTTCTGAATAATGGGTTCTCCAGATAATCCCATACCTGTACAGGTATCAAGATGAGTCTGTGTGCAATATCTGTATATCCCTGTATCATTGCAAATCATTGCTGGACAGTAAGTAAACAGTTAAACATGTCACATGCACTGATTTTCATCTAAATATCCAGAATTCCCTCTACATTGGAAATACACATGTAAATATTCTTCTGCTTGGCTTTCTTTATTTCAATAGAATGCCTACTAGGTTTTTTCATCCATTATTATTTTTGAAATCCAAAAGGTTTGGCTAATGGAACAATAAGCTGTGTTGCATCTAATTGTCTGAAGATTCTGTTTTTATATTTAATGTAAGCTGAGCTAGCATTAAAATTGTTTTGGTGTTGATTTATTTATTTATTTATTGACTTCTGGGATTCCAGCCCCCCCTCTATTTGCATTTACAAGATATCTCCTTGGGATACTTAAATGAGTGCTAGCATTAAAATACAAATTCTCTGCACAGAGGTTGTCATAGTAACCCCTGCTGCTAGTGAATGAAACGAGAGGTGAGAAACTGGCTAAAATATTACTCCCATATAAAAATACAGATATTGAAGCTTATATTGAACTGCACCTTGATTTTTGTACTCTTGAGTTTTTATTTTCTATTCCTTAAAGACTATTTTAAGTGCTTTTTATGGCTGCTAACAAATATGACATTATGGCTGAATTTAGCTTTAGGGATTCTCTAAGGGTGTTTATTATGTGTCCCCAGTGATAGGTTAACATAATCTTTACACTAATGGTCTGGGATTCTGTCATGTACTGAAGGCTCAAAGAGCTGAGAACGTGTCTAAATAGCCTTAGTGACATTTCTCGTGGCAAGAATAATAGAAAAAAAAAAACTGGTATGCAGGTCAATGTTTGAAAAATTCATTTATACAAATCAGTGAAACTAATGCTGCTAATTTATGTAATATTTTACCATGGCTTTAGGCAGTGATCCCCAACCAGTAGCTCGCGAGCAACATGTTGCTCTCCAACCACTTGGATGTTGCTCTCAGGGTCCTCAAAGCAGGTGCTTATTTTTGAATTCCGAGCTTGAAAGCAAGTTTTAATTGCATAAAAACGAAGTATAGTGGCAAGTAAAGCCTCTTGTAGGCTGCCAGTATAGCCAATAGCTACCAAATAGCCAATCACAGCCCTTATTTGGCACCCTAAGGGACTTTTTCATGCTTGTATTGCTCCCCAACTCTTTTTACATTTGAATGTGGCTCACAGGTAAAAAAGGTTGGGGACCCATGGCTTTAGGTATAGAACCACATAAACCAATGATCCCTAACCGGTGACTCAGGAACATGTTGCTCCCCAATCCCTTGAATGTTGCTCCCAGTGGCCTCAAAGCAGGTGCTTATTTTTGAATTCCAGTCTTGGAGGCAAGTTTTGGTTTCATAAAACCAGTTGTACTGCCAAACAGAGTCTCCTGTAGCCTGCCAGTTCAAATAAGGTCTACCAAATAGCCAATCACAGCCCTTAATTGATACCACCCAGGAACATTTTTTGTGCTTGTTTACATTTGAATGTGTCTCACAAGTATAAAACAAGGTTGGGAACCCCTAACATATAGGCACTTGGACATTGGGCTTCCATATTGCTGCTCTTACCTGTAATATCAGTCATCTGTGCAAGCACTTCAGGTGACTGCTGTAGTGGTGAGGGAGGGGGGAGGGTAAGGGTTATTTGGTGACCTTCTCCCCCAGCTAATAAAATTCCCAGTTTACAAAGAATTTGAAAAAATATGCCATTATCCTAAATGTTTTTAAAGATAATGTTTGGACATAGATTGAGAATTTCCAGTGGGCCAAGAAGAAGGTAAGCTTTTGGGAGGCACCACTCAAGGTTTTACTCAGCACTTCTCTCAAGACTAAAATGAGTATATAATAAATAAGCAAAATGAGTTTCTCCATGCATATAGAAGGCATGGAGTTTATGATAATATGAACTCATGTAATGTAGCCAGAGTTAACAGACTGGATTCAATTTTGATTCTGGGCAGTCAACGACAGAACCAAGCAAGCCATATTGAGGGATTTAACATAGCAGTTTGTTATACTTTCAGTGACAAGTAATGTGCATTTACAATTGGTTCACCAGTAATTGGAATGTAAGTACTCAATAGCTTTTCTTAGTGGTAGACAAGATAAATACATTTAAGGCTTTTCTTTTTGTTTAGCAACAACAGAAACATCTCTTAACAACTGGAGAGGAACTTCACGGCAACATGTATAAATATTTCAGCCAATCCTTCTAACAGTATGTCAAGAAAGTACTTACTCATAAAATGTTGTCCATCCAGTCTCATCACTTTTTGTTGTCAAAAGGCCAGTGTTTCCATCGTATGTCATCAAGGCTAGCTCTAGACTCTGAGTTGAAACGGACTTTAGCCCACCATTGGCAGTAAGAGTCAAAGTTATTATCTGATTGTCTGGCATTAGAATATGACGAGGGCTGCCATTAGTGTCTCTCCGAATTTTTAAGGAGTTGCCACTGTTGTCAGTTACTTCTGTCACATCATTTTCAGCACTGTAGGTGAAATTGTATAAGTATTCTGCTGTAACAAGACTTTGCGTGTACTGATGAATACCATTGGCATTGAAGATGTACAACTCCTGCTCTCCAGGGGATGCAACCTCATACTGATTAAATGAAGTAAGCACGGGTTTGTTTTGAAGGACAGCTCTAATACGTATATTCCCAAGATCAGCAATGTATACTGTGCCATCGGGTGCCACCGCTAATGAGGACGGCGAGGTTAGAAAGGCATCCGTAGCATAGCCATCATCTCCAGCATAACAATTGCAGTTGACATCATCTTTGCAGTTACAGTCAGAAGGTGCTCCGGCTAAGAGAGATATTTCACCATTGGTTGTTACTTGGCGGATACGATTAATTTTCTTGTCATTCGTCTCTGCAATGTAAAGTATCCCAGTGTGTGATACAGCTATAGCACTTGCAGACTCAAGTGCAGAATGAATTGCCAGTTTGCTAAGAGAATAGTCTATACCGGGTACCTGACAATGCATTGGACGTCCGGCTATGATGCTGACTTGGTGATTTTCTGTAATACGTAATATGACATTGTTTTCCAGCACATAGAGAGAATTATCCATTGGATTCACTGCTAGGTCTGTTGGCCATTCCATGCGAACCTGTAAAAGAATTAACTCATAGTTAAATTACATTGCTTAGTTGGATGTTTTATAAAGCTATTTCTGATCCAATATGTGATTGCTTCTTTCACTATAAGTTTTTAGTAAATTATATTCTACCTTGAGAACAGGTTCATGGTCTACTTTCAGAACTTTTAGTTGGTTTTCATGACCAAACAATAGTTAATATAGCGTGTTTATAAAAAGGTAAATGATTTAGATATATCCTTTTGACATATAGAAAACCTGGTAGACATTTTTCAAGTGGAACATTCGTTTGTAATTTTCATGTGCTTTATTTTTTTTGGTACACAAGTATTATATTTAAACAAAATAGAGAACTACTTTAACTAGCAAATCTATAGGGGAATGTAATTAAAGTCGCAAAGCGCAAAACAATTCGTGCCGATAAGACTAAAAAGCCACATCTCGCACTGTAATATTGTTCCTTAAACTGTTATTGCATTGCGAATTGTAATTGCGCACTCTTAAGAAGTGCTTGAAGGTGTTGTAATCTTTTGGAGCAAACATAACGACTTTTTCATTAAGAAGTTTTATTACATTTACTGCACATTGGCGCAAACTCAAAAATTCGCAAATGGTTTTCCACTGTCGGAAGTGGTCGTTAAACAGTTTCCGGGTTCACAAAAGCTTTATTAAATTTCCGCAAAGCAAAATTTGTTCGTGCAAAGGCATAACTTTCCGCATTGCGAATAGTTTTTCCGTTAGCGACTTATATTACATTCCCCCCCTAATGACTTATGCGAAGTATCAAATACACTTTGTTTAATAAATATCATAATAATGCATGTTCCTCCTTTACTGTACACTTAAGATATGCTATAAAATGTAGTTGGTGAGTTGATGTATATAAAAATGTACCTGAGTAATATCCATACTTGAGTCACAACTTAATGGTCTTCCTGCTGCAAGGTCATTGGAACCTAGCAGAGTAGAAATGATTCCATTCTGGTCAACTTTACGGATCATGGTTGCATCAACAAAGTATATCAACCCATACTTATCAACTGCAATACCTAGAGGGAAAAGGAAAATGATTATATTTTACTGCTAGGTATAAAGTACAGCTTTTGAAAATTTTGTGCAGCTAGAGGATCCCAATATCTGGAAACTCATTTTCCAAAAAGCTATGGAAAGGGTGTCCCCCCCCCCATAAAGTGCATTTTATTTATTGATTTACCCTTTCTCAGTAATAGTAAAATGGTACTTGATGGTAATTGAGCTGCATGAATCCATATTGTTGGCAAAATAATCCTGTTAGGAGACACTTATTATGAATAAGACAATGAGAATAAATATTTAAGTAATAGGTGTTGGGATGAGATCCTTGTCCACAAGAACTTATAATTAGGAAAAGACGACAGAAACACAAAAGGAATCTAAGGCCAGTAAAGTGCTTTCTGTAGAAAGTGAGTTTTTTAGGAACTTTTACAGTAGAGTAAGTGTGGCAGCTTTTCTGATGACTAGTGATGGGCGAACTTCTCCCTTTTCGATTCACTGAAAAATGTGCGAATTTCCCGTGAAATTCAAGAAACGAATTATGACACCCGCGTCAATCTGCAGCAATTTTGACGCCGGTGTTAGTCAATGGCCATCCAAATAGTGTTGATGTGCGGCGGTTCTGACACGAAAGACTTTTCCGACACGCGGCCAAAATGCATTTGACGCTGGCAAATTTTTGCTGCAGTTTCGCTAATTTAGTGTATATTCGCTGCGAATTCCCGTCTGCCGAATTTATTCGCCCATCGCTACTGATGACATCTATGAAAATGTTCTAGTTCTTTTAAAGATGCTTGACAACAATTGATTGTGTTTACATTCCATTTCATATATTTAAAAAAAATGTCAAATGATATGGGTAGGCCATTACAGCAGAGGGAATCGTGTGTTAAACAACAACATCGATTTTCACGTTATTATTAAAAAAAAAAAAAAAAAATACCAGCACATCTAAATATAATTAGCCAGTTAACAAAAAATAGAACTATACCCAAAAAAATCAGTTAGTGAAATACTTGAGGATGATAATACTAATAACTTAGCCATGACAAATCAAACAATGATGGTTTACATTCATAAATTGTTCCCTGTTTTTTTTTTGTTTCGTTTAATAATTAGATTGAACAAGATTATAGCTCTGAGATGCAGGTGAGCAATCCTAGCTGATGTCATTTGTCCCAAGGCAGACACCATAATGTCACCATGATATTTTCTTTACTTACCTCGAGGATTAGTCAGGATTGCATCCACAGCCTTCCCTCCATTACCACATCTGGCTTCATCAAAGGGCATGCACTGTTCTCCATTGCCCGCTATGACTTCTAGGTTGGTCACAAGTTCTTTGGCTCCTGTGAGAGATTTCATCTTGTATATTCTCCGACTGTTGGTGTCTGACAGATATAAAGAACCTGACACAGGGTCTACAGCCAGATAATACTTATGAGCTATGTTGTTGCTTTAAAAAAAAAAAAAACCAAACAAACAAAAAGAAATAAGTAATTCGTTCTATCAACTTAATTTACATGTTATTAAATAAATCCTTATTAGAACTACACACACACATCTCTGAGAAAGCTGGTAAGGAAATCAAAAGGAACTTCTATCAAAGCTTGTTGGATATCTTTCCTATCTGTAATCTCAAACAGGGAACAAGATTATAATTGCTTTTGATCTGTAGTGGCACAGATGTGGAGCTTTATTTTGCAGGTGTGTGTGCGCACACAAGAGTTGGGGAAAGACGGACCAAATATTTTGAGCTGGTCTTTAACCTGATAAAAACCCAGAGTATTATATAGCATTTTCTTTCATTTTATCAGCTTTACAGATAAAACAATATAGAATGAGAAATTTGAACAATTTAAAGGTGAACTATCTCAAAAATGAAAATGTTATAAGCTTCGTCATGCTGAAATAAGGAACTATCTGTATATTATCAATTGAACATTCTGTACCATTTTTGAAATCATCACATTTATATACACTATTCCTCTCTCAGCATCGGTTTCTCTACATTCTGCCTTCATGCAGGAGTTGAGTGTCAGATTTCCATTGACAGTTAGATCCTTATAGGGGGCTCCCTTTGTTAGCAGAAGTATTAGCGCTAACTTTAATAACTGATTCCAGTACAAACAAAATCTTACAAAATAACTGACTTTAGCACAATTTCTGCATGTAGAGAGACAGAATTTCTGGGGATTTTAATAGAGTGAGCTCTAATACATCTTTTGCCTTCTAGGCAAAAGGAGCCCTCTAAAAGATATATTGGATATAACTGTCATTCAAAATCAGACACCCAACTCCTGCATGAAGAGAGAATGAAGAGAAAAAGATGTGATTATTTCAGAAACCGAATTTTCAATTGATTATATTTCGAAAATTGCATATTTCAGTATGTTGAAGCTTATAATAAATTTTCATTTTCGCGATAGTTTCCCTTTAGATATCAGTACTTCTTCAGTATAAAGACTTCAACAAAAATAATAGTGTTCATTAAAATGTCAGTTCACAGGTGCAGCACAAGCCCAAACACCACCAGGGCATCAAATCTTTTCAATGTTGCCTTTCAGAAAGGGACAATACATGACTATAACTGAAGGGTTTGGGGAGGGGATAAGGTGGTGGATAAGGTGAACCAGATTTAGAAAAGACATGGGAAGATCTATAAAAAATGAGATAATATTAGGATGTGAAAATAGGAAAGGGATATCAACACTCTCCTATTAAAATAACTATTAGTTTGGGGAGGGGATAAGGTGGTGGATAAGGTGAACCAGATTTAGAAAAGACATGGGAAGATCTATAAAAAATGAGATAATATTAGGATGTGAAAATAGGAAAGGGATATCAACACTCTCCTATTAAAATAACTATAAAAACATCAGTACACTATAAATGCAAAGGAAAATTGTTAAACGAAAACGGGTCAGCAATTTTGAGGTTTGAAACTGCTAATTTATTTCTCGTTATTAAAAGTGACAGTTATTTTCAAAAAAAACAAAACATCTGTTAATCCAAAAGACTGTGTAAAATCCAGTCTCAAATTCCACTGAAATGCAATGACATCTGGTCTTATAGCTCGACATCAAATGTGAATTATACCTGATTCGTTGTGAACTATTTTTTTTTGTCTTAGTCTTGCTGGTCAGTTTGATTTTTTTTTATTATAGCCCAGGAAACATATGTTTAATGGAATGTTGCTTTGTTCAGTTAAACGATACATCTGAAGGGGCTTTATTAAAATAGTACAATCCAGCCTAAAAAAATACGCTTTTAGAATTGTATAGTACATGACACATTTTTATTTACAAAAAAGCTTTGATTTGTGAGCAAATGTTATATGTTTGACACTTATTATTTTGCTGTCTTAACAGAGACTGTTTTTGTGTGCCATAACTGCTTATGTTCTTAGAAAACATATAATATTATTGAATCAATCAATGTTTCTCCCATAAAAGGCTTGTATAAATATAAGCTTGATTTAAATTTTGGGGCAATATCTAAATGAATGTTTTGAAAGATAATGTAATAAAGGATGTGTTCTTACCACACAGAAATACCTAGGCTAGTATCATATTTACCAATTCTCCAGGAGGCAGTCCTAAATCAAGGACCCTAAAATGTGGGGCTTACCAGAAAGTGGCCTGTAGTTTTAGGTGCATTTTTAGTGTTTCTAGAATAAATTGGGTGTGAACAGGGTAGATCAGTGATGTAGTCTAAATTATTTCTCTACTTTTTTTTGGGAAAAAAGTCCTTTATACTAAACACCTTTTAAGGTATTTTGGTAAATTTATGGGGTTTCCAACAAATGGATAATAAATAGTCCTGGAACAGTATTTCTTGCTGATATTGCAAATAGAAATCCATATATGGAATCATGCAAACATCTTTTATATGTGTGTGTATAAAATGCGTCAGAGCATGAATGCCACCACCCATGGTGACTAAATGGCTGACTTTAGTGAGTCAGCATGCAAACTATCACATGCTACATTCCATGCAATGTGGCTCTTTGAAACAGCAAGTTGGTATTCATGTTTTCACATCTAGCAATATGAATTTCCAAGGCAGATATAATATGTATAAAATGTTGATTGTACAAATTGGCCACTGGTATTTTATATTAAGCAACAAACATTCTGCTAAAAAAAATGTTTGGGGCAATAATGTTTATGGCATCCAGACTGCCTCCACATTACCTCTATTGCCTTTTATACTCCAATTTGATTGTGAGCAGAACCACAAATGTCACATTATAATATTATCCGAGATTTGCATTATGATTTCTTGGCTTCAGAGGGATTAATCATATTTTATGAAGCTGCCCATGTGAATTGTTCCTATCAGCCACATGCAGATGACACTTTGTTCTGGCTTCTAGAATGGCGCTCATTTACTAACACTAGGGAAAATTTACTCGGTGTCAGATCAGTAATTAGCTTTGATCAGGAATCAAATGTCTGGTTGCTATGGGTTACATCACTGAGGCCATTTTTCCATTCTTCGTAAATGGGCAAAAGGAGGTTCACAAAAGGATAAGAATAAGAAAGCACTTCTTCTAGCAAGCCAGAGAGAAAGTCCATCTTTGGCAATGCTTAAAAAAAAATAACCAGGATTTCATTCTGCTATTTTTCTGCATTTTTCTTCTATCACTTAAAAAAAGGATGCCAAGTTGCACTTGTGAAGCTTTTTGAAATGTTAAAAAATGTCATATATATATATGCAGCAGGAAATCTAAGAAACTATGGGAAAATAAGTGGACATGTCTAAGAAAAAACAAAGTTCCACAATGATATGTTCTTTCAAATGAGAGAATAAGCAATGACAATAAAATTAAAGTGCATTACAACTATACACAGCAATGGTTACTCAAAAAAAAATGTTAAGTATCATTAGCAGAGAGTATTAGTCATTTATAAAAAGTATGTCCAGATACATTTTTTTAAAAAAGACAAGATATTGTCATTTTCTAATCCATTGCCTTACCTATGTTTAAATTCTTTGCTTCTTTAGAGAAACGATGGGAAGCAAAGAGAGAAAGAGAAGGCAAAGATAATTAGTTAATAGTAAAAGCGATTGTAGAGTTACAGCTATATCAGATAATTAAACAGCTATAGATCTAGCAAAAGAAAGGATTGCACATCGAGTTTTCAGTTGGGAGTTTGAAGTATGGAAATAACGCAACACAATAAAATAAAAAAAAAAATTGATAAATTTGTTAAATAAAAACTTAAGCCTGAACATTTTGTTTGGCAGTTTCTTGGGGACAACTTCATCAGCAGAACTTGGTTTAGAAAGGTTTGGTTGTGATGTGATGTATTTTTTATCACTGAGGGCTATAGATTGAAGTAATAATAAATGGCATTGTAGTGTCAGTCCTTCTAAAGCTGCAGTGGTGGTTCATCTGTTCTTATTATGTCTGACGAAGGTGTCCGCACCTTAAACGTTACAGCATTGACGTGAATTAAACACGCAGGGGTTTGCCCCGCTACACCCGCCATCGCGTGTTTGGTAATTTCTTCTATATGTGCATATTGGAGAGGTGTTAACCTCTTTTCCAAACGCCAGGCATAACTCTTGGAGAGGCTGGGGAAAATAGGAATCGTTTCTGCGTCATTGGTTCTTATTGTCATAGGACCTCTGTTACAGTAGGCCCCTAGCCACTTATAATAATGCCATCTTCTTTCATCTTGCTGTTTTCTCTGTAGAAGTGATAGAGAAAATACCGTGCTATGCCTGTGCCAACGGTGATTCCAATCGAGGGCAATGTAGAATAAATCACCGGTGTGATGGTTAGAAGACAGAAATGTGCTGATGTGTGCTTAATGGATCATCCTCTGACAGAGATAAATGTCACTGTTAGTCCACAGGACATTAGCAAAGCTCAAAACATCTGTTCAGAGTGTCACTTTCTCCTTCACTGATGAAGAGGCCAGCAACACATTGCTCTTTTATCAACACGAAAGGCCTTCCCCATCTGTGGAAATACCCTTAGTGAATTATTCAGTGAGAATGAATTGAATATTTTTAGAGGAGTGATCAAAGTTCTTCAAATTCCATAAGACGTTTGCGTTGGAGTTGAGTTTATGCTTAAATTTTAGAACTATAACTAGAGTAGCAGATTCTAGCTCTGGCTCAATACAACTTACACAAGGGGTTTGAGAAAAGCAACATTCACAATACCGCGGTGTCTAAGTATATTTATTCCACGACAAAAAGGAAACACCCGTAGTGGTTCTGAGCTGTGTCAGGTCAGCTATAAAATTCTTATTAATAAAAGCATGCTGCCTGACATTCCAGCTAAATTTCATGTCAAGATTAAAATATTACCGAAGCTCCAAAATACTGGTGACATTTCTGGAGGGAAAGATGCGTCTTATGTAATTAACATCTCCAACAAAGAGGCTTCCGTCGATACCAACTGCCAGAGCAATGGGAGCCAATAGCTTGTTTCCTTCAGCGAGACCATTGCAGCTTGGACAGGAGATGCTCCTTCTACGTCCATTCCCCATTATGCTGGTGATCACAGCTGGCTGCTGTGAAAGGAACTGATTTTCTCCACTTCCTTTGTGCAGTATTCCTAACAAGATAAACAGTAATGACAGCAATGGTGAATTGAGACAAATTTAATTGGTTTTTAATGCATAAGTATCCTTTACATCTCAGCATCCCAGTGACTAACAGTTTACAAAGGAACATCTGAGAATTATTCGATAGTCCTGTTACTGAAGAATTAAAGAGTTTAGGATGAGGGGAAAAATATAAAGAAAAACTAAAATCAACAATATTTGTACCATGTATAATGGGATAAAAATCTCTTGGGAAAACTAAGCCCTTAATCAAAACAATAGGGTAGTAGAATAGCACCTAAATGTCACCAGAAATCCAATAACTAGAGTTATATTCATTAGTCACTCCTCAAAAATCCATAAAGCCACAATTATTTTTTGACACCATTGCATTAGAATGTCGAAATGATCACAAAAGTGTCTGCCTTAACAATGCAACATACGATTAGTCTTTTTTGAGTGGAAAGGTCAAAGGAAGCATGGAGGTTATTTCACTGAATCTTCAAGCCTGAAATGTATATACCAGTTATCACTGAAATGACTAACTGCTACTGCCTCTTCTTTGAGAGCAGTTAAGAATTGCAAAGACAGTGTTTTTTCATAGTATATCTGCCCAATGTAATTTAATTTTTAAGTTCTCCAGCAGGTTCTACTATTAGAAAATGCAGGTATTCCTAGAAGCTTGATATGTTTACCATTATTATTTTTATTTATATACAGGTACAAATATGAAAAAACAGGCAAAAAAGGCAGATTTCATGAAGATTTTGCCTAGGTACCTAGGTAATTTTTGGTGAAATAGGTTTCATACGAACTCATGCATGACTAGTTAGCACAAATAGAAGCCCAGGGTATATTTTTGAAACTACATTACAGGGAAAGGGCTGGCTAACCATATACCAATACAGGGTGCAGGCAGTTTTCATGCTGGCACAAGTTCCAAAACTGCATGGTCTACCAATATTTTTATTGGTTAATGCAACAATACTTACCACTCCTGATGTTTAGTACATGGTGTTTATCCAGAGACCACCCACCAAGGTTTGAAGGATCCAGTTCAAATCCTTGCAATATGGCTGTTCGTTTTTCCCACAGAATTAGACCCAGACACGTTTCATATTCAAATCCAACAGAAACTAGAAGATAAAGCAGTTAAAGAGTTAAATCCCATCAAGAAGACTGAAACTGCGTGGCAATAGAGCTGCATTGTAAATACAATAAGACCAAGAAATATGTGACATTGTAAACCCCTAACATGTTTTATTTCATTGAAACAGAAATATATGCTACTTCAAAAGCTTTACAGCTAAAGACTCTAATGTATAATCTGGAACACTTCGAATAATAGAATTGTAGATAATATATAAATCAGAACATCTTGAATAATCTAGGACTCACGGTCCTTTTTTTTCATTCTTTATTAGGATTACAGTTTAATAGTTCATCTTCTTTCAATTGCCTAGAACATTTGCAATGCAGTGATAAATGACGCTATAGTCTCTTTGTACTTTTGTATTCTTTACTGGTGTTTCACTGAATCTAACATTTTAAATAGGACATCTGATGGCAATTTCAGACACTTTCACATCATAAATATTTATCTTAATTCATTTTTATTTCCAATTAATTTGCAAAGCAATAATTTAGAGCTGTTCAGTCCCAAAAGGCCTTAAGTAGAATTCCGCAGCAATAATTTGCCAGAGATGTCAGATCTGTAAGTGCTGTAAATGTGTTTCTAAGTCTAAATGTCTTTTCTTAAGCCTTTGCGGGTGCTTAGGACGCCACTTACTGTACATAGGTAGTGATGGGTGAATTTTTTCGCCTGCCATGAATTCTGCATTTCGCCATCCAAATATTTTCACGGAACTGGGCAAAAATGTGGCGCAGAAAAATTTGCTGCGACAAAAAGGTTGCAGAGAAAAATGCCCATAAGAAAAAACGCCCATAAGACAAAAAAGCCCATTAACTTTAATGCATTTAAACAAAAAAGTTGCCTATAGGTTGATAACCTTATGATAAGCTGCCCTTAATTAAATATTATAATACAGCAAATTGTTTTCTTACTTCCTCCACTGCCATTATGATTTAGGATATTACATTTATATAGAGTACAATAAGCGATACCCATTTTTTTGGTTAAATACGAACTACTTTTTTTTATTTAAAGGCATATTTGCAGCATTATTCTATATGACTTTGTGTTGCATGTTTTTGCAGCCCGGTATTCGGCACAGCGTGGAGATCTCAGAATGCAGTGGGTATAATTTACAAGGAGGACAGAAGGGCCACTGGTTACGTGCAGCATGCAAATTCTATTTAACTTTTCCAAGCAAGTTTAGCATTTTGTCAAGGAAAAAAAATATGATAATCCAGCTCTTTCCTCCCTGATTTTTAAGTGTATAATGAATATGTAGAAATCATGATGAAAGATGAATAGTTTGTGATTAGACCCTTAACAGGACAACAAATTGCCATTTACCTCTGACTGCAGAGAAAAATAAAAATGATTAAACCAAATGAATAGCCTTTTTTTTCCCCTTCTTTAAGAAAGTAACCTGAAGGTTGTGGTTACCCTACCAGTAAATTACCAGGATGAATAAAATGGAGATTGATTGACAAGAAAAATCACTTAATTCTCAGTGCAGTACAAATGCAAAGACAAACTTTTACTTCATTTTTTAAAATCTCTGTTTTGCTAAGGCATTGTTACTTTTATTCCATAGTCAACTAGGAATCATTTACAAATGCAAAGTGAAAAATTGTGTGCCATTCTGGTATATATGTGAAATGTTATATACTGCACATGAATGTGGTTGTGGACAGCCAAAAGGTCCATTGGGAGGTGGCTAAAGATGGTGGCATTGCACTGTTAGGATTACACACCAGGCAGTGTCCTTTGAGTTTGTAATATACTAGAGGTTTTATGCATCCAAACATACCGTTTCCATAAAACTAAGGACTAATACAGGAGGTAACAGGACCTCTGCTGGCTAGAACTTACAATCTTAAATTTTGAATGATCAAATGAAAGATCAAGATTCAATTATTTTGGATCCTAAACCAAGCCGTTATGACCAATGCAATTTGCTCATTCCACCCACAGGAACACCAAAGGGTCATGTTGGATAGCCAGTCTCCACTGTTGCAATCTTTCAGGCCGAGTCAAAGGAGTGCATTTCAAAAGACATGAAGGAGTAATGGATGAGTGTATTGACCTTCCACAGTTATCCTATAACACCCCTGAGATATCTCAATAAGGAGCAATGGAGTGGACATTAAACCAAACCAAATATGGTCAGTTGTTCACCTTCTAATTTCTTCTCTTGTTCTAATTTGATTAATGTGCCTTTCTAAAGATGCTCGCTCTTATTAATCTTGCATTCTGACTCCAAACCACTTGTTGAATACTAACGTACGCTAAAAAAATGCAAAGCATTAAAAACTCAGTTGAGTACATTATACTAAATATTACTTTATTTTAAATGTAAACTAACTTAATATTACTTTTAAAGAAAAAATGATCATTATCAGTTATCAAGGAAATAATAAAACAACCAATGTAGCACAGAAAAAGCACAGACTTGGGAAAGGGAAGGTCACTACTATAGAAATAAAAAAAAAATATAAAAAATTAAATAACTTACACTCTGCTAACAAAGTGAAATGCTTCTATGGATTGCAATAGTATTTTGCTGAGCCCTGTAGGTCAGATTTTTTTTGGCTGTAAATGAAAACGTCTATACATTTCTGCTACACGCTATGGAAACAGAAACATGTCAAAGAAGTTATACTAGCTCCCTTTCATATATCCTAAATGATTGTTAAACCATTAGGACTGGTTAACACAACGTTCATGGAATTAGTCAGACATTTCAGATATGATTACACCCTATGGCATTCTTCTCACATGTAAATTATAAATCAATCTAAATCATCTAAATTGGATGACCGTTTGAAGATGATTAATCTTGTGGAAATAATGAAATGAAGGAACTAGGTTAATCAAGTATCCATACCATACTTGCAAGGCAATTTTTATTTATCCAAAAGTTAGAAAGGTGACAAAAAGGCAGGGATAAAACAAGCAAAAGTATATAGTGCTAATAAATGTCTTCTGACTGTATGAGGCTTTACTGTAAAAAAATAAAAAGTTCAGTCTGTGTTAGTTAGTGTGATCCCTAACAACCCATTAAAAAAGACAACACAATCCATACCAAGTATTAAACTCTAAATTCTAACCACACTTTTATCAATAATTCTCCCAAGTCCATGCTCTACTGATCAAGCAAAGAAATATTGTCATATGTTTTCCATTTTGCTTGTTAAGATGGCGAGGAGAAAGGAAAGGAAGAGAAAAGAAAAAAGAAAGAGAGAAAAAGAAATTAATTGGCTATTGATATTTTTTGCTGGGTAGACGGCTCGACAGCCAAAAATAAGGGCTTAAGGAAAACTTAGATGGTATATGAAAGATAACAGTTAACAAGAGATTATATTTAAGAGCAGAAATCTTTATGCCATAAAAATTATTGCTATATTTACCTGCACTTTAAAAATGCACTAACCTGTTATAAAAAGCCGACATTTGAAATGTGCTGTTTTACAAGGCAACGTAACACTAGCCCACATAGCATTCCCTGCATCCTAAATTCACTATCGTTAATAGAATGCGTATGCCATTTCTTATGTTATGTAAAGTAAGTCCACAATCACTTCTTATTATCCATATTTTGGTACCACAATCAAAACAGCTTGAAACACTACAAAAGAAAAAAGAGAAACTAGAGCTAGATTGTCTATAAACTCCGAAATGTTTGGTTTAAATTCACTCGGGCTCATTTATCAACACTGGGCAGATTGGCCCGTGGGCAGTAACCCATGGCAAGCAATCATTGTTGCATTCATTTTTCTACTTGCAGCTGTCTTTAAAAAAAAAAAAATTGCCCAGTTTTTTAAGTAATAGCTTAAAAATAATAAACTGTAAGGGGCAGATTTATCAAAGGACACATTTGCTTTCCAATAAAAAAATAAGGTCAAAATGTTCCAGAACTTTTCATGGCTTTTGCCAAGTCTAGCTCAATTCAAAGCTTTTTCCTACTTTCCACTATGATGTATGATCTTATCAGCCAACTGAGTATTTTTTTTATACTTTAGCTAAATCTTCCTAAATATAAGCTAATAAAGCTCTTTAAAGTTTACACTAGGCCAAGAAATCATATGATCAAGTTGGATGCGTGTTTTTAAAAAGACGGTCAGTAAATGCTACCTGGTTGCTGTGGGTTACTAGACCCATTGCAAATGCTGAAATATTTATTACCTCACATAACCCTTTGCTACAATACCCCATAATAGTATTAACCCCTATTTAATGCCACATACTGTATATCTACAAATTATTCTTCAAGTCACAAAAGTTGTCATACGTTTATAAAATACCAAGAGGATCATTGCATTACCTTCAATATTCTGCAGGGCCCACAATATATTTTTTTCCTGTGCAAGAAACAAACAACAACTAAAGCACAAACAATGATCACAGAGCATACTCTCAATTCAATGAAGAAAAGACAGCATACCTACAGCATCCGAAAGTCCGTATACCCTCTGGCCATATGCATCATTTTTATCCCAGACAAAGGTGTAGGCTAAATTAGGCGAGGCCTGAAACGTCTTTTGAAACAAATGTCCTTCCACTGCTACCATAAGGTGAACTTTGAGAAGGTTAAGAGGCACCATCGACTGTGTCATAGTAATCTTCAACAAAGATTTGTATCCAGATGTGCGAGAACTTAAATAGCAGAGTTTCATACCGTAGCCTGGCAGCTCGATTTCTTCGTGGAGAACCTTGCAAAAGGGAAGTTTGAAATTAGAAAAATAATGTTTAAACAGATCTAGGACCTGTTATCCAGAATGCTTGGGACCTGGGGTTTTATGGATGAAGGATCTTTCCATAATTTGGAACTTCACACTTTCAGTCTACTAGAAAATCATGTAAACGTTAAATAAATCCAATAGACTGGTTTTGCTTCCAATAAGGATTAATTATATCTTAGTTGGGGTCAAGTACAAGTTACTGTTTTATTATAAGAGAGGGTAGGAAAATACATTTTTAAAGTTGGAATTATTTGGATAAAATGGCATCTATAGGAGATGATTTTCCTGTAATTCTTATCTTGAAAAAGCGGATCCCATAGCTGTATTAGCTATGGTGATCCCTGTAATCTGTGAGTAAGCATTATGTCTTCACTACATCTCTGGTATACTTTTTAAACAAGTGTTTAATGGGAATTATAGCCATATTTACATGCTATATATCTGCCATATATTTTATGAGTTATTCAAAAGTTAACTGAGAACTGATTAAAGGATGTTATCTGTAATTTACAGATATATTCTTTTGCCCAGCATCAATACAGTCACTTTTTATTTTTACGTTGTCTAAATGGAGGTATTGGACCTATTATACAGAATCATCGGGACCTGGGGCTTTCCGGATAATGGGTCTTTCCGTAGTTTGGATCTTCACACCTTAAGTCTACTAGAAAATCATGTAAACATTAAATAAACCCAATAGGCTGGTTTTACTTCCAATAAGGATTAATTATATCTTAGTTGGGATCAAGTACAACCAACTGTTTTCTTACCACAGAGAAAAAGGAAATCATTTTTAAAATTTTGGATTGTCTGATTATAACGGAGTCTATGAGAGACATCCTTTCCGTAATTCGGAACTTTTTGGATAACAGGTTTCCTGATAACGGATCCCATACCTGTATCTCTATAATTTATTGAAACTGGACATCGTTCTCTCACCATATTCATACTCCTCACAAACCCCAGTTTGGTGGCTGACAGTTATTACCTACATAACCCTTTGTTTTTTTATGAACATATCATCTGTTGTTGAGCATTTGCATTAAAATGTTAAGGTAAAGGACCGTCAAACAATACCAGATGTTTGTTGCTTATACTTAATACTAGATATATTATTTTAAATTGCATAAATCTGCTAAATTCCTAAATCTTGACATTAGTCTTACTACTTGCCCTTAGAACTGCACATCAGGGACATATAATAAAAAGTCTGATATTTACCCACATCTAGTTTTCCATGCCAACCTACCAGATGCTTGTTATGCAACAGGTGACCAATAAATGCTACCAGCTAATTGGTCACTAAGGGTTACTAAAGAAATAGCAAACGTAAGACGATTTATTACATGTTTTTATCACTCTATGATGACAGTTGTTTCTCAAAACAATAAAATCTCACTGTTGCTCCAGCATATAAAGTCTAATTATTTTGAAATGCTCAAAATAATATTGAAATGAATGAGACAGGTATTATTCTGCAATTGTACGCAAGAGCTATTACAAAAGAATATATTCTTGTTTTTATTTGCCCATGGCTTTGTTTTATGCTTTAGTATTTTAGCACATAATTATAAAACATAACTCAGAGTATTGTGGGTTGCAACCTCACACTGCCGTGATGCATTTCACCTGAAATAAACTGAAACATGGCCTTGTGATGCCTTCAAAACAGACAAGTAATTTTTTTTTCAAACTGATAATTTATTTAACATTCTCACAGGGAAATGCCATCTCTGTATTCATTTGGCCTGAGAACTGTTTTAAAAAAACCGAATACCTGTGTTTCTGGCACAATTGGGTTGCGGCTCGGAGAGGAACTGAAAAATGTTGATAGCGGAGAAGAGATTATGACAGGATCAGGCCTCACAAAACCACTCAGGTCACAACTAGGAATGCTGTTCTCTTCTGTCTTCATGGATAATGTGTCCAGTGCATAAAAACTGTTCCATGGCAGCCATACTGTCCTTTCTTGGCTCATAAATGGTGCTCGTTCAAAGTGAAGGGTTAGGGAAGATCCACCATTGGCAATTAAATCAAACCTAAAATGAACACGCTTGGTTAGTTTGCATACTGTAAAATTAATTCTAATCATTAATGTACTAAACGATTCGTTAAAGAACATTTCCATTCTCAGTTACAGGGAAATTATACCTAAAAAGCATGGTGTTAATATGTGAGCATATTATAATTCCTGAACAGCTGACATACAGATGCATAGACCTAATAAGAGTAAGTAGGGGTTAATGGCAGGTGAAAGTAATGGTAGAGTGAATGGAGTGTTGGAGTGAGAAAGAAGGGGTTGTAGAACTTAATGTGTTTATGAACACACTTGGATGGGTCAAAATGCATAGACATTGAATTTATTCTTTACCCACAATGCAGTGTTTCCCCAGTATTCAAGCCAATAGAATATAGCACAACTTGTGCACAAGATATCAGCACTGAAGCAAACGAGTTGCTGTTATTGAGTTGCAAATAGCATCATTTTAAGCAGGCAAATTTGTTCTGCACCAAAAGGTGATGATGTTTGTGATTTATTAGAAATGCAAAGGCAGCCCTGGAAGTAAAGAAACAGGGAAGGAGGAAGCTGTATCGATACAAGTAGTTTTGTCAATAGTTCTTTGCTCTTGCATTGTGTTCATAAACATGTTCAATGTTTGAACTGAAGAAGCCTCTTGGATGAGTGGTGAAACGTTTTCAAGAAAACTCTAAAAGTCCATTTGTCTTTTATATTATATTGCAAAATTAAAACATATTAGATATTGTTAAATATTAGATAATGTAACCTCAAAGCAGTGAGGTTATTATGTTATATAGATAGTATTACAGGCTACATCTATGGCTCAGCATTTAGCACTGTTAACTTCCAGCACCGGGGTTCTCAATTTAGTTCCAACCTGTGCTTTGTCTGCATGGGTTTTATATGTTCTCCCTGCATGAGTTTCTAATTTCCTCCTACTTAATATAATATACAAAAATAACTATTGGTTAAAATGAAAATCTGTATAAATGTATGCATGGCAGGAACCTTAGACTGTTAGCTCCTCTGGGACAGGGATTGACCAAATATGTCAGAACACTAATAATACTACTTATACAATAACAATTTATATACTCTCTTGAATTGGATTATGTGGCTAACAGATACAGGTATGGAGCCTGTTAATGCTCTGGAACTGAGACTATACGGATAAGGGTTCTTTCCATAATTTGGATCTCCATACCTTAATTCTACTAAAAATCATGTAAACATTAAACCCAATGAGATGTTTTGTTTTCAATATGGATTAATTTTATCTTATGTGGGATCAAGAAAAAGGTAGTATCTTATTATTAGAAAAAAATAAAAAAATTTAAAATTATTTGATTAAAAAGGAGATGTTTTTTTCATAATTTGGCACTTTCTGGTCAATGGACTCCATATTTGTATTTCTGTTTGGATAAGACACATTCAAGCATTTAATAAATGGGTGCTTATCGTTGAGCTGAAACTTGATTGAACTAAAATGTTTTTGTTATACAAGAGCAATAGGTCAGCTTGTAACCAGCTTGCCATTGTATTTGTTTCTATAAAGGGAGTGCTCAATGATTATCCAGTGCAATTCCCACCATTGCATTGTTGCTATTATTCCAACAAATCTGAAAGGAACGTATGGTTTATTGTGTTGATCAACATATGCCAGTTATCACTTCTCACAAACAACTATTACTTAATGATGCAAAATCAATCTACTCCCTTTTATTTCAGCTTTTTGGTTCCACTTCAATAATTATTTTGCTGGCTAAAGCTGAATGAAAGGAATCGTCAAAGCGAGTAATCATTATCTTCTTCCAATTGCTATGTTTCAGCCTAATTTCTAATAACGGCGGCTCGCTACAAAAGAGACTACAGTCATTTCAGTAAGTTGATTTAATGTAATCTATACTTTGAATATATTATCAGTTGCATTGTTCCGAGGCCCGACAGAAGATGGGCAGCCCCGCCCATTCACTGGATGAGTGACTGTTGAGAAGACAGAACCAACAGAAAAGAGTAAAATCCTTAGGAAATGTACAAATCTGATTGTGAAAAAATGATTTCAGAAGTACTATGCATTCCTGCTGCATGTATGTAGAAGTAAGAGTTGTTGGCAAATGTGATAAAAGGAAAAGTTTGATATTAAGGACTGATGAGCAGTGGCCCAAGACCACAGAGAATATGAATTTCATGTGCAAGGTTTATGTATTGAATATATGAGGATGATTATGATTGGAGAAAGAAGAGATTTGAGAGAGTGTGAGCACTTTATTCATGTTGGAAATTGACTAATCATTTTAATTGTGTTGCTTCAGCATCAAACATTTATAAGTTAATTATGAAATTATCACACACAGGTTGCTCTATAGCTCAGGGGTCCCCCAATTTTTTTTTTCCCGTGAGCCACATTCAAATGTAAAAAAAGAGTTGGGGACCAACACAATCACCAAATAAGTCCCTGGGGATATCAAATAAGTACTGTGATTAGCTAAATAAAAATGTTCACGTTCGGTGTCATTTTGACACTCCAAAGAGCAACATGTAAAGCTTAGAAACTTTGCATCAAGTGGTGGAAGAACCCCCTGTATACATGCGAGTTCTATTGTTTAGCCAAGCAGCACAAAATCAAGGACAGATATTAGCACAGAAAGTACAAAGAGTTGGAAGAACAACATAATACATACGTGCCGTCCTGTCGTGTTATGGTGTAGCCATACTTGGGATATTTTACAAATGATACGTTGACGCCCACAAGAGGGGTTCCATCTGTAGTCACCACTTGGCCTCTTATTAGGGACACAAGACTGTTTAAAGAAAATACATATAAATATATTACATACTAAAAATGATACATGATTTGATACACAGAATTTTAACCAGGAAATTTACTAGGATGACAAACAGGACCTGGCATTAGATTAAATATCCTGTAAAAGGTTTAATATACACAGTCTCTGGTAATAAATCAGTCTTTGTTGGTAAATATTCCCTTGCCTTACACGACACAGTATACATTTTCTCCAATATAACAAAGACCAGTAGGAAATGCTGTGTAATGCAATTGCGCAACTGATAGAGGAAATAGTTGACTTGTGCTTGATGGCATCATATATAGGTATATATATATATATATATATATATATATATATATATATATATATATAGGTATATAGGCAAGGCTGCCATGCAAAATGAGTGGGGATTGAGCAGGCTGGTCTGGAGTTAGGGAAAGTCAGGGCATGGCCAGGTTGGTATTAACCCATAAATGTATCTGGAGGGTGTGTGGTTATTGCTGTATCCCATCAACTGACAACGTTCCACATATTTTTGATGGGCAGTTCATGTGTTGTGTAGTCTAGAGTGATCAATTGAAACACAATGATATTACACCAATTTCTTAATTCCTAGTAGTACCACACATGGTGCAGTTTGGGTGACAACAGCTGGCTGTCTGCCATAGTCATTGTGGTTTCAATATTCCAGTCAACTTACAAAGAAAACTGAATTTCCTGTTATTGAGGGGTTTATGAAAGGTTATCATCCACCTCCTCTCTTAAGGGCAGGGGCACATGGGCAGATTTGAGGAGATTTAGTCGGCTGGGGTGACAATCTCCCCGAACTGCCTTCCGCCTGCTATAATGAGAAAACGCCAGCGCAATGGCACTCATGGTGCTTCGCTTTCTGAAGTCGAGGAAATTCGGGCGACTTCGGAAATTGAAGCGCCCCGAGTGCATTGCCTCAGGCGATTTTTCATTTTAGCAGGGGGAAGGCAGACTAAATCTCCCCCAGGGAGAAGCAACTAAATCTCCCAGAATCTGCCCGTATGCCCCTGCCCTAACACACTATTGCCCAATGAACCAGTATCTATTCTCTATTTCAATTTGCCTTTTAACACAGGAACACATTTCTTGTATGGATTCAAATTAGCATTGTCCATTAAAACAAGTCAATATCAGTTACTATCTGACAGAAAGGAAACTTTACCTTCTGTTCAGAAAAGATGTGTCCTTATTTCCTCTTTTTATGGAAAAAAATACATGTACTGGATACCTGGATCCATTAACGCATGCTAATGTTTAGCAACTAGATAATTGCAAGAACAGCATTTAGTTGTATTACAATATTAAATTACTTTCCTCCCTCTATAATTACAAAACATTGAATACATCAGCAAAGATCATTTGATACAATCATCCATTACAGCAATGTTTCTTAATCATTTTCTCGGGGGACCCACATTAATTTGAGGAATCTGCTTTGTGACCCGAAAATTGATTTAAAACGATTTATGCACCTTTTACTAACTGTTTTCTTCTATTGGGAACAATTTTACAATATTAAGGGGCATCATTGAGACCCACACAAAACAGTATAACCTCTAGGTTAAGAATATCTTCATTGTTGTGGGTCTATATTGATAGCTAATGGTAACCACTGGCAAATTCTTTTTAACAGAGTCATGCTGTGAACAACATTAGTTCTCAAATTAATTCCACACTGTAAAGAGCTGCTCGCCTATAGGCATAATAATGAAAAATAATGAAAAATAATAAAGCCCCCCCTGACTTGGATTCTGTTCTAAAGCTAGCCTTGGTCACTTGAACCCTGGCCTTGAGGGCAGAGCCACCTGTTCGGCTGTAAGAGCAGTTATTTGTTTTTCTGTGCTATGGAGCAATATTTCTATGCTTTCCCACCACTAACTCCTTTTTTTACAAGTCTATAAAAACCATGTGATCTTTTTGTCCAGGGATCTAACTCTTTGGGAGTTCAGAATCCATGGAGCTTGTGCCAAAGTGATTGTCGATAACTGAATTTCCACAACAGTAACAACATTAGAACTAAAATGGCAAAAACAAGTTAGGCTGAGAGGAAAATGGGCAAACCCCATTTTTAAATCAAAGATTGTTTCTACAGCTGATGTTTAACAGTGTTTTTTATGTATCCTTTAGCTTTGCCTCTGTGTCCAGAAACTGTTACAGGGTTCCACTAATGCAGTTACCATTGTATTTTTTATTAAAGCCTACCTTGGTTGAACAGTCTTTATTCTTAGGGGGTTATTTACTAAACTCCGCATGCAAAAATCACAAAACATTTGAAAATCCGGTATCTCAGACCTGTCAAGGTTGCATATAAGTCAATGGGAGAAGTCCCAATGATTTTTTCATGTGCGCTGGGTTTCGTGCAATACCACAAAGTTTTCATTTATCTGCTTTTCATTCGCACATCTAACCAACTTCCACCCCCAAATAAGAGCCATTGATGATCAGTGTCGTATATAAATTGGATGGACCAAGCAAATGGAAGCCTCCTGAAATAAATTTTTTTGTTAATTGTAGGTTAAGTGCAGGCTGCTCATATGTAGGAGGATCATATCCCATGCCATTGAGAGCAATTCCACTTTTAGGAATAAGTGAATATAAAAAAGGGTATATAACTTGCAGTTGTTCCAGGCCCTCTTAGTAGGGCCAGCACCAGAGTTTGGGAACTTCTCTACTTAGTGTGTGGTTCAGAATATTTATGCTACATAACTGAAACTGGACACTAATAATTGTGGGATCTTTTGTCAATGTTTTGTAGACACAGTGAAAACATCTTTCACTCCACAGGAGACATATTACCTTGTTTTAAACCATGACTTGAATTCTAGTAATTATCACCTGGACAGCAAAACTATAGAGACTACCTTTCCTGCAAAAAAAGGCCATTGCTTTAGGAAATAGCAAAACCACATTATTTATTATTACTAGTAATATAGAGGGAATATTGGTTGGGGGTAAGCCCTTATACAGCTCCCATTGACATAGATACTTGTTTATATTCACTTGTTCTTTGCAAAATTGGAATTGCTCCCGATGATGTGGGGACTTGGATATAATTCTCCTACCTAGCCTGCACTTCACCTATCATTAGCATAAAAATACAAATCAGCGTAGGCTAGGTCCATCCAATTGTTGTCATTTAGATGCTTCACTGATCATCAATGGCCTTTTTTTGGGGCGGGGGGTGGGTTGTATTTATATGTGCAAATGCAAAGCAGATAAATTACAGTATTGTTTCTTGCAGAGTTAGAAATTGGCAGGTATACTGCCGCCTCCTATCTGGGTTTTAATAGTTCTGAGGTAATTTGGTAGACAAGGAGATTCTTGACACTGCAAATTCCTGGACTGGCTCCCAGCTTTAAAACGAAGGGATCAAAATTACCTCCATCTCACCAAGGATAATAGAATCCCTGCCAGCGCCTGGAAATCAATCCCCTGCATTTAGCTTCTTTCTCGCTTATGCCTTCACTTATTCACCATCAATCAATACTATAGCTGAAATAATAGTGTAATCTTAGCACATCTGTCTTAATTGTACGCATAGATGTTCCTTTAATTCCCTCTTAGTGGCAACATCCAGCACTAGCAAGGTTGCAGTTCACTGGGAGTAAGGACTACATAAAATATTCTATCACCATTACATTTTTTAAAAAAAAAAAACATTTTATATACCTTCCATTCTGTCTTCTCGCAGAATATTCTAGGAACACTATTCACCGTTCTCTCCTTAGAAATGAAAACTATCAATTTCTGTTACTTTCTTCCAGGAGTTAAGTAGAAGTTGATGGTGGAGGAAAGTGTCTTGCTAGGCTATTACCAGCTTTAACAGGTCTTAATGGTCTCTAGAGGTTCAGCTGATCTCAATTGACCTTGATCAGCAGCTCGACAGATTCAAAGGCCGCTGCAGGATGTCTCATAACTACGATAAAGTCCATCTAAAGCACTTGCGGCGGTATTATCAAGACCCTCGTTGTCTTGTGCGTTGATTCTTTTTGGTAGCAGTGATAAACAGCTTTCAATAATGTACAGGCAAAGGCCTCAGGGGCAATATCTTTCGGAACACTACACTCTAGACTTTCGTTTTCAGCAACCCCCAATACCGTTAAAAGGTGCATTTTATCGTTCTTTCAATGTTAGCAATAAAAATTAGTTTCTATGTGTTTTTTCTCATTACCTGGCAGAAAATGTAGATCGACTTAAAGGTATAGCCCTATAAAAGAAATTGCTTCAGTGGGAAACAGAGGCATTTAATGGTAACATGGTGCATTCAGAGGCCTTTGTCTAGGACCTCAAAAACAAACACACTTCCCCTGCTGCTGGATGCTTTCCTATTAAATCTGACAGCAGAGGTAGGGGGTCCCTCTAGTGGCATGTGGCAGTAGTGCCGTCATATCCGCTAATGCCATGTGCCACACCCACTGGACCTGAATACGCTACTGGGTTCATTTGCAAATCTAATAGGTGCCTAAAACAGCAGCACAAAAGTGTCGCTGCCAAATCAGCACAGCTAGCTAGTTGCTATGAGACAGACATAGACAGCAGTCCATTTTTTTTAACTAGGTATGATAACATCCCTTTACAATTTGAAAGCAAACAAGAGATTTCCCAAAACCAAGTGATTGTAACTAAATAATATAAACCTGTCAACAATTATCTCTAATTTATCCGCTGCAGTCAGGCTAATGAAAACACAATTCGGAAATTTATAGTTGAAAACACTCCTGGGAATTCAACCCAAATTCACTACTTCTATTAGACTCACATATGTTAGTGTTCTAATCCATTCAGCAGCAACAAAACGCAATGGGAATCAAAAGTAAAACACGCTACAATCAAGGGAAAACTTGGTGAATAAAGGGCAGGTCCATGACCTTTTGTGTCACATAAGCTTAAAGTTTAATGTCATCTAGCCCAGGATTTATTTGCATCTCCGGCATCAATAAAATATCCTCATATCTCATAAGATGGATAAGTTGCATTGGCCCTGGTGCAGGCACATGATGGAGCGGATTTCAGCACGGAAATGCTCCAGTATTTGGCACTGAAATCTGCTCCATGTTCTTGCACCCTGACTTACACAATAGCTGTTTGGAGTGTACGGGCACTAGCCGAAATGCTGATTGGTTTCCTTGATGAGGTCCTGCCAAATAGGGATGAAGGTGTAGTCTTTCTCTCCATAAAGAGAGTTCATTGTTTTGCTTGGTTTTTGACAAGCACAAGGATGATGTCTGACAAGGCATGTCCCCTTTCACATGCTTTGCCATGAAACTCTCAGCATGCAAACATTTACTGAGTGCATGTACACATATTGTTTTTATTCATAAATTTGAGAGTTGGGGTAACATGTACTGTATAGTATATAACACAAGCCATACATATGTGCACCAGTGGTGCAGTTTTTTACCTGCGGGATGAGTGATAGATTTATACAAACATACATCCGGCAGAGCATTCCACAGTCTCACAACCATGACACAACCATTTAGATCACTTCCCCTAATGTAAAGGGGAGGCCTCTGCTTTGTGCCTAGAGTACCTCTCATTTGCCGTCTATGTATATAAAGACATATATATATATATCCAACGTTTCGGCTCCGCACAGAAGCCTTCGAAGGCTTCTGTGGAGCCGAAACGTTGGATCACCAATAAATCTCCACTTTCATTTGAATTATTGACTTGATGTATTTCCTTGGAGTGCTGTCAATCCCTGCATTTTGTCTACATACTTCTCAGACTAGCACCCAGGTTTCTGCATACTAATGGTTGTGCATTCCATTCTGTTTTGATTATATATATATATATATATATATATATATATATATATATATATATATATATATATATATATATATATATATATAATGCACAATTTAATCCCAGCACTCCAATATATAGTCCCCTGAGAAAAATAGTTTTTGCACAACTTAACTGTACCATCTAATACAAAAGAGACAAAGTTTGTACATGCTAAACAAAGAGAAAAGCAGGTATGGTCTTGAGGACTATATATATATCTATATCTATATCTATATCTATATATATATATATATATATATATATATAGATAGATAGATAGATAGATAGATATACTCAAGAAAATGCTGCTGCACACCAGGATTTATTGTGAAAAAAATTAGTCCTTTATTTGTTCGACGTTTCGGTCCTCACCATGGACCTTTATCAATATATAATTATATATTATTATTAACATATATTAATATTATATATATATGTATATATTAGTGATGGGCGAATTTGCGCCGAAAAATTTTGCGAATTTCGCAAAACGGCGAAAAATTCGCGAAACAGCGCCGGCATCTCGTTTTTGACGCCGGCGCCCGTTTTTCGACGCCGGCAAATTTTTCCCGCGAATTTTCGCAGGCGTTTTGCGAATTTATTCGCTGCCGCCGAATCGCGACTGGTGAATAAATTCACCCCATTGAGGGTTGAAACGTCGATTTAATAAAGCCTTTTACTGCATTAAGTCCCTAGAGTGCAACAGCATTTTTGTAAATGTTTAATTTAAATGATATCACTGTTAGCACCAGGGCATTAACTCTTTTCAGTGTGTGCAGCAGCCCTACGGACTATATATATATATATATATATATATATACAGATGCAGCCACTTTGGTTTGTCTGTTTGACACAGAATAACTAAACACAGATATCCCATTTATCTCATTTAACACAGAAAACTGTGACACAACATCCCATCTAATTAAAGCATTCACCATTGTGAACAATGGTGCTTTGGTATGCTAATGAAAAGGTTAAATGCATTAAATGAGTTAAGATAACTTTAGATAACACAGTTTCTTCAATTAACTCTGAGTCATGACGCATTTAACTCACAAATCCAAGTGGCTTCATCTGTATATATATATATATATATATATATATATATATATATATATATATATATATATATATATATATATATATATATATATAGACTAGAGTCATAACTTACACTCCACGCACATTTACTTATAAAAACAAAGCTCATGAGTTAATTGTTCCATTCTGTTTACCAGTTAAGTTGCACATCTCTGCACATTTTCCAGCTAATTAATAACATTCCTATGGATTGATGCCCAAACCGGCACTGCAAAAACAAATTCTTAACAGGAATTCCATACAGATGTCAAAGTATGATTTTATCCCTTTATAAACAAGATAGTACTTTATCAGGTTTATCAGCCACCAACTGACGCTGCAAATGCCCAAATCCTTCTCAGTATAGGAGGTCACACACATTTCTCCATTTAGTGCAGCATGAGGATTGGTGTTTTTTTTTGCCCAAGTGCATAAGCTTGCATTTGTCTTACTTTCCAGTTTGCTGCCCAGTTCAAATCACAATGCAAAGTAGATTTATTGCATGTTGCATGAAACCTATTGTCTCGCACAATTTAGTATCATCAGCAAACACAGAGACAGTACTTACAATGCTTAACTTGAGGTGATTTATGAATAAATTAAAAAGCAATGGACCAAAGACAGACCCCTGAGGGATTTCACTAATACCACTGGTCTAACTAGAAACATTCCATTTATCAGCGCTCAAAATCTATGTTTTAGTCATTTCATTTTTCCAAGCAAAAGTATTATGTTACATTGAAGAGAGAATTAGGAAACACAACGCCAAAAAATGAATATTCCTAGAAATGTTGTATTTTACTTGGCAAATTTTCTTTACCGGCAGAGAGGCTCAGAAACTTCTAGTACAGGTATGGGACTTTGGGTTTTCCGGATAAGGGATCTTTCTGTAATTTGGATCTTCATCCCTTAAATCTAATAGAAAATCATTTAAACATTAAATAAACCCAATAGGCTGTATATATTGTTGCATATTGTAGACTTTAAATAAATCCAATAGAATTGTTTTTGTTTCCAATAAAGATTCATTTTAACTTAATTTTTAAGTTTGGATCAAGTACAAGGTACTGTTTTATTATTACAGAGAAAAAGTAAATTATTTTTAAACATTTGGATAATTTGGATAAAATGGAGTCTATGGGAGATGGTCCATAATTCTGAGTTTTCTGGATAATGGGTTTCCTGATAATGGATCATATACCTGCAATTATCCAGACTTTCTATGCTGTATGTAGGGTTTTTCTATCTTGGATCCTGGTCCATCTTTGGAGTGTCAGTGGCACTGCACATGCTCAGTTTGTATAGAAGAAGATTTAGACACAGGAGTGAAGAGGAGCCCGTATAATGGAATTCCATTAGAGCAGCTGGTAAGAGTTGTCACTTGTGGTTAAATCTGCACTAGCACAGGGGACAAATCTCCCAAAAATGACTTATAACATTAAAATTGCCGCAAGCCATTTTTTGGGAGATTTGCGGCAGGGCAGATTTCATGATTGATGATAAATCGTTCTGTGTTCCATCACCCTTAAGGCCAATGCCCAAACCTTTGTGCACTTTTGCCCTCCTTTTTGTGCATGTATGTTATTCACCCACTTAGATTGCAAGCTCCATGGAGCAAAGATTTGCTTCTGCTGCCCCCCGTATGTACTTGCCTGTATTGTAAAATTGTAAACCAGTGCATATTCTAGTGGCACTTCACAAATAAAATAATACATTTCTACACACAAGCTTGGAATTTATTAGTGAGACAGCCTCATTCTAGAACTCATTGGAGTAAGCATATACTATCAGGTATGTCAACTTATCAAGTGATTAGTAAAATCCCACATTATATGGTTTCTTTTAAACCTATTTTGCAAAATTTACATTAAATTGCATTAAAGGAAATCAAAATGAAAACCCACACAGATTCAACTACTAAATAAATAAATATTGGCTTGCCAACTTTTGAAAAATATAATACTGGGTGGGGCTGTAAAGGGGCATGTCTATTAAATATGAGGCAGAGTTGTGACACAATCAGGCTGGGTCCTGACATCATAAACAAGTTGGGTCCTGACATAAACAAGTTGGGTTCTTACATCATCAGATAAACGGCAAGTGAATTTAGTGAGTAGGATGGGTGTTTGTGAGATAAAGGGAGCTGGGAGAGGAACTCAGAGGTGGGCCAGGGGGTGGAGTACATTTTCAGTAAATTTCTGTCCTTTTGACACCAAAACTTATTGTACATCCATGCTTGGATGTGTTAAATGTCCAAAATATGTATGACATGCTTTGAAAATTTAATAAAAACACTTTGAAAAAAAAAAAAAAAATTTCTAATACTGGCCTTTGCTGGTATTTTACCAGATAGGCCGGTGAAATACGATCTGTGGGCAATCCTATGACTGGTAAACACATGATATACTAGTGCTGAATTTATGCCCTTCCAGTAAATGTACAAGCACTGTAAATATTCCGTTTTGGGTAACTTGTTTTTGCTGTAGGAAAGCCACCCAATAATTTTGTCAATGAATTATGCAGGGGACTTCTGTAGAAAGTGATAAGATGAAACATTTCACAAAAGTACTCAAAGGTACTTCGAACAGTAAAACCAAAAAAAAAATGCCTTTTATACTACTTTAAAGTGTTGCCCTGGTGTAAAACTGATGTGCTTCAGAAACACTTCTACTGTGTATATGAAAAGATCCTGCGTAGCAAAGGCAGCATTTGAAACAGGGCTAAATGGCACAGTCTCAATAGCAGATAAGCTCTGTAGAACACCATTATATTCCCCAGAGCTTTTCTGCTGTGTAACCTGAGCCTTTTCTCCTGGATGCTCCCATGACTACACAGCAGCCTATTTATATTCTAATGTATAATTATAGTAGTGTTTCTGAAGCACCCGCCAGTTTTGCCAGTGTAGAGAACCGTACATTATATCTGAATTACTTTAAAACACTTTTTGGTATTTGTGTTCCTTTCAAAATAATCTCTAGAAACATACATGCTGTATCAATGAACTGCATGGCTTGTTCTCACTACCCCAATCCAGTCTCAAAAGTAACATGCAGCCCACGGTTACTCTTGTGACAGCTTGAGAGCATTGGAATAATGCAAATTGGATATATCCTGAGAAAATAAAATAAATTGCCTAAACTGATATACAGGTATTGGACCTGTTATCCAGAATGCGCTGGACTTGGTGCTTTCCGGATAACGGATCTTTCTGTAATTTGTATCTTCATACCATAAGTCTACTAGAAAATCATTTAAACATTAAATAAACCCAATAGGCTGGTGTTGCTTCCAATAAGGATTAATATCTTAGTTTGGATCAAGTACAGACTACTGTTTTATTATTACTAATGATTATTAATCATTTGGGTTATTTGGATAAAATGGAGTCTATTGGAGACAGCCTTTCCGTAATTCGGAGCTTTCTGGATAACAGATTTCCGGATAATGGATCCCATACCTGTACACGTGAGGAATTTATTAAAAGACCTGCAGTTATTCAGCTATTACAGGGCAGGGAGCAAGCGTGCAAAAGCATGGCAGTTTCAACAATTTTTTGCACTTTGCACCCTACCCTCCACTGGTTACTGATCCCGAACTATTAACGCTTTCGATTTCCTACCTGCTGTTAAAGGGGTTTTCGCCAGGAATTATGTGCGTGCTGTCCTTCCCCACTAAAAGTTTGATTCTGTCGTAGAAAGATTTGACAGTGGGCGAGTCTGTCTGGCTTTGCTGAATGATATCGAGAGGGTCACGGGATCCACGGCACAACAAACTTGATTGGCAGGTTGACTGGAGACAGCAGTCTGGGTCCAAGCAATCCACAAGCCCATCTGCAAAGAGGAAAATGAGCAAATGAGTAACTACAGCAGACACGCTCGTTTGGAAATGAATGGACTTGATTACATTCCGTTTATATATATATATATATATATATCCTGGTCGGGCACAAACATTTTAGTTAAGCAATGACATTTGCAGTCACATATAAAAGCGTTACACCTTTTTGCACCAAAATTTAGAGCAGTACATTTAAAAAAAAAAACCAAACAGAGACAGCTATATAATTAACTGTTTGTGTTCTGTTATAAGTTCCTTTCCCCGGGTTTATAAGAGCCTTGAGATGAAAGTGAAGCGAAAATTGTTATAATACGTGTCATGTATATTTTTCTCCTTTCTTAGAAGTATTAAGGTGCCAACGGTATGTAACAAGTGCCAGCGTCCGTGTTAGAGCTTATGCTATTTTATTATCTCCTTTTTAATACCACACCGTACCTGTCCCGTTACGCTCTCCCGTGTCTATTAATATGTGTGAAACTATTATTTTTTTGTAATGACCCCATCACCAGAAATGATAATAGGCTTCTAGAGGTGAGCACTTTGTGCAGACAAGCTGAACTATAAATTGGCACACCAATCTCCCAGTGGCCTGTCAGTCAGGAGAATCACATCTTTGTGCCAGTGAGACCCCTTGGAAATAGTCTGACATTGCAATCTCCACTAAATTACCCTGTCACTGCCAATCTTACAGTTATCTTGCAAACAATCAAGCAAGCAATCAAACTTCTCAGAACTGCCAGTTCAGGGCCTGGAAGGTTAGAATGTCTACATTCAATAGCAGTAAATAAAGCATATCATTGTTTTGCCATTCAATAAAAACTTTGACTTCCCCTTTTTACCCTTACAATTGGTATCATCTTATTCCTTTCAAGGGACATTTTTCTTGTTCATGTTGGGGGCCAAAATACCTACTTGATATGATAAATAGAATATACTATCAGTTTATCATCCAGGATATTACAATGCAGGGCAGCCATCAGGGATGGAAAGGGGGGAGAGTTGTAGGGGGCCTGAGGGTAAGGGGGGCCGGCCACGCCACACTTACTTGATTAGCCAGGCCCCCCATCTTTCTGAGAGCTGCTGACTTCGGGAAGGCATGGACGTTTAAGGGGCCCTGGCCACCAATTTTCTCATAATGTGGAGGGGGGGCCCTGGCCACCAATTTTTTTTTTCTCATGTGGGGTCCTAGCCACCAATATTTTTTAATGGGGGGCCCTGACCACCAATATCTTTTTATTAACATGTGGGAACCCTAGCCACCAATATTTTTTTTGTTTTTTTACTGTGTGCTGGGGGGCGGACCTGTGGGGTGGGGAGGGCGGACCTGTAGGTGGGGCTTGCGGTGGGTGCAGCCCAGGGGGTCCTGGAAATTTTGTCGTATGGGGCCCTGCGATTTCTGATGGCGGTTCTGCTACAATGTCTGGGGTTGTTAGCAATTAGAATTACAATAATTCCCTATAAACAATGCCCTACTGAAAACGATGTATTTTGTTGCAATAGCAATTACAAATCATACTTGGCTGAGATGCAGCTGGGTTATTTTTATGTCAAAGCCATGAAACAAAATATATTTTATGCTAGGGGGCGGATTTACTAGAGGGCGTAGTGACTAACGCTAGCGAAAATTCTGGGGTAACTGGCTTCCCCCCTGCATTTCCTACCATATGGCACATAAACTATACACTGGGCTCATGTGTAGGACATTATAACAACTCTATTTTATTTTATTAAGGTCCCCTGGGCTTGTGTAGTGTAATGTATTTACTGCAACACATGTCCATTGAAATTTAACTTCCCGCCGTATGCAAATGAGGCAACGCTAGCGCAACTTCGCTTTGCTTGCTGCAGTAACGCTAGCGCAACTTCGCCAGTGTTCGGCGCCCTGGACGCAACTTCGGATTTTAGTGAGTTAGCCTTGTCCTGGCGAATCTATGCTTGGTGAAGTGTTGGGATGTAAGCAAAGCCGTTGCTGGCAAATTTTCGGAGGTTAGTAAATTTGCCCCTAAGTTTGCACAGGAGCAGTAACCCATAGCAGCCAATCAGTAGGTAGCATTAACTGGTCACCCGTTTCAAGGAGCAAATGTTAGGCACCCCCAAGTGATTGTAGTTACTTACCTGAAACTCCGGTCCGGTGCTCCTCTCAGCAGAAATCTGCTTTTTTTTTGCATTTTGGAGGTTTTGGAGGTTTTTTTCTACCTCGACTAAACTCACGTTTTAAAAAAACCACCAACATTACTTGTTTATTAAAAGATCCACATATTTAAAACACAAACGAATAAATGTGCGGAACAAATCCAAATAAGAAACCGAAAACCTTGAAACTCTCATTTACACTGAAAGTTCCGTGTGTTTACAAGCGAAAAACTCTAGAACCTTGAAATAACTAAATATTTTACAATTTGTTAAGGACAGCTCCCATGGCTTCTACACAACCTTCCCAGGTTTTGGATGGCATCATTTTATATCAGAGATTTTTGTGGTTTTTACACTTAATAAACATCAAAAATGTTGTGTTATAAAACCATTCTTTATGGTGATTTCAGCCCCTACAAAGAGCAGTATTCACCTTCTTCATTCGTGCCCGGAACCCTTGTGTCAGCTCCAGCAAGAATCCGCGACACAAGGGTTCTGGATGTGAATGAAGAAGGAGGATATTGCTCGTGGTCAGGCCCGGATTTGCGGCAAGGCTGCATAGGCCCGGTCCTAGGGCAGCAAAAAAATAGGGGCGGCATGCCGCCCAGCCGCATTATGGGGACGCGTGCCCATATTCAATTACAGCAGCTGCGCCAGCGTTTTTTTTGCTGGCACGCTGGGAAGGGGAGGTGAGGTGGGGTGGGCGCTAGGACCGCGCGGCCACCTGGTTGGACCGCGCGGCCTAGGGGCGCCCCTCATTGAAATCCGGCGCTGCTCGTGGGAGGGGCCGAAGTGTATAAAATATTTTACACTTAAGGTGAGTTTTATCTGAAGAATCTTGGAACCTATTGTCTTGACTCAGGGTTTTATTTTTTAAACAATGTTGCAAAAGTCTTAGTTCCCCAGCAAAGATAGGTCTGTTAATCAGCTGACTTGTCCTATATTATTATCAACATTTTTTTCCCGATTCGCACCAGCCACCCGTGCCCGACTTCCGGGTCTTTTTATAGACCAGCCCCGCAATGTGCAAGGTGCATGTCTATAAAAACTCAAACCGGAAGCCGGCATTTGGAAGGTCGCGGGCGGGGAGAGCAGTAAGAGGAGCTCAACCCTCACCCGCCAGCGACCCAGAATGGAGTGTGCGAGGTCTGGCAGAACCCACCCAGATAAACCCTGAGTCCCGCGGGTATCAGGTAGGCCCGCATATCGCTAATACACAAATAACAGAAAAACCACAGAAAAACTGTAATGAATGTAAGTTGCTTAGAATTATGTTTTCTTTTATGAGGCAGAAAATAATTTTTTGGGTTCACATTCCCTTTAAATGGACATGCATGTGAATACGTCACAGGTCATTTGTAAGTAGATTTTTTTTTTTTTTGTTTGGTTTTCTTTTCATTGCAAGAAGTTAAAATGGCAAATTAATCACATGTAATAGCACATGTCTATCTTATGCTGCTAATTTAAGGACAATGTACAATAGATTCAGTGAGGCATATGCAACTTGTTAAAAGCATTCATAGAAATTGCTATTCAGCTTTGCAAAAGAGATGAAATCACTCGTGACACTCGCCGGTCAGTGAGAAAAGTGCAGAAAGAATCTCAGGATAATTACAGCCCTAACCACTTTCTTCTATGAGCTTGGCCGCTGACACAATTAAAGCCCAAATACCAAATCAAGAGAAATTCAGCAAGGGGGTAATTTAAAAATGTGCATAACAATCTTCCTATTTCCATACGCATCTGGGAAATAAATAGATTTGACAGGGATAAGAATTGCACTTGGTAAAAAAAAAAAAAATTTTAAATAAATTACATAGTGAATACATTTATGCGACATCAGAAAACAGCTGTTCCCTTCAGCAATATTATCTAGGTACCTTTATATGGTGTTATCATCAATAGGGTTACCAGACAGACTTGTAAATTACTACTATTTCACACCTGTGATTACATTGTAAGGAAGGCTGGAGAAACTCATATTAGTCAACAACATATGATGTAAAGAATATACTTTCTGGAATAATCCCTTCTCCGTACATGAATGAACTGACATAATGAAGTAGAAATATTCCTAGAATAAGGGGAGAGTGTGCAATTAGAACAGTGTCCACAGTACAGGTATGGGACCTGTGATCCAGAATGCACGGGACCTGGGGTTTTCCGGATAATGGATCTTTCTGTAATTTGGATCTTCATACCTTAAGTCTACTAGAAAATCATATAAACATTAAATAACCCAATAGGCTGGTTTTGCTTCCAATAAGGATTAATTATATCTTAGTTTGGATCAAGCTCAAGGCACTGTTTTATTATTACAGAGAAAAAGGAAATTCTTTTTAAAAATTTGGATTTATTTATCATAATGGAGTCTATGGGAGATGGCCTTTCCGTAATTCGGAACTTTCTGGATAATGGGTTTCCGGATGAAAAGCATCTGTTAAGCATTTTTCTTACCTTGGTATCAAGCATGGCTTTTACTCGATGGACTAGTGCATATATCCTAAATAGAGGGCTACAAGAGGCATCATGTGACTCTTCCCACACCTACTCGTAAGGCAACTTCCGGTGACTTCAGAAAACGAAGTACTCAGAGTGCCATATCGCCGGCGATTTACATTCTAAATGGTGGGAGGCAGTTCGGGGAGATTAGTTGGCCCAAAGAAGAGTAGATATGTCGCCGGCTCTCCCCTTAAGGGTAGGACTACAAGGACGTTTTCGACGCGCTGCAACAAAACGGTAGTGACTAATTGCATGCGACGGAAACAAGGTAAGTGAATGCATTGTCAGATGAAGTCGTAGTGTTGACCCGACGCTACTGTCAGATGCAGACGATACACGCTGCGTCTGCATCCGATACACGCTGCGTCTGCATCCGACAGTCGCGTTGCATCAACGCTGCGACTTCATCCGGCATTTCTAACTCTTACCTTATTTCGGTTGCATGCGATTTGTCACCGGCGCTTTATCGCAGCGAGTCAGTTCTGAAAACTTCTGTGTAGTCCTACCCTAAAGTAGACCGGTATAGAAAGGCTACTATATAGTTTTAATAGTGAAGGTGACACTAAACATAACTGTGTTTTAAACATAAAACTAAAAACATTGCGGCCAAATATAAACACCATTTATTCTTTTTTTTAGAGAACTTAAAATGCCCATCTTAGGCTGTAGCTTGTATTGGTTAAATACCAATAATGCATCAACTTACATTAATTCTATTAGCATTTTTAAAATAGAGTAATTTATATCAGTTAATTCCAGCAGGCCCACAATGACTCTCTCTCATGTTATCCTTGGTTGATATCCTGACTGTCTACTTTGGGTCTAATCTTCAACTTTTGGTCCTCCAATTGTTACACTAAAATTGCACAGCGCTGCATATACTTATTTTACACAGCTTTTTACATAATTTTTTCCCGCAAGATTTAATTTCCGCAGCATATTTAATATGCGTCTATATGTTTTCAGGGCTTCATTGTGGGCAACAGTCAAATACAGGATTGGGATCCGTTATCCTGAAACCCGTTATTTAGAAAGGTCATCTCCCACAGACTACATTTTATCCAAATTTTTAAAAATAATTTCTTTACTCGCAGTAATAATAAAACAGTACCATATATTGATCCAAACTAAGATATGAATAATCCATACTGACGGCAAAACATTCCGAGTGGGTTTATTTAAATTATTTTAAATTAATTTCAGTAGACTGATGGTATGAATATTCAAAAGATAGAAAGAGCCATTATCCAAATTCCCCAGGTCAAGAGCATTCTGGATAATAGGTCCAATACCTGTACTAATCTACAATTCCCTCAAAGCTCTGCTTTGAGGTCAGGATTATTTAAAACTTTTTCTTTCTTTCTTTCTTTCTTTCTTTCTCTTTCTTTCTTTCTTTCTTTTTCTCTTTCTTTCTTTCTTTCTTTTTCTTTCTTTCGTTCATTCTTTCATTCTTTCTTTCTTTCATTCTCTTTCTTTCTTTCATTCTTTTTCTTTCATTCTTTCTTTCTTTCTTTCTTTCTTTCTTTCTTTCTTTCTTTCTTTCTTTCTTTCTTTCTTTCTTTCTTTCTTTCTTTCTTTCTTTCTTTCTTTCTTTCTTTCTTTCTTTCTTACCAAGGAGTCCACTCTGTCTATGATCCAATGGAGTACTCTTGTTTATAATTTAACTGGGGATGTACCGAATCCAGGATTCGGCCAAAATTCTCTTTTTTTCAGCAGGATTCGGATTCCGCCAAATGAATCCAAAAGATCACGTCACTTTTCGTCACATAACCAAGAAAGTTAAAAATGTTTTAGCCGCACGATGTTCAGATGTTCTCTTTCCCCCTTGTTTCACTAATTTACATATGCAATTAGGGTTCAGGTTCGGTATTTGGCCAAATCCTTCACAAAGGATTTGGCCGAATCTTCAAATAGTGGATTCACTGTATCCCGAAATATAACCTACCGCCATTCCATTAAAGTGCAAACTATAGACATTCATGCATCTTTGCTAATTTGCGGATATTGTTTCTAAAACCTAGTTAGGTTAAGTTTCCCTAAGGATGAATTTGAAAATCGCTGCTCTAAATTATCACTAGCAAAAGAAAAAGTGTGCTTAAGCATCCATGGCTTAACTCAAGGGAACAATATTGAATATTCAAGGGTGAATAATCTGTAAACGATCTATAAGAATAGGAGAATGAATCTTTTTTAGCAGCTTGTCAATTTGCTGGACTGTATTGGCTGCAATCAATTTATACACAAGTAAGCTGCTGGAAAATGCAGAAAGTTCCTCTTAACTCTTTAATGGCCATTGAGAAGAATAGTTCTACTTTGCACAGTCTGCTTAAAACGTCATTCACTCAGACTTTGCTCTGTTTCACTGGAACCAAATCAGAAGCTGAATTCCAGGAATAAGTTTATTTGTAGGCTGGAAGGGTCTGTTCCCAATATCCAACATCCGATTGTCATAGAGAAACATGGAAAATAAAAGTCTTTTTAAAAAACCCTCAACCAACATTGAGATTTAATGGTCAGGAATAGAGGGTGTTTTTCTACTGCAGGTTAAGCGATCCACTATCCAGAGTCTATTATTCCACAGACTCCATTTTAATCAAATAAATAAAATATGTAATAATTATTTCCTTTTTCTCTGTAATAATAAAACAGTACCTTGCACTTCATCCCAACTTAGATATAAGTAATCCTTATTAGAGGCAAAACAATCCTACTGGGTATATTAATCTTTATATGATATTTTAGGAGACGTTAGGTATCCAGAAATACCCCTTATCCAGAAAAACCCAGGGCTCAAGCATACACACACATGGAATCCATTATCCAGAATGCTCATGACCTTTAGGGATAAGAGGTCTTCCATAATTTAAGCAAAAACAAAAGTAGGGAGAGACTTACGTGTTTCGTGCCAAGGGTGGGCACTTACTCAGCCTATGAGTAAGTGTCCACCCGTGGCTCGAAACGTGTCAGGCTTATTTCTGTCTTAAATAAAGATTTTCTACTTTTTAAACATCATCTGTGCTCCTCTTTTTCACGTAACAGTAAGTCTCTCCCTACTTTTGTTTTTGCTTGACTTTACCAAATTATATGGCCCTTGGACTGGGGGCTGTTTTTGGGATGCGACTACTGGGTATGTTTTTTTTTTTACCTTTTTTTTTACTTTATTTTTTTTACTTTTTTTGGAACTCTTTATTATTGTTCAAATAAGTAGAACTACACACCACAATAATAGAGTATCTTCCATTATTTAAATCTCCATACCTTAAGTCTACAAAAAATGATTTAAACATGAAATAAACCCAATAAAATAGTTTTGCCTCCAATGAGGGTTAATTATATCTTTTTACAGAGAAAAAGGAAATCATTTTAAAAAATCTGAATTATTGATTAAAACGGAGTATACGGGAGCTTTCTGAGTTTCTGGATAATGGATCCCATACCTGTATATAAAAATGGCCCCATTTGTTCAGTGTAATTATTGCACTTCTTGTAAAATGTATTCTTTATTCTTTTTATATTTCCTTTTCCATGATTCACCGTAACAGCAGCTATCATGTTATACACAAATGGTTCCACAAGGGGGACAGAAGAAAGAAAGAAAGAAAGAAAGAAAGAAAGAAAGAAAGAAAGAAAGAAAGAAAGAAAGAAAGAAAGAAAGAAAGAAAGAAAGAAAGAAAGAAAGAAAGAAAGAAAGAAAGAAAGAAATCTGGCTTTTCCCCAGCTTCATTTCCAGAATTCCACCCTCATTGTAAAGTTGCATCCACTACAGTTGTGTACTAGCACTAAAATGCGCACTGTTTTGGTTATTGACATAACCCGCTGTTGGTTTCAGTTGCTCTGCAAGGCTACATATTTATTTGTATTGCAGCTTTATTTCTCTTCTTTCTATTCAGGCCCTCTCCTAGTCATACTCCAGTATCTTATTGAAAACAATGCATGATGGATAGCAATAGACCCTAGCAACTGGACTGTTGAGTTAGCAAACTGGAGAGCTGCTGAATAAAAGACTAAATAACAAAAAAATTATAACCAATTGCAAATTGTCTCAGAATATCACTTTCTACATCATACTAAAAGTTAATTCAATGGCGAGCAGCTTCTTTAACATGGGTAACTAATTCTGCTTCATCTGTATTGTTATTTGCTGCTCTGAGTAAAGGAAATCTGAGTTTAATTCCCACTAATTCTTGGGGTTGCTCACCTTTAAATTAATTTTAAGTATGATGTACAGAGTCTGATGTCTGAGACACTTAGCAATTGCTTAAAATCTTATTATTTGTGGTTTTTGAGTTCTTTAGCTTTTTATTCCAGTTTGCAATTTCAGCAATCTGGTTGCTAGGGTCCAAATTATCCCAGCAACCATACGAGACCAGAATATGAATAGGCCTGAATAGAAAAATCAGTAATAAAAAAGTAGCAATAAGAATAAATGTGCAGCCTTACAGAGCATTTGTTTTATTTTTTTTTAGATGGGGTCAGTGACCCCCTTTTGAAAGCTGGAACTAATTGGAAAAAGTAGACAAATAATTCAAAAACTATTAAAAAAGAAAAAGATGAAGACCAATTGAAACAATGCTTAGAATTAGCCATTCTATAACATAATGTGAACCACTCCTTTAAGCTCTTTTTGTCAGTGGACAAGTTCCCTGATCTGCCTAGTAACTGGGAACGTTTTTATGCAGTGGGGACCATTTTGCCTGAATAATCAGCATATAGCACTGATAACTTATAGATCCACATGATGATAATTATTAATAACCCAGTAATTACAAATGACAGTACTTGCACTCAGACATGATGCATTTGACGTACCATCTAACTCACCATCTTCAGATTAGCAACCAATTTAGTGAGCTTTTTTCAGCACCCCAGTCATGGACAGCTCACTATTCAGAATGTATGGGCACATATAAGTTACAGTATAAATGATTGTAAGGAGAAAAAAAACCTGACACACTGGGGCTCATTTATTAATGCAGCGCAGCGCTAAAAAGAGCGCAGTGGCCAGACATTTGCCCAGCGCATGCGAGTATTTAATAATGTAGCGCACGATACCTTAACAGTGCGATTTGTGCGCTAATGTAGACACAAGACAGGTGCGACGTGTGAAACTGCGTATCAGCTGTCGCAGTGCTTATAATAAATTGTGCGCACAGGAAGATACCGCAAAGGTAAGGATTAGTTGTGCTCATCGCTGCTTTAATTAGTTGCGTCACATATTGCGCATATTGCGTTCACTTAGATGCATCTGCATTTGTTTCAATAAACCTACCTGATACCCTTAAAGGAACCTTGGTCCGTGGTTAATATGCACTTTACAAGAACTTGAAGAGCACATCGACTTTGTACGTGTAAATGGGCAATGCGCATAAACAAAACCAAAAAGCTATGCGCGCAGCGATCACGAGAATAAATACTGAGCGGCAAGTGTGAGCTAAACCCATCATAACAGCTGTTCCCAGTGCGCATCCAAGTACAAGGCTTCCATCCTCCAAAAACTGATTATGAGTCAATTTAATTGCTGGAAACTACATGTACTGTTGTCAGGTCCTTTACTGATGAGGTTAACAATACGATGGCGGCAGTATTTAGATAACAAGATTTGCCGTAATAAAATGATTGGGTTATAGAGCATGATTTTATTTTAAGTCTGGTGTTTGCCAGCTTCTATTTAATTCTTATAGATTTTATTGCAGCCCCTGAGAAACGTGTAGTGGAGACAGAGCGTAAATGCAGGTTTTACTCTCTTGCTTTTGTAATATAAGATTAGTAAAGCTTAGGGTTTTTTTTTTCCTCTATTCTTTACTGAAATCAGGAGGAAAGCAATTACGTTTGTGGTGCAGTGTGGGGGGGAATAGAGCAAATTGACAGGTGGGAAGCAAGTAAAGGAATCGCTGGGGGTGGAAAGGAACAAAAAACAAGATGCACTTTGTTCTGTAACTCAGTACAATATATATATATATATTATGTAGCAATTTCATTTTAACGGCTTAACATGTAAAAGATCCAATTGCTCCTCCGCTCAACCGAGCGTCATTTTTCTTATCCAAGAACGGGGTGTCAAGGCACATGTCTCACAAGTGATGATATCTCTGCAGGGAAATGAATGAATGGATGTAAATGTTGTTTTTATATATTGTCATTGTGGGCACAACACTGCATATGTCCTACATTAATAGTACACGGAGGCTACAGACTGCATTGTCTGATTATATATATATATAATATATAATAAAGATACCATGTAACAATACAAATTAAATTTTTTCACTAAAGGGAGTGCTGGTTTGGAAACTATTGGTGTATATATATATATCTATCTATCCACTCCATTTTATCCAAATAATCCAAATTTTTAAAAATGATTTCCTTTTTCTGTGCTTAAAGGTGAACTCATGGAACTTTATCAAAAAGAAAAGTGCAAATTTGTTCAACATTTTGGTCCTTCTTTGGACCATTGTCAAAGACCATTAATTATGCAGTATCTATTTATCATCTATCTATCATCTATCTATCTGTCTATCTATCATCATCATCATCATCTATCTATCATCTATCTATCTATCCATATCTATCTATCTATTTATCTATCAATCATCTATCTCTATCTATCCCCCCCTTTCTCTATTTCTCTCATCTATCGCTCTCTCTCTCACTCTATTGCTCTCTCTATCACTCTCTCTCTATCATCTATCTATGTCTATCTATCTATGTTTATCTATCTATGTTTATCTATCATCTATGTATCATCTATATATCATCTGTCTATCTATCCATCATCTATCTATCTATATATCCACTCCATTTTATCCAAATAATCCAAATTTTTAAAAATGATTTCCTTTTTCTGTGCTTAAAGGTGAACTCATGGAACTTTATCAAAAAGATAAAAAAGATTTTGGTCCTTCTTTGGACCATTGTCAAAGACCATTAATTATGCAGTATCTATTTATCAACTATCTATCATCTATCTATCTGTCTATCTATCTATCATCATCATCTATCTATCTATCTATCCATATCTATCTATCTATTTATCTATCAATCATCTATCTCTATCTATCCCCCCCTTTCTCTATTTCTCTCATCTATCGCTCTCTCTCTCTCACTCTATTGCTCTCTCTCTCTATCGCTCTCTCTCTCTCTATCATCTATCTATCTATGTCTATCTATCTATGTCTATCTATGTTTATCTATCATCTATGTATCATCTATATATCATCTGTCTATCTATCCATCATCTATCTTTTTATCCATCTATATTCTATCATGATCTCTGTCTATCTCTGTCACATAAGAAAAAAAGCACACTGAAAAGTTGTACTTCCACATTAAAAATTTTGCAAAGTTGTATCCTGCAACAGCAGTCTTGTGTGCCAGTGTGCTTCTTTCCTACATGTACTTGGAGGTTGCTGTAACCTCTATCACTGGGCACCAAGCTTCTCTATTTTATTAGCATATTACAGGTGTCTGACAGCTCTCTCTCTACAAATATTGATCAGTTCAGCCATTAATAAAGAACAGGGCGCTGGCTCATTAGTGACAGGACTGAGCTGGAAAACGACATGAGTGTGCATGGCATTATTATGGGCAAGTAGTAAATGCATACATTCTGGTGTTTTACCTTTCTTGACACCCAAACGCTCATTACAGCTTGCTTCTCACCAAAATGTACTATGCATCAGACTGTTCCACATTGTATGACTTAGATTTCTATGTGAACCAGGTGTCTTCAGTAACAGAGAGAGACATGGCCTTACATGTCATTTCCAGCAGATGAAGGCTCACAATATTTTGCAGGTAGAAGACGACCACAGCAAAAGCTATTGCACCTTTATCTTCTGTAATGTGACTGCTCCATTTGCACTCCTATGTGTGCATGTACAGATTTACCATATTACTTTCTATTACATCTCTAGCTAGTGCAGTGCTGCTGCTGCTACGGGTGCTGACATAGTCCAATATCTTCTAAATGACATATGTAAGGCAGTTACCCACATGTTAGTCCAAGTGCCCTGTCTTTTTCTGAAGGTTTAGTATTTTAAAGCATAGAGCAGCCATGGACGAGGTGGCCATACACATACCAAAATGCTCTTTTTGTTAACCATCACTTGATCAGGGTTTGTTTGAACATGAGCTGTACCAGGTAGAAAACCCTGTCAGCCATAGAGAGATCTACATGGTTGCGCATTATTCCTGGCACAGCTAAAAATAACGTTGTCCTTCTGTCCAAAAGGCAAGTATATTATTCTGCAACACTCACTTAAAAGCAACTGAACGGTAGCCAGCTTTCTTTGATATCAATATTTTGTAATATTTTAATAGTTACAATCCAACTTCAGTGCCAATATTTCATGCCTTGAAATTCACAGATGCCAAGATTCCCCCTAAAGCAATCGTATAGGTATTCAGTACAGGATTCTGCTATTCTGTTTTATATATATATATATATATATATATATATATATATATATATATATATATATATATATATTATATATATATATATATATATATATATATATATATATATATATATATATATATATATATATATATATATATATATATAGTAATTCCTCATGTTGGCACCTGGAACAGTATCTGGGTCAGTGCAATGTTAATTATATGTGGTTATGCAAATCCTGCCTGTTTGTCTTTCTCGCCTACTGAAGATTCTTGCTTCTGATGTTTGTGGATTGCTTCAAGTATCTTTCACATGTACATGCTCTGGAGTGCGGCTCTGCAGTATCAATAAATACACCAACAATTATATTCTGCATCATATATCTGTGTAAGGTCAGATGAAATGGCAGGGGGTCTAATAACTATTTTACTTAGATTCTTAGGCTTTGTAAATAGTAAGTTAAAAGTAAATAAGTACAGTGACCAGGACAACAGTCTCCTGCTGCAAAATTCCTGCTGGAAAGGGTCTACCATGAGAAATAAAGCTCTGTACATCAACAACTTACTTACACAAAAGTTCATGAAGGTTATTGAGAATGTTCAAAATTGTGACTATGCGTGAATTTTGAGCATAAATAAATATATAGTAAGTAGCTGGATGTACAATTATGTTCTGCTTCGAATTCTAATAGAAAATGTTTCCTACCATTCCCACCCTCTCTAGCTTCCCTCGCTCTTCTTGCCTCAAGGCAGGCCTTTGGGAAACTGCTCATTATGTTAAGACTGCACCTCTTTATTAATAAGACGGAATTCAGCGTTTCTGAAGTTTATTGTGTCCCATAAAAGCCCATCGGCTAATATTTAATAATACCCTGTTAACTGTAACTGCTGTTCATTGAAAGAAGTTATACAAAAGGAAAATGCTCAATTTGACCCCCACATGAAGTGTCATTTATAACATATAGTGCAATCTCGGAAACAAATAGGGTTGCCAAATTAGAAAAGCCAGGCAGAATTTCCAGAGATTGACGCAGCGATCGGCCAGTCACCAATAGCCACATCAAAGCCCTGCCCCCGAGATCACAGTCCCACCCTTGTCATGTCACAGCCCAACCCCCCCACTGTGTCACAGCTCTCCCTGATTTATTTCGGGGGAAAAGGTGGCAACCCTAGAAAAAAAAATCAACATTTTTTTTTTACCCATAATACAATTTTTCTATATATATATATAGCTAATATGTTGTAAGCTGTAGTTTCCAATTTGGGATTGGGAGTTGGGATTTCATCACTTGCAGTGGTTGGCAGTATTTACTATAGGCCTTAGGAGGCACCTTTAAGGGGGCGGCCCCTTGGCTGCCTGTATGGAAAATAAATTTTTTGCAAAAAAAAAAATAAAAAAAATAATAATAATAAAACCTCTTCTCTACAAGCCAGATATATTCCCATGACATCCAGCAGGAGAGGTAGGGGGTATCGGGTGCAGGTTGCAGAGGAAGTCACATCACAAGCATGCATGGTACATCATGACATCAATTCTGCTGATGTCATACACATGTGCTGGTGAAGCCATGCCTAGGGTAGCACCGGACCAGAATAGCCCTGCTTAGAGTATGAAGATTTTGGCTAAAGTCTGCCACACACAATGACGCAACCGACTGTAGGAACCTTGAAATTACCTCCACGTTCAGTTCTAGGGGTCCACAGTGTCAATAGGTGCACTTGGACATGATTCAGCAGAAGAAGAAAGATGGACACAATGGCTCTTGGCTCAACTATATGGAATTGCAAGGAACATGTTTGGATGCAAGTTACTTAAAGGGGAACTATCGCAAAAATGAAAATTTAATATAGGCAAGCTTCAGCACACTGAAATAAGAAATTTTCTGAATACTATCAATTAAATATTCTGCATCATTTCTGAAATAATCAAGTTTATGTTCACTTTCCCTCTCTCAGCATCTGTTTCTCTTCATTCTGTCTTCTTGCAAGAGTTGGATGTCATATTCCTAGTAGATGAATTAGAGCTCACTCAAATAACAAATTCCAGTACAAACAAAATCTAACTAAATAATTGTCTTTTGCACAAATTCTACATGTAGAGAGACACGATGTCTGGTGATTTTAATAGAGTCAGCTCTAATACATCTTCTAGGCAAAAGGAGCCCCCCTATAAGATATATTGGATCATTCATCTGACACCTAGCTCCAGAATGAGGAGAAACAGATGCTGAGATAGGAATAGGGAAGATAAACTTGATTATGAAGATTTTCATTCATCCAGATCATCGTTTATCTAATGTAAGTACCGTATATACTCGAGTATAAGCCGAGTTTTTCAGCCCCCAAAATATGCTGAAAAACTGTACCTCGGCTTATACTCGGGTCAAGCGCAAAAACGGTCGCCGGCGTCTAAGAATAGTCGACGGCGTCCAAGAATAGTCTCCAAGAATATTCGCTGGCGTCCAAGAGTGGTCGCCTGCATCCAAAAACGATACGCCGGCACCTCCGATGGGAGCAGAAACCCTCAATTTTTGAAATTGAAACTTACCAGAAGCTGCTGCATTTCTCACCCTCGGCTTATACTCGAGTCAATAAGCTTTCCCAGTTTTTGGAGGTAAAATTAGGTTCCTCGGCTTATACTCGGGATGGCTTATACTCGAGTATATGCGGTAGTTATAAAAGAACTGGACTTGCTGAGTAATTATTTAAGATGTTTCACTACTCATGCGAGCGGCTTCTTCAGTTCAACTGACTGAAGTTGATGACGACTGATGTCAGTTGATGATGAAATTTCAGAAGTCACCTCTTCGAAGAGTTACAATGTGCCATTGTGATTGGATTAGTGGAAGAGTTTATATGCCGAGAACTTCCCACACCAGTCAGTTAAACTGAAGAAGCTGCTCGGATGAAACGTCTTCAATAATTACAGAATTTTGATTGATCATATTTAGAAAGTTTCTTATTTCAGTATGATCAAGCTTATATTAAATTTTCGCGGTAGTTCCTCTTTCAATGAATAATGTACCAAACATTTGCATAATTGTAGTGTGACTGCAACATATGGTCTACTGCTGTCTGCTCCAACATTCTCTCCTGTGCTTATACTATTTTCATATGTGACCAAGTAGATTACTTTTATATTGTTAAAGTTTTACAAAGCCCCATGGTCTACCATATGAATAATGTTACTGCTCTTGTCCTATGGCCAGACACGTTGTTGTGTGCCCCAACACACTCTACTGAACTTTATTTTAAAACGAGGCAAACAATATTAAATGCATATGGTTAGATGTGCCTGGGGTCTAGCATATTACAAACCTAAAAGCTGCTGACAATGTATTCTCTCCAGAACAAGGCATTTCAGGGCTGTAATTTGGCTCTTGGTTTGGAAACTTACACTGGATAAATATATATTTCAGATCCAGATCACGTTTTTTCAACACTACACAACATAAATGATATAAGCCAGTCATGCATAACCAGTTTTCTATTACAGTCTTTCAAAGTCTTGATTTATGCAAGTTGTTGAATCCTTTGACAGAATGTTCATTTAAAAGCCCCCTACATTTGTTAATAAATGTAGCAGTAATGTAATCTTCTGTTAAGTGATATTTAATTAGGCTGTTGCATTTGAAAAGCTGAAAGTCCATCTAAATGTACAATTTTCCCAGCCAATGAAATCACAAATCAAGACAATTCTTAACACGTCTAATTTTAACCCATATATTAGTATGGCGGTTGTAATTTTCATGAGTAGTCTGCGAATATAAATGAATTGCTGAGAGATAATAGATTTTGCTTAGTGCTAAGATTGATTTCCATATCTACTGAACTACAAAGGGCTTTCCTCCCCCTTGCAAAGATAGATGTGTTGCATGGAATCTATTAATGCACTGCTGTTTACTGGTGATGGGCACAGGTATACATAAAGCTTTCTGGAATAAAATTAACTCCTCGAAGCCCATGTATTGTGTTAGCCATGGATTATGCATCACATGATTTAAAAGAATATATATATATATATATATATATATATATATATATATATATATATATATATATATATATATATATATATATATATATATATATATATATATATATATATATATATGAAGTCTGAAAGCCAGCACAACTCGTATAACAGTCACAGATGCCTGGGTGCAATAAGCCAAAGGTGTAGGTATAAAAAAGGAAAAAGCTAGCACTCTCAGGTCTTAACAATGAATATATAGGTGTTTATTAGAAAACAAAATCGACCAACGTTTCGGCAAACACTCAAGCAAACACTCAAGCCTTTGAGAAAGGCTTGAGTGTTTGTCGAAGTGTTAGTCGATTTTGTTTTCTAATAAACACCTATATATTCATTGTTAAGACCTGAGAGTGTTAGCTTTTTCCTATATATATATATATATATATATATATATATATATATATATATATATATATATATATATAATAAATAAATATATATATATATATATATATATATATATATATAAATATATATATATATATATAAATATATATATATATATATATATATATATATATATATATATATATATACACATGTATATATATAAATCTCTCTCTCTCTCATTAACACAAAAAAAGACCGCACTCCAAGGACTTTATCTTTGGGAAAAAAATAGAGTGATTAATTTCAACGTTGCGGCTCTTCTACATGGGCTATCATCAGGATGTGAATCACAACACATCCTGATGACGGCCCAAGTAGAAGGGCCGAAACGTTTTTGTGTTAATTGTATGCATACTATTTGTTGACCTGCACCCGGGCAGTTGCAATGTAAGTGTTGTGAGTGCACCAGGTTGGACATATATATGGTTACTAGGGGTTACTGCCCAGGTGTTTATAAGTCAGGTCAAGTATGCCTCTTCTACTCAGATCTCTCTCTCTCTTTTTTTTTTTTTTATAGGCAGAACTACTAGGGTTTGCAGGATGGGGGGGGGGGGTTATGATTGCACCCAGGCCCGCACCCCCTCTGGGCTCGCTGGAGTCTCGGATCTTTGATAAATCCACTGGATCTGCACTTCATCACCAAATCCGGAGCAAAGATCATGTCTGGAGGGAGACAAGAGGACATGCAGCCGGGCCGTCCCAACAGTAGTTCCTTTACTGAGGTTAGTTACTATGTTGCTTTTTAACAGTAAAACAAGGACATCTGGTCTTTTATATTTGAAAGACCAAGTCTAGGGTTGCATGAAGCGCTTTGGATGAACAATGATAACATATAAACTAAGTTATTTAGGTTGATAAAGACTTAAAGGTGAAATCTCTGGGGGTGCCAAATGTTAAGCACCCTAAGTAATTATTATCAGGGTCAGTCTGGGGCCCCCTGGTGACGCTGGAGGGCAGGCGGGGATTGGGTCTGCGTCAGTGGGGCTCACTGGGTTTTTTTGCTGTGTGTTTCTCAAGCCCAGTCCAACCCTGATTATAATAGCTTACTTCTGAGAGAGCACCACAATGTAATTGTCTCTTTTACACTTTATTCTTCAATGGCCCTGGGTTGGTGCAAATACAGTAGTCTGACATTTTCGCTTCTCAATCTTCAGCATATGAGCACCAGCCAAGAAGCAGGAAGAGGAGCACCAGCCAGGTAAGTGATTATAAGTATTCAGGTTGTCTAGCATTTGGTACCACCCAGTGATTTCCCATTTCCTTCTCGTCAAAGTTCATCCCTTCATACAGCATCGAAAGGGGTTATAAGGCAAGGCTTTTGTTCAGCTATTAATAAGATGAAAACAGCTATTCATTATCACATTTCAGAAATATGAGCAATTGTTTAAAAAAGGATAATTCACTTCTAAACCAAAAATACATGCAAGGATCTTAATCTATGATTTGGCATGAATGGTTGGGATTGGGAAAGTTCTCCCTGTTTCATATAGGGGATGGTGATCTGACAGTTGTGGTTCTCACTAATGGGACTGTGATGGTCATGGACCATGTTCCATTAGCATTAAAGCAGTGCAAAACAATCTTCAGAGGGACCACTTCTTGCCTCCGCCCACTCTCCGCCTGACTCCGCCCACTTGCCTCCTAGCCCCACCCACTTCTCCACTCCTTACCAACTTGCATTCCAATACTCCAGCCGCAGGGAGAGAGCTGCTGGGGAGGGGGTGAGAAAGCAGACCCCACAGTCCAGACCTGCCCTGCAACTGTGGGTTCTGCTTCTTCTATAGTGTACTCCACTGCATTAAAGAATTCTTGTACAAATAATTTCACCCTCTGGGTTGGGTCAGTATATTGGAACACAATGCATTCGAAAATAAATATAGCTAAAAGAACACAAAACTCCCTTTTGCATAAAACGTTCAAATTATGAAACGCAGCACTCAATTTCAGTTGCAAAAATAAATCTATAATTGTTGGGAAGGTGAGAACGACTTTGAAGAATGTTCAAGTATAATCCAAAGTAATTACTCCAGTAGGTTTACTGCAACAACTCAATAGTCTGACAGACAACCAAGTTCACCTGAGACTCACAAAAAAGGACATTTAACCCCTATCTAATAAATTAAATGATATTGTGATGCTTTTGGACAGGCCACCTCCAAAGGAAAAGGGGTTAATGTCTTAGCTACAAAGAATGCAATTACACAGAACTGTGTAGGCTGTGGGCTTCCCTCCAGGAGATAGACCACATGTCAATCATTATTTCAGTGATCCTTCGCTTTTGGCTCTTTCCCCTTAGAATAGACTATTCTTGGATACAAGAAGTAAGTAATAGAATAATGACTTGCTGTCAAGCTCTGCTGACTCACCACATATATTTAGCTCCATCTGGTCAACATAATTAGTTTTAATATTTGAGCCAGAAGAAATATTAAGGATACGTAAAACAGTTAAGGCTTTTATACTACAAACTTTATTATTTTACTAGTTCACAGTGGTATAAAATAAACATTCATATGCTTAAAGGGCACCTGTTGGGTAAAAATGTTAAAAAAGTAGTTTTAAAAAAAAAAAAAAAAAAAAAAATGCGCTACGCTGCTCGCCCCTGGAGGGACCGGACATGGCTGCTCTCACTGGGAGCTCCCGCGTAGCGCTGGTGGGGGGCATTTTTTTTTTTTTTAAAACAACTACTGTTATTCCAAACCGTAATGTGGGCTCTATTAGCCCGCACCTTTGATTGGGGATAACATTTTTACCCAACAGGTGCCCTTTAAAGAATGTCCAAATAGAAGAGGGGGATGGTGGTCAGTACAATTTTCCAAATGATTTGTGTCCGATTCCTTAATGGTTGCTCTGTGCTGCAACTGCTACAAACGATCTAAGTATAGAAGAAGGAAAAGGAACTCCAGCAGTGTTACTGCAAACAACTTTTTATTCCGTGCAGTGGTAAACACAACATGTTTCAGGTTCAATACTCTTGAATGAATTCACTTGATAAAGGGTATCGAACCCGAAACATGTTGGGGCAGATTTATCAAGGGTCGAAGTGAATTCGAGGGAATTTTCGAAGTAAAATAATTAGGAATTCAAAGTAATTCTTTTGGATATTTCGACCATCGAATAGGATACTACGACTTTGAATTTACTTAGACTTTGATTTGAAGTAAAAATCGTTTGAATATTCGACCATTCGATAATCGAAGGACTGTCTCTTTAAAAAAAACTGACTTCATACTTCGGCAAATTAAACCTGCCAAAATGCTATGTTAGCAGTTTTCGAAGTCTTATTTTACGCCATGTGAACGGCAGATTACCGCCATTATTTTACATGAAATTCTATTAAGAAATGGGTAAAAATTTTACATTGTTTTTCCATGGTGAAACCTGGTGATGTGTGGTGTATTAAAAACTCCCATAAATTCTAAATCCGCAAAAATAAAATCTAAATTTATTAAAAAAATTAAATTTTTTTGAATTCGGGTGAATAGGATTGACCTGCAAGCTCAAATAGAATTCAAATTTGATTACAGTTTTTTCATAAAAAAAAATTTGATTTTCAAAAGTCCACCAAAGGACTCCAAATTGATTATAGGAGGTCCCCCATAGGCTGAAACAGCAAATCGGCAGGTTTTAGATGGGCGAATAGTCAATTTTCGAATTTTTAAAGAGTACATTTGAATTACATTTGAATATTTATATATATATATATATATATATATATATATATATATACAGATGAAGCCACTTGGATTTGTGAGATAAATGCGTCATGACTCAGGGTTAATTGAAGAAACTGCGTTATCTAAAGTCATCTTAACTCATTTAATGCATTTAACCTTTCCATTAGCATACCAAAGCACCATTGTGAACAATGGTGAATGCTTTAATTAGATGGGATGTTGTGACGCAGTTTTCTGTGTTAAATGAGATAAATGGGATATCTGTGTTTAGTTATTCTGTGTCAAACAGACAAACCAAAGTGGCTGCATCTGTATATATATATATATATCTGTGTATATACATATATATATATGTATATATATATATATATATGTATATATATATATATATGTATATATATATATATATGTATATATATATATATATATATATATATATATATATATATATATATATATATATATATATATATATATATATACATATATATATATATATATACAAATATGAATATATACATATTGCCATAATGCCTTTGCCATTATACATAATATGTAAAAGCAACTCATTACCAGAAAAAAAACATCTACCCATTTATTATTTTCTAAGGCCTGCCAGTCTTTCTTTAATGAGCTAATTAGCATTTTACAGATATTTCTTCTTAATGGCATTTCTGCAAATATCATTAATACCTTCTTTAAATGAACTCAGATTAATACAGTTAATTAAGGCAGCATAACACCTGAAGTAATAGAGCTGGAGAGCACTACGGACCATTGAATTGAATGGGGATGAACATGTGTGCAGAACTGGAGAAAAATATAGAAGCTGAAGTTTTCCAAAATGAACGACAGCATTTATTTACAGACAGGAGCTAGAAACACAGGCAATACAGCTGATAAATGTACACGCATGTAAATGACAAGACAGGTAAAAGCAAAAATGAAAGCTCCTCTGATATAGATAAGATATCTGCATAGTGTATTACCCTGCACACCCATTACCCATCACATATGTAGATGAAGCCACTTTGGTTTGTGTGTTTAACACAGAATATCTAAACACATTTAACCCACTTATCCCATTTAACAGAAAATTCCCATCTAATTAAAGCATTCACCACAATGGTGCTTTGGTATGCTAAAGAAAAGGTTAAATGCATTAAATGAGTTTAAATGACTTTAGATAACATTTCTTCAGTTTATCCTGAGTCATGACGCATTTAAGACACAAAATCCAAGTGGCTTCAGGTAGGACTCCTAGAGGCATATTTACGAAGGGTCGAATTTCGAATTGAAAAAAAAATCGAATTCAAAAAGACCAACCGAAATTAAGTCGAAGTTTTTTTTGGTCGAATAGGTCTGTATTCAATCGTATTCGAATCGTACGAATCAAATGAATAGCGCATTCGATCAAATTTGATTCAAAGTTTTCCCCAAAAAACCCTTTGATTTTTCAAAGTCCACCAATTGACTCCAAATAGGTCATAGGAGGTCCCCCATAGGCTAAAACAGCAATTTGGCAGGTTCTAGATGGCAAATGGTCGGTCGAATTTTTAAAGAGACAGTACATGATAAATTTCGATATTGGAATTTTTAAAAATTTTTTCAAATTCGAATAGAATTTGGACTATTCTCTAGTTGAAGTACACAAAAAATAGCTCGAAATTCGAATTTTTTTCATTCGGAAATTCACCTCGATCTTTGATAAATCTGCCCCTTAGTTTAGAACAGCTGGTGGCAAATGCTGCCTGTTAATTAAATTTCAATATTAAGGGGCAGATTTATCAAGGGTTAAAGTGAAAATTCGAATTATGAATTTTCGAATTTCAAAATTTTAAATTCAAATTTTCGAGTTTTTTTTTATGTCCAAAACTGTCAAATTCAACTAGGAAATTGTTAAAATTCGATTTGAGTTTTTTTAAAAAAATTCAAATTAGATTTTCGAGATTTATCATACACTGGCCCTTTAAGAACTCGAATTTGACTATTCACCACCTATAAACCTGCCAAATTGCTGTTTTAGCCTATGGAAGATGTGCTGGAAACAATTTGGAGTTGTTTGCAGCCTTCTTGAGTTTTTTTAGGATCGATCCTATTCATTCAGTTTAAAAAATCTAATTTAATACTTTTCGATTGGTCGAATTTTGAGCTCATGCGAGTTCATGGAAGTTTTAAAAAAACTCACATGGAGCCTATTTACCAACGTTTAGATTTCCTTTTTTTTTTATTCCATGAATTGTACTTTTTCTCTACATTTTTTTAAAACTCTCAAATAAAGTAAAAAATGATTAGGTGTTAAAAACCACAAACTTCTCCAAGGAAGATCAGTCAAGGTCCCATAGAAGTCAATAAGAGCTGCGGTGATCCTACTGGACATTTTTTAAGACTTTCACACTTTTAGAGGTGTTTGGATTTTTTTCCTAGTAATTATCCAAAATTTTTTTGAGTTTTAGATACAGTATGTGTATTTTTTTCTGCACTTTTTTAGTTTCATAATTTTTACATTTCTAACTTTTAATAGCGTTTAATCGTGGATTCAAAATTAATTACCACTAACATTCGACCTTTAATAAAAGGGCCTCCCCAGGGTCTATTTATTAAAATTGACATTGCTTTATTTGAGCAATTGAAAAAAAATCATGATGAAAATACACAATCGCAAATTCTTAAACTGTGCTTGTCTAGGTTGGATGGTATGGTTGGATATGTTTAAATTGTTGATCATACCCTAATACGAGATTTTGAGCAAATTTTTTCCATTCATTTGCTGTCCTGACAAAGCATTTTAACCACCAGTGTCATTTTCAGGATACAAAATAGAAAAATAGAAGCCTTGATTTTAATTAAACATGATCTCATCTTGGGAATCATGGTATCATTTTAGAACTCAGGAGAATTACATGCACAGAAAACAGAGCATAACTAATAATTCCTTCAAAAAAGAAAAAAGACAAATATAGTTATGGCAAGATCAATGCTGTTTGTTGGAAATATGACAAAAAAAAAAAAATAAAATGTAAGGGGCAGTAAGAAAAGTTATTGTCAACTGCTGTATAGCTAGAATCTTCTAATTGCTTGAGTTCTTGTAACGATTCTTATCAGGCGCATGTCCATCTATTATGCAACAGCAGTCCCAAAAGAATGTGGGCCTTTATGTTTCCAACTTGATAAAAAAAAAAAATCTTTTGTCAGCTTTGAATTAAGCCCCCCTGCCGAGTCCAAGCTTGTTGAGGGAAAGTAAATGACATGATTTGCTTTTGTACTGTGAAAAATGTGTATTATTGTAAATGTCACAGAGCTTTCGCAGTCCAGAAAAAGGATTCTTGGTGTGATTGGTGCAAAGCTCAAATGTATGCTTATTTTAGAAAGTGACAATTAAAGTTTTCCAATTTTCTGAAAACTGGAACAGTCAACTCAAGTCAGAAACCCAAATGGCACCTTAAGTGCATTTCATCAATCTTTTTCTGAAAATGGAATATATATATATATATATGTACTTATACACAGAATATGCAGCATAAGTAACTAATGCTATGGAAATTCTTTTACATATATTTATTTCCTAAAATTGTGTGTTAAAATAATCTGTCAGTAGCTTCTTGATTAGGACTGTATTAATTTAAGATACAGGTATGGGATGCATTATCTGGAAACCCGTTATCCTGAATGCTCAGAATTATGGAAAGGCCGTCTTCCATCAACTCCATCAACTCCATTTTATCCACATAATCCAGATTTTTAAAAATGATTTCCTTTTTCTCTGTAACAATAAAACAGTAGATCCAAACTAAGATATAATGGATCCTTAAAGTGGACCTGTCACCCAGACATAAAAAGCTGTATAATAAATGTCCTTTTTAAATTAAACATGAAATCCAAATTCTTTTTTTGTGTCAGCATTCATTCAGGCATAGAGGCGGGGCAAGCAATTACTTTCACTTTCCATTCAGCACTTGTCACTGCTCTCCCCACATTCCCCCTCACTCTCTTTACCATTTGTGTGTAGCCAGTGCATGGGGATGGACATTGGTTCTCCCATTCTGGTGCACAAACAAGATTGTGAGATGATGCAAGGTTTGACTTAATAACAGTTTCCACAAAATGGCTCCTGCCTGCTTGCTATAGTTATGACTTCCCAGACTGATGGAAACAAGATTCAAATAATTTATACAGTGTATTTAAAGTTAATTTTACTTGATGAACATGATGAAATAGGATTTGGGGTAATGTTTTTGGGTGACGGGTCCCCTTTAATGGAAGCAAAACCAGCCTATTGGGTTTATTTAAAGTTGAAATGATTTTCTAGTAGAATTAAGGTATAAAGATACAATTTACGGAAAGATCCATTAGTCGGAAAACCCCAGGTCACAAGCATTCTGGATAACAGATCTGGATAACAGGTCCCATACCTGTATAATGAGCCTGGAAAGTGGGATGCTATTTGACATATGGCTTATAAAGCTAACTTTTCACTGTCCTAGCCATTACACGTCTTTCTTTTTTAATCCCCTTCTTTTCCCTAAAAGGTCTGCTCTCCCTATTAGTGATGGGCGAATTTGACGCCGGCGCCCGTTTGGCGTCGTTTTTTTTTCAGGCGAATATTCACGGGCGTTCCGCGGATTTATTCGCTGGCGGCGAATCGAGCAAATTTGCCACGAATTTGCCCCAGGCGAATAAATTCGCCCATCACTACTCCCTATATAAAGGCCCCCTTACATGGGCCGATAAAAGCTGCCGACAGACCGAGTAGGCAGCTTATTGGCCCGTGTGTGGTGCCAACCTATGGGATTCCTTGATCAATATCTGGCTGAAAGTCGGCAGATCTCGATTGGGCAGGTTAAAAAATCCCGTTGGATCGCAGCCGCACCTGTGGGTTTATGCGGCCCCGCAATCCGAACGACCGTATCGGATGCATTATGATCCGATCATTGGGCCCTAGGGCCCACGTTTGGATCAATCCGATATCGCCCACCTCAATGTGGGCATATCGGAGAGAGATCCGCTCATTTGGCGACAAAAATGAGCGGATCTCTGCGTCTATGGCCACCTTAAGTCAGTGCCAGAAAGGCCACCACCCTCTTGTTTCCTGTTCATTTTATCTACATAGTTAGTTACATAGTTAAGTTGAGTATGCTTGTCCAAGAAATCATGCAAGCCACTCTTAAAAATGTTAACAGAATTAAGCCCCTTCGAACAACTTTATTAACAAAGTTGAACAAAATATATTTCCATCCCCTTACAGGCTGATCTCCTCTAAGACAGATACATATAATAAGTACCCATATTATCTTCTTGAACCTGATTCCTTAAAGGAACAGTAACACCAAAAAATGTAAGTGTTTTAAAGTAATGAAAATATCATGTACTGTTGCCCTGCACTGGTAAAGCTGATCTGTTTGCTTCAGAAACACTACTATAGTTCATATAAACAAGCTGCTGGGGAGCAATGGAGGAAAAACAGCTATATGGCACAGGATAACTAATGGATAACAGATAACACCATTAGACAGACAGAGCTTATTTGCTATCTGATGTGTAACCTGAGCCTTTTCTCCTTTGAATGGCTGCCCCCATTGCTACACAGCAGCTTATTTATATAAACAATAGTAGTGTTTCTGTAGCAAACACACCAGTTTTACCAGTGCAGGGCAACACTGCATTATATTTTCATTACTTTAAAACACTTATTTTTTGACGTTACTGTTCCTTTAAGATTCACAAAAGCCACTGGTCTATATACTAATACTATAAACTAATATCTGTGCATATGTTACAGCAATATTCCTGTAGGTCTAAAAAACAGCCTCCCTATGAAAAGAATGATAATGATTGCACAAGTCTCAAAATCTCATCATTCCAAGTCACCCATGTAATTTGAAGTTGGGCCAAGAGCACAGCTCAAGAAGAATAAAATAAATGGATCTTGTATTGTATGGTTAGCAATTGGACATTGAAAGGTCTATTGGCTTAATTATGGTTAAACACTAGTAGTGATGAAAATACTGAGGATCAGCATGAGTTGTTTCCTATAATGGCAGTGCAAAGTAATCATCAACATTTTTAGGTCAACGGCCTTCATTTACATTTTCTCCAGTCTCCAACTAATAAAATGTATTTGAAGAATGTACTGTAACTTTTAGCAAACGTATATTTGATTTTCTATATTTTTAATAGGAGAATCCATGTCTAGATATATTATCTGAAAAGATCTGTAATATTTTGAAGAGTATAGGATATTGTAGGTATACTAACCTATAATTGTAGGTATAGACACATGTGGAAAAAGGTATTTAATTCTTTCTAGGGGGAATAAATCCAAATATAAACAGTCAAAGCAAATGTAATGGCTTTCAATATGTTTCAATATAAAGGTATTCAAACACTTTTATCAGTTATTTGTAAAGGTAATTTCTGTTGAGATGGGATCCATCTGTTTCTGCCAACCAAGAAATCTTCTTCAGCAATAAAACTTCCAACTTTCTTGGTCAAAAATGAATTTGCTCAGATGGAAAACAGAGGCCTAAAATGGTGAAATAGATTGGTCTAGGGATTGTGAATAATATTCTCAAAACTACTGTACATTTGCGATACTGCCATCAAAGCAGTCAATTGAATTAAGTATAGGATGGCAGCTAAATTGCCTATAATCTCAGTATTCAAATTGTTGAGTCATTTGATATCATTAGTAAAGGGTTTAGGATGGCTGTTAATTACTTATTGTGAGGTAAAGTGTTATTGATTCCTACACTGAAATGGACTCTCACTTTGCATTAGTAAACATAATTTTACCTATTTTCACAACTGAACTATTTACCATTTACTGGCAGTTAAAGTCTACTATCTCCTTTTCATACACAAGTGCCAGAGCAGTGCACTAGTTTCAGAGGTGAACTCAAACTCATTTAGGTTTTATACTTTTTCTGGCCCTTAATTTAAAGGGCCTTTTCCCTCACTGGTGTTGATTGTACAGGTATGGGACCTATTATCCAGAATGCTCGGGACCTGGGGTTTTCCGGATAACGGATCTTTCTGTATTTTGGATCTTCATACCTTAAGTCTACTAAAAAATCATGTAAACATTAATAAACCAAATAGTCTGGTGTTGCTTCCAATAAGGATTAATTATATCTTAGTTTGGATCAAGTACAAGCTACTGTTTTATTATTACAGAGAAAAAGGAAATCATTTTTAAAAATTGTCATATAGATCGTTCTAAACTGGGCATTTCTGTAGAAGCGGATTTCAGTCCCACACAACTGTTTTATTACAATTTCACTTACTTCTGCTCACAGGCTTGCTTAAGGTGGCCATAAACGCAAAGATTCTATCATACGAATCGATACGTTCAGATTGCCACCGAAAAAGCCATGCTCGTTAGTGGCATATCGGGGAAAGATCGGCTCGTTTGGCGATGTCGCCAAACAAGCTTATCTTTTCATCTATGGCCACCTTTAAGCATTTTCTGTCAGTTAGATTGCAGTTTTCAGCAATACCCTAGCTCACCTACCTAGGTCAGCCATGTCAGTGAAAAAAAAAAAAAAAAAAAGACACTTTTTTTGGCCAATGCACCAACACTGCTCACTGCTGGTAGATTCATCCCGGGACCAGGCCAACATAGGAATGCACAGCCTTAATTCTTAAAAAAAAGGTTACTACCCTATGTTAACAACTGTAATCTCAACTAATCCAGTGCGTATCAGTCTTCTAGCCCATGTCCATCTTTATGTTAGGAAGGACTGTTCATGCTACCAGACTCCTACATGTTAACTAGTTAATCTTACAATAGCTTTGTTGTTAGAGACACAGGTGTAGGTGCATTTGTATGAGAACTAAACTACAGATATAGGATCTGTTATCCGGAAAACCATTACCCAGAAAGATTATGGGAAGAATTATGGGAATTACAGCAAGGCCATATCCCATAGACTCCATAATAAACAAATAATTACAATTTTTAAAAATATTTTCCTCTGTAATAATAAAACAGTACCTTGTACTTGATCTCAATTAAGATATAACAATATTGGAGACAAAACTATCCTATAGGGTTTATTTATGTGTAAATTATTTTTTAATAGACAAAGTATGGTGATCCAAATTACATAAAGACCACTTCTACTGTCCCGAGCATTTGCAATAAATCCCATAACTGTAACAAGTATGGGTCCTGCCTTGATGAACAAGGTCAACCTCTGTTTTGACTCTTGAGTCTGTTGGCTGACAGTTTCAAGGACAGGAGCTTTATAATTTATAAAACTCAGAGTAGATCCCCAAAATCCAGAAACCCTAGCATCTAAATCATTTAGTACAAGATGGTAACAGTTTTTATAACAATAGATTGGGGAGCTTGTTAATTCATGGCCTGTGTAGATGTATAGACACTACACTTATAAGACACATATTTCAATATGCATCCAAATATTGTTAACTTTCATGGAGATTGATTTTAATAGTGCGGAGAAGCAGAATACTGAATATTAATTTTCTACTTCACCTTTTACCCTAAAGTGTGCACCAGTTGTGAAGTAGTTCAAAAGCAAACCAATGTCTATAGTCTGTCTACAAAAGGTATTACCAAAAATGCTAGGTTATTATATTATTCATACAAAGAATGTATGTTCCAAGAAGGTCCTACTTGTTAAACTAACGTGCAATTTAAGTTTTATATTTTATACCATCTCCCTGCCGGTTATATCTGTGCCTCATCTCTCATGTATCTGATCTTCTCTGTATATCTTTGCTGTTAAAGGAAAAACATACACCCACTTTTATTTTCCTAGGTATGGTAGATGAATCACATAGGCCCATTTGGACATCCTGCTCAAATGCTACAAGTGAACTGTCAACAGGCGCCGAAGCCTTAGATGATAATATGACTTTTCCTTATCAAACCAATGGCTGATTTCTGTAGAACCTTCCCATGGTTTGGATAGACACTTTCTATTGTTCGCACCAGTGCCACCTCTCCACCTTCTGCATTGGCTGCCGCTATTATAAGTTTAAAGCAGTTCCTGGTATTTTCAACAAAACCAGTTCCTGGGCTAATTATTTTTAACACCTTTGATGTATGTATGTATGTATGTGTATCCATTATGTATATGTCTTGGGGAGCTCACCTCTGGGATTGAAAGAGGTTTGATCCCCTCTTTTGGAGACCAGAGATCAGTCAAATGCTTTAGTTCTGCACCAGATTTCTTATGGCCAGAGAGGCAGTTTCTTCTATATAAAAATGTCTCTTAGAGAGATTAAACATTGGATGCATTTTTTACATTTTCAATACTGCATGCCTGCTGTTAATAATGGTTTTATATATGTCAAACTTCTTGTATTTATAATGGATGTGTTAGTATGGGGAAAATGAATAATGAAGAAGACACTATTTTAGACTATACTCATCATTCTTATTTTAAAAAGTAATTTTTTACCTCTGCTAAAAGAATTTAGAGGACTCAAAAAGCTTAATTTAGTATAATCCTGCTTTATAAAGTGAAAAATATTAAATTGTTGCATGGAGAGACAAGCAATGCTACATTTTTTTTTTGAATCCCATCTGCCAATAAAAAAATCAAAGTACACTAAAATCTATTGCCTGTACTATGATATCAGTGGGACGCCATAAAAAACGTTCTAATATCTTCATTGCAGTCCCAGCAAAATTTAGTTTCTGGAAAAGTTCAAAATCAAAAAGGATCCAAAAGTGTTGTACAGATTCTTCTGACTCTCAGCTGGAGAAAAAGTACAGAATATTCCTTGGAACGTGTATTAATAACTGATAAGATTGTCAGCCGAACAAAGTAGTTTTTTGAGTTTTTGTTTCAGGCTTATCAGTTCAACATTCGGTTAGGCCCTCATAATAACAAGACTAAAGGTTTACAGCTAGCCATCCAGTCATTTCGATTTTGTAAAAACAATATCTATATCAGTGGAGTGTTTACTCCTCTGGGTTCTAGAGGAATTTAGGAGACCAAATAAACATTTTCTTTAAATCTCACCTTCAATGTTGAGCAAAATGTTTTGATAACCAATAGACTAAAATGGGTGAAAAAAAATTGTCGCCCGTAGACCAATGCATTTCTGTGAATTCTCATCGCATCGAAATGCGTCTGATTTGCCCATCTCTACCTTGCATTACCTCTATGCTAAACCTAGCCATAGCACACTGCTATGGTCTGCAGTTTTGGACCTATTGACTAATAGAACCTGGTTACAGAAGATTTGCAGCCCTAGTAATGTATCTCTACAAGGGAGGGGTAATAACACCTGCTTTGAGAAGATATTTCTTAAAGGGGACCGGTCACCCTTAGAAATAATTCAAAATCCTAGTTTATGAAGGTTTTAAACGGTTTTTGAAACCAAAACTAAACTCACTAAACTCTCTAAAACCACGAACCTCATGACATTTATTAAAAGATCTGAATAAAAAAATGCATGAACGGAAAATAAGGCGGAACGATGTGCTAAAAAATACGAAAACCTCTAAAAATTCAAGCTTTTCTGACAATTGCTAGCAACAATAAAAATATCTGAAAACCGAATTGATTTACGACAGTCCAATTGACTTCTATAGGACCTCGACAACTTTTGTATTATAGGTTTTTGTGTTTTTTTACACTTAAATCTTGAATTTTTAGAACTGTTAAAAAAAATAGGAAAACCACAAATTTTTAGAGATTTGTGGAGAAAAAGGAGATTTGATATTTGTTAGTAAACGGACCCTTGGAACTTGCAATAACAGCAAGCAGACAGGAGCCATTTTGTGGACACTGTTATTAAGGCAAGTGTTAAATCATGCCAAAATCTTGGTTATGCTACAGAATGCTGCACCTGATGCCTATGCCTTTGTACTGACTACATAATTATATGGTGAGAAAGGAGAGGGAATGTGGTGAGTACAGTGACATCCTACAAAGGAAAGTGATTGCCAGCTCCACTCTATGCCTAGGACATTGAGGTGGGTCAGGCTATATATAATTGACAGATGAGAATTTTAAACAAGTTTATAACATGTATGGATGTTTTAGTAAAAAAAGAATTTGTGTTTCATATTAAATTTGAAATGGATTATTATTATACAGCGTATTATATCAGGATGACAGGTCCCCATTAAAGGGATCCCTTGGCACGTTGCATCCCTTGATTCACACACTAATTCAACTATGGTCACCCCATGCACAGGCATGCAGAAATTTGCACAAAGAAGAATCTTTATAGCAATTTGTGCTGAGTTTACTAAAGTGGATGTTAATTTGCACATCCGTAATCTGCATGCAAGTTCTGCTCCATGCTATTAAGTGGGCACCTGCAATTATGATGGAATTCTGGGAAAATATACCACATTGTAGAAACAAAATATGAATTTAAATCTGCTTTGTACTTTGCACCTATGTTTGTTAATATGTCTTATACTTTTGTACTGGGCTATTATTATATGGAATAATTAGGGAATCAACCCTTTAATACGGATTTTGAGAGTGTCAAGCATTATAGAGGAGGAGTAAAAGAACTGTCATCAACCCAATTAAAGGATTTGGCTTAAGATTACTTATATTATATATCTAGCAGGGGCATAAGCACTGGTTGTGCAATCTAATGAACAACTAAGACACAACGAAGGAGCTGCACAATATGAAACAGATACACTGTGGGTAATATTTCTACTAGATACAAAGTAGTCATTGGGACTATAAGGGATACTTATGAAGCGTAATAAATATCTTTTTTTATATTCTGAATTAAAATAATTACTGCATGTGTGATAGTTTAGCCATTTAAAGTGCATCCCGAGTTTAATTCACACAAATTATTTCTGCACAGCATTGAAAATTGATATTCAGGTGTTCAGATATTTCCTTTCTACGAGAATCAAGCTACTGTTACAATACAATGTCATTCACACAGGAGAGCACGAGTCCTGTTATGTAGAATGAACAGTAAATGAGATCTACATAAATACAAGCAGTTCAGGAATACTTTTTTTTGGCATCTAATGACAGCAAATAAAATTCAAAGATCTAGCTGTATTTTTGAGAATAAAATAAAAAGGATAAAATCAAAAAAGTTGATTATATTGGTGGTTGGTTGGCATCAAAAGCAGATTACAGAATGATACATAAATTAAATGAAGGGTTCATTTCTGTCCCTGAGTTATTATATGTCTTATTTACACTTAGGTACGTGAGTAAACCAGTGACCATATATCCATGAGAATAGTTTTTCGATTTCCCCACAATTAGCTGATTTTTACCCTCAAATCCAAAATACCCCAGTCATTAAATAAAATCCAATTTATCCTTGTGAGGGAGCGATCAGTGAAGATAATCACAATTTTTTACAGTCATAATCCAAAACAGCAGACGTTGAAAAAGTATTTAACAGTGATTTCTTCTGGTTGTTTGTTCTGAAGGCCCTTAGAAAAATAAACAGTGCCACTAACTTCCTAAGAAAATAAAAAATAAAACATCCATGTGATTTTCTCCAATTCTCATATTGGCTGCTTTGGAAGAACCCTGAAGTTTTACCAAAGTATTTTTACAAATGTTGGGGCACACTATAGATCCTGCCTTCTATAGATGGTCAAAGTTCCACCTCAGACCCATCATCAAGAAGAATGTAAGATAATCATCATATGTTTTAATACATCCAGTTAAGGACCTTCTAGGATCTATAATTGTTTTGGTAGGTTTGGGGACAGGGAATGAATGTTATTAAGTAGTTAATTTGAAGTCCCATGGTAGGCTCTTTCACTCCCCTTACCCACCACAGAGGGATCAAGCAAACAACTGAGACACTGTATAAACTTGCCCATGGCAATATATTAAAAAACATGAAGGCGTTTTATACAGTAAATTTCAATTCACTAGAGAAGCAGTGTCTTTAAAGATTTCATAAAGAAACTAACTAGATGGCAGTTAACCTATTGAAACTACTTGCAAATTGACAGTTGCAGCTTTCAAGGCTTTATCATAAAACATTAAAGGGTGAATTCTACCAAAACTTTGAAGAGATTTAAGTTGAAAGTCAGTAATTCCCAGAAGAATCAAATCAATTCATTCATGGAAATTAAATTCCATTATACACTTTTCAAAACAGGCAACCATTTTGACCCAATAAGTAGAGTATAATTGTGCTGTTTTTCAGCTGTAGAATTTAGAAAAAAAAAGGCTTTGTGGCTGCTATTGCTACAAGGCTTCTGTCCTAAGAATCGGTGCATTAAGTAGCCACGAATGATCTTTATTAGCCTTATAGCAGAAAAGTCTGATGAAGAAGGAATGCTGCACAGTACTGTTATGCCGCTTGCTATAAGGAACAGTTACACAGAGGTACAGTTTGTCCCTTTATGAAAGCGTAGGTTATTCCACTGACTATAATATGCATTTGTAGGTAAGATTAGGTATCGTGCTGCTACCGATGTGAAACTATTTTATATGGACTCAATTTCCTGATGTGTTTTACTAAGCAATGCACAGCAGTGTGGCTAATACCATAAGAAATGCGTCTTCCTCTGCCTAATCAATACACTGTGGGGAACTCTTTCTCAGAAATGTCCCTATCATTAAAATAACTTCCTCTCTTCATAGCAGGAACACCTTTTACAAACCGTTCCTGGATGTTCATTGCAACTCAAATGGAAACACAGATTTCCACCCATACCTGCAGGGTATTGCACATAAATTGGCATCAGAAAAAAAAAACCCCATCCTTGCTGCCTAATAATGAATGCAATTGACATACTGTTGCTAACAGGTAGTTCCCAAAATCCCTCTAATTTTGTAATCCTGTGCTTCTCTTGTATTCTTCTTGTAACAGACCACAACGTTGTGGTAGCAGGTTGGATACTGCCGAGACTCTCTATCCTGGAACACTCATATAGACCAAAGACTCAAATGGACAGCAGTCCATTTGGTTTTGAATTGAGAATGGGCATTGCCCAGTAAAGTGAGTCTTTGGAGTTTCCAAACATGGGGGAAAGGAATGCAACATGGCAAGAGGAATTTCTTTTTTTGCATTGGAGAATTGCAGTCTGGCTAATAGTTATTGACTGTGGAACATAATGAAGTCCCTTATTTACAAAAGGTTAAGCAGATCATCCTTTTAAGTAAAAATCTAACTCAAATGGGAAGCAGTCCCTTAGATTCTGCAATGTGAATGGCATGGCCCACTAGAGGGAGTCTAAAGAGTACCCAATCTACTAACATAGGGAAAGGGATTCAATATGGCAAGAGTAACTTCTTTATTTGCAGTAGAGAAGTGCAGTCTGTCTAATAGAAAGAGTAACATAATGAAGGCCTTTAATTTACAACAGATAAGCAGAAAAAATTGGACTTTTTCTAAACCCCCCCCCCCCCCAAACCAAACTCAATAGGTGTCCCTGCAGCACATACTAGTGGTAGTTTCACAATTTTTCTGATCAATGCATTTTTACAAATATGTGTTTGGACAGGGTATGTCCCTCCAACTGCCATTTCAATTGAACTTTCACTCTGTCATACCATGTAGTTAGAGCCAATACATTTGCACAAATTAAATATCTGTACACCAAAATGGCTGATAAAGCTAAAGGTCTTAGTTACAGACCAAAAAGTTGGCCTGTTTTTGAATGAACAAATAAAATTCCTAATGTGTACAACGTTTGGACAAATATATATATATATATATATATATATATATATATATATATATATATATATATACATATATATATATATATATATATACATATATATATATATATATATATACATATATATATATATATATATATAAACCCAAGTTTGAAAGCACTCACAGCAGATTTCATCAGTGTATAAAAAGGTTTATTCACCGCTCACATCTACGCGTTTCAACCCTCAATGGGTCGTCATCAGGATAGTGTATCCAAGTGAGTAGCACACATTTAAAAATTCTCACACCAATCAGTGTAGTGTTTCAATAGTGACATCATCATCCAATTACCCTTAATAATTACCTACACAGCCACTATGTAGATACATCTCAATTTATATATATGTATCTACATAGTGGCTGTGTAGGTAATTATTAAGGGTAATTGGATGATGATGTCACTATTGAAACACTACACTGATTGGTGTGAGAATTTTTAAATGTGTGCTACTCACTTGGATACACTATCCTGATGACGACCCATTGAGGGTTGAAACGCGTAGATGTGAGCGGTGAATAAACCTTTTTATACACTGATGAAATCTGCTGTGAGTGCTTTCAAACTTGGGTTTATGTGAATTATGGTTAGCACCCAGCTGTGATACGTTATTTGGTGAGTGCCGTTATATGTGGAATTATATATATATATATATATACATACAATTAAATCATGTTGGATCTGAATACATACCACCCAAATGTATATTAAAGGCAAAAAAGCAACAAGAATGGGACACACCTGCCAAAAATTAGAAAACCCCTAACGTTTTGGAATAAAAGCCTTTGTCAAGGGGGTCAAAGTGTAAATTTGGGCTGTTTGCATCTCATATAACATTTCATAGGGATTAGCTTTATTGGTGTGCCCTCCATTGATCCTATTGGTTATATGTACCCCTGACCTTGCATGCTCTTGTACTTATCAGTTGATATTGTTCTTTATCTCTCATCAAAATAACATTATTAAAAAATGACGCTCAAGCTGAACTTGCCTGTATATAATTACCCTCCTACTGCCTTGCAAAGGTACCCATTGTTGTCCTGTTTTCCCAAAGAATTCTGGGAGTTGATAAAAAACGGATAAACCACCAGTTAATTTCTTGAAAAGTATTTGTAGTGGCTGTGGTCAATTAAGTAGACACAGGTCTTTGGCACACAAACAGTTAACAACATGTATTTATCACAGTCGTATCTTTACTTGACATTTTATCACTCTTCTTTTTTTTTAAATTTTAAATCAAACGGAATTGTGTCTGCAAATCAGTCAAAACTAAAGTGCACACATAACCTTGTGTTCTTTAGGGATTTAGAAATGGAAGACTTTTGCTCACCTCCCTCATTATCCTTGTTATCAGCACAAGAAGTTTCCATGGCAACATTGCATCCAGACCCTCTCCAGCCGGTCTGGCAGATACACTGCCAGCTGTTCTGACCGAGCGTGCATCTCCCATTGCCATTGCACAGATCAGGGCAGCCATCTGGTTGAAGAAAAGGAAGAAGATAAGTGTAAGAGATAGCGATCTGGATGGGATGACTGCGTCGATGATAAAATGAAACCATGCCTGAAAATTGATCTTCCATCTGCAAACGCCCTGCTCGCTGGTTGGATCTCAAATCAACTCTAGGCCATATTCTGTTATACTAGTGCCATGAACCAAATATACCTTATATCCTACCTTAACAGTTAATCCTATGTATATAAAATCCAAGAGAATTTTCCATCATATTAGAGATTCACTCAACAATATAGTGTTTTTTGCTTACAAAAATGGAATTAGCATATCCAAGCACAGAAAATGTGATAACGGAGTGAGCACATTTGCTGGGCCTGGCAATCACAGAAAGCAGACACATTGCTAAGAATGCAAGGTGATGCTGTTGCTTTAACACCTTAGAGGATATTTCTATTTTTGCAGAGATTGGAACCTTCTGGCTTTTTTTTATGTGTAATGTCACATGTATTTGTAGCACGGTAGGAGCCAGGCTAGATAATTATAATTATAATGACGCTATGCTGGTGCCTGCAATTTGCAGGTTGAGACAAATGAGGGGTAATGCAATAATGTGAATATTGCATAAAATGATGAGGATGCTTTGTACCAATAATTACGCTACCCAAACCTCAAACAGACATAGGAGAACAAATGTGCTTTCCTAGGACAAAATTGTACAGCGTGGGGGTTCGAAAGGCCATCTTAATTTGGGGCAGAAGATTTATAGCCACAAGTAATTATGGATGGTGTAATTTATCAGTTCCTTGTTACTGTGCTAACATCACTAAATCATACGTCTACCCTATATATAATTCTGATGGATTACCACAATTCACCATTCCACAATTCAAATTATGGTCATATAA